>NC_138070.1:7864610-8325076 GCF_964194185.1 Rhinolophus hipposideros
TCAAGGGAAAGGGGCAGTCTGGGCTCTGTATTTTCCTGTGTTGACATTGCCACCCTCCCTGTCCCCTAGAGGCCTGCCGGCATCTCCTACAGGCAGTTTGAAGGGCTGATGCGCTTTTACAAGCCCCGGATGAGTGCCAGGGAGCGCTATCTTACTTTCAAGGCCTTGAATCAGAGTAACACACCTCTGCTCAGGTAAGAGCGCAGGCCAGGTGGGGGCAATGTAGCCCAACAAAGCATTCACGAGAGGGAGCTGGGGCGTGTGAATGCACCGGGAGGTGGGCAGGCAAAGAGGATCGTTAGAGACTTCAGTTTTCTTCGAGATTCTTAAACATGTAGACTATGTTCGTCAGGATTCTTTCTGCAAGTGACTAAAATCCAACCCAAATCCAATTCAAGCTGCCTTGACAAATAGGAATGTGTTGGATCATGAAATGGGCTGGCCCTCGAGCCATGAGTGAGGTGGTGCAGTTGCATGTGAGCAGATCCACAGAAGGGACACACACACACACACACACACACACACACACACACACACACTCCTGGCACAGCCTCAGACAACTGGCCCTGAGACCTCCATGGGCTGTCTCGCTCTCCTGGACTGCTGATGACCAAAACCGTTCTTTTCGATTTGAAAAGAATCAGGCCAGCTGTCGAGCCGAGTGAGCGAGCTCTTTTGGGGCTGAACTCTCAGTCCCATTCGTTTCATTACGTCCTCTGCTAACGGAGGCTGCGTCTGCGTCCATGGAAGGGCTATAGTAATCCAGGGCAAGAGAAGCTGTCACTCATGTAGACTGAGAGGATTAAGTATTCCTAGTACCTGGAGGAGGGAGGAGGTCAAAATGCCTGCAGGTCAGGGTCCCCTGGGCACCGATGTGCTGGGGCTGCCCGATGTTCCCCCATCCTCTCCCACCTTCACCCCTTAAATGGGACCACAGGCACGTGCGTGAGAATACTGAAGCTCAGTGGGAGCATTCTGATTTTTTTGCCTTTTCTTGTTGCTATGACAGCCTGAAGGACTTTTATGATATCTACGAAGTCACCGCCTTGAAGTGGAAGGTGAGTGCTTGTGTGACACCAGAGAGGGAGCGGGCAGATGGCTCCACGGGGGAATGCAGCCAAGAGGCACCCGGGTCCAGCTCTTGCCCAGCAGGACGGCCCAGCTCTGGGCTTGGCATCGTGCAGGGACACCAGGCGGCCCCAGTCCCCACCTCTGCCCGTACACACGCAATGTAGTGTCTTGCTCAAGAGCATCGAATCTGAGACCCCATTAGTCACCATGTGACATTAGGCCAGTTATCGAACATTTCCTAGGCCTGTGTTACCTTGGAAATGGGCTAACAATAATCCCGACCTATGGAGTTCTTTTCAAGATTACATAAAACTAACGCACCTGCATGGCCCATTTAAATGCTCAGTGAGCACTGGCTGGCTTTGTTGTCACTTAGAGCTCTGAGTGTTTGCATGTTCCCCAAGGTAGCCGGGCAAGCAGGGAAAGAAAGCGGCATCCTGGCCCCCGGGCTAGGTTCTGATCACTGGTCCTAACACCCTCTCTCCCATGGCCCTGTTTCCTGGTCAGGCAAAGAGAAATAGAGAGCACTGGTTTGATGAGCTTCCCAGGACAGCGTTCCTTATCTTCAAAGGTAAGGTTCACCTGAATGTGGCGTCTCGACAGCCAGGGACAGATGGGAGTTTCCAGGTCACAGACGAGCATTGGAAGAGTGTGCTCAGAGTGTGCGCTCGCGTCTGAATGTCTGCGTGTGTGAGAAAGAGAGAGTGTGATTACTCGTCAGGGAAAAAAAGTGTTGGACTAGGAAGGAAATGGGTCACTTAAAAACCAAACCGAAAGACATTTGTGGAATCTTCATTCATTAAAGAAAGTTACAAAGTCAGATAATTAGAAGGAAATGAAAATTTCCCACGCAGAGATAACCACTGTTAATTTTCTAATGTGTTTCTTTCCGTTGATTATTTTCTTGAGCACTTTAAAAACAGTCATGGGATTATATTATATATTCTGTGCCGAACCTGCCTTTTATCTAAATAATAGTGTATTTTGCCCATCCTCCTGCAGAAGGACATATAGCTAGTCTGTATATCCCCTGCATAGTATAAATTCAAAATTTTTAAATCGGACGGCCCGTATTATTTGCCTTATATATGCCCCTTAATTAATTTAATGCCAATATTGAAGTTCCACGTAGGGGTGTGGTTAGCTCACAGGGAGTTTCTCAAGCAAAACGCCTGAAGCCTGGGTGTGGGCCATTCTGACCAAGAGTAAAGATGGTGCGTCCTATTTTGTGATTTCTCCCACCTTCGGGCTTTGGGCACAGCTGTTATTCCATCTTCTTTAGCGGGTTTTCCACTCCACTGGAATGATAGTTACTCAAGTGGACAAATGCATCATCCCTGGCCGAGGCCAGCAGTAATTGAGGGTTTGGCGGTGGTCAGCAAAGCTTTGTTCTGCTCTGTCCTGGCTCCGGCGTGCCCAGACCTCTCCCCAGAGCGGCTGTTGTCAGCGCAATCTTGTGTAGGCATCTGACTGTCGCTCTTAGGACAGGCCCTTTTGCACCCCTGGGCATAAATACCCTGGTTGTTTCTATGCATGAAGTTTGCGGTAAGGGAATGTGTACTTGCATATGAAAATTAAAATGTTAACATTTCTTCTCTTCCATCAGGAATTAACATCCTTGTGAAGTCCAAAGCCTTCCAGTATTTCATGTGTAAGTACGAAATATCACAGCTCTAGGCCCCTTTCCTCCTCGGTCTCCCACTGTTCCAGGAGGTGGAGAGGCAGGAGCTTAGTCCCGCAAGGCATGGTCTTGACTTTTTGTTATAGACCATTTCAAGCATGTATAAAAGTAGAGATAATAACGAGCATCCATGTACCATCACCCAGTTTCAACAGTTATCATCCGACGGCCAGGCTGTCTGTCCGTCCACACCCTCACTCCGGCTCATCATCCCCCGCTAGGTCTGGACTTTCTGGAAGCCAATTCCAGAACCACCGACTATGCCTGGTGGATATGTCATTTAAGTCTGAACCTGTAGGTTCCTCTTCCATCGCTTGTCTCCCTCTTGCAATATTTGGTGGAAGAAAACAGGATTGTTTGTCCTTCAGTCTTGTGTTTGCATTTCCTCTGTTACTCATCCCATGTAATTCGGTAGTTCCAGCTACAGCTTTGTTGTCCAGTGTGGCAGCCACTAGCCGAGCGTGGCGATTTAAATCGAAGCGAATTAGAATGAAAAATGCAGTTCCCCGGTCACAGTCACCATATATCAAGTGCTCAGTAGCCACAGATGGCTAATGAGTACCAATGGGCAGCACCGATGAGGACATTTCCATTGTCACCCAAAGTTCTCCTGGTTCACATTCATCTAGAGGTTTGACGGGAGTCAGCCTTTCCAAGGAGCTCTGGTCCATTTAGTGGGACATGGTGTTTAGAGACCATAGTCTGAGGTGCTGGAGGTGCTCACTGCTTGGAGTTGGTTCCTGTTTCTAGGCCTTTCCATGGACAGAGGAAGGGCTTTGGTATTTTTTAAAGGTAAACTGTGTAGTGAGTTGATTCTGATATCCCTACTTCAAATTCAGGGCTATGGGCTTTTTTATTTTATTTTTAGAATGATTTTTTGCAATTAACTTTTTTTTTAAACTGCAATTACTTTTTTTTTTTTTTAAAAGATTTTATTGGGGAAGGGGAACAGGACTTTATTGGGGAACAGTGTGTACTTCCAGGACTTTTTTCCAAGTCAAGTTGTTGTCCTTTCAGTCTTAGTTGTGGAGGGCGCAGCTCAGCTCCAGGTCCAGTTGCCGTTGCTAGTTGCAGGGGGCACAGCCCACCACCCCTTGCGGGAGTCAAACCGGCAACCTTGTGGTTGAGAGCCCACTGGCCCACATGGAAATCGAACCTGCAGCCTTCGGAGTTAGGAGCACAGAGCTCCGCCTGAGCCACCGGGCCGGCCCAGGACTATAGGCTTTTTACTGAACCTCATCATCCTTCCATAGTGAGAGTCCAGTCTTAAGGTGCCGGTTCCCAACACCGACACAGTTACTCATTTGCTCTATCCCCCAGTCACACACACAACAGTCTCCGAAAAGCAACACCAACACAGCCCCAACCATATAATTCCCGGAAACCCGTCTTCAGGGATATACACCCAGTACTGTGTTTTAAGGTTGTCCGGAATAGTTCCTCTCCGTGTGGGTATGTCACCAATGGGATACACGTTTAGGTGTCTTTATTCCATTTGAGTTTTGAGTTTTTAAGGATGGCTTTTTACATTTGATTTTGTTTTGTAATTATGTAAAATACATGGTTCCAAATCAGACCTACAAGACAAAGTACATTCAAGGAAGTCTCATCGACATACTGTCTCCTCTCCCAATGGGTAACTTTTTTTAATGGTTTCTCCTGTTTTTTCAAAACTCTGAACACACACACACACACACGAGTACACACATACAGAGGGTGCCAAAAAAAGTATACACATTTTAAGAAAGGAAAACTGTATTAAAATTGTCATACTCAATCTATACCGATAACAAAAGATGAGTACAAGGCACGTTTGCCTTCTGCAATGACAAGAGGTGCTCACAGTGGTTCCCATCAGCGTCCAGACACTTCTGATGACGGCGAACTACTGCTTGAGCGACGTTGACCAAAGTGTCCACTTGTCTACCTTTTTTTGTCACCCCCTGTATATATCTATATCTATCTGTGTGTGTATATCTCCGTCTTAAATAAACAATAGCATACTTTACACACTTTTTTCCACCTTGCTTTTTTTCGGTTAGTAATAGATCCTGGAGACGACGCCATAGAGAGATACGGAGATGTTCCTCATTTCTCTTTATAGTTGAAGCCCCCTTTTTCATGACCGTATCACAGTGTGTTCCGTCGGCCCCCTAGTGATAATCTAGGTTGTCTCTAGTTTTTTGCGATCACAAGTAGTTCTTCCATGAATAGCTTTCAGCGTACCTCGTGTTGTGTTTTTGCTGGCATCTCGTTGGGATGGGAGCCTAAAAGTGGGATTGCCCAGAGAAAGGCCAAATATATGTGCAACGTGGCTAACTATGCAGTCATTTTAAAATCAGGCATCTCTAGGGAAAAATAAATCCTCGTATATTGTCCACCTTTTATGCTGACTTGGAATAATCTGTAGGTTTTTACTGAAGCATCTTACTGGCTATTCCTGCAGTGATATAGAAGGTGTGTTTAAAAACCCGTAGCTGTCTCTAAATGAAACCACTGGTTGATTTAGCTCCTGGTAAAAGCTCTAAGTGGAAAGAAGTCACCCATCGCATGAGTGCGTGAAGCAGCCCTGCTCTCTGCATCTGCCCAGAAATTACCCAGGGCCTGCAGGTGTGACCTGTCGATTTCTATGCCCACCTGTGCTTTCTCTGTCTACCATGGGCCTGTCTATTGCAGACTTGGTGGTGGCGGTCAACGGGGTCTGGGTCCTCGTGGAGACCTTCATGCTGAAAGGTGAGACCGGCTGGGGGACTGGCCCATCCTGTGAGTGCACCTGGGCCGCCTCTTGAGCTTTTGTCCCTCTGGCCTGCAGGTGGGAACTTCTTCTCCAAGCACGTGCCCTGGAGTTACCTCGTCTTCCTGACCAGTAAGTCTGACATGGCTTTGCTGACTGGCTTGTCTTAAACACTGGCAGGAGCTTTCATTTGGTTTGGGATCTCATGGCTCTCCTCTAAAGTGGGGAAGCTTAACGAGAAGTGAGCAGAAATTGCATCGGATTCCATCCCGCCCGTTCAAAACTTGTCCATGGTTCTCCACCGCTCAAGTCCCCATCCTGGCTGTGCTCACATCGCCCAGCCTTATGGGGCCCCTTCAGCCTCATCTCCTGCCAGGACTGCCACCCATGCCCTCGTGACAGCCTCCTGATCCCCAGTGCCCTGTGCCCTTCTTACCTCAGGGCCTTTGCACGGCTTATTTCCTCTGCCTGGTGCACTCAGCCCCTTGCCACACTGCTCTGTCTGACGTTCCTCCGCACCTCTTATGTCTAAACGTCCCTGAGCACACTGCGCCGATTACCCGTTCATGGTCTTTCCTCCCGTCGAAGCTCTGTGGAGGCAGGTTCTACACTGTGATTCACTGTTACATGCCCAGCACAATACCTGGCACGGAAGAGGTGCAGGAAATACCTGTTGGCCAGACAGACAGATGGCGGGGCCGTTCTCAGAGACGGGGAGGGAGCGCCTCTCTTAGCAAGTTGCCCAGTTGACCAGTATCTGGGCCAGACCCTCTCCTGGAGCCTACACAGCAGGCCGTGGGGGTGCGTGGCTATCTGGAGGGCACCAGGCCTGCAGGGGACGCCGGAGACCTCCGAAGAGTCTCAAAGGGGAAACTGAGCCAGGCCATGTGTGGGAGGCTGTGGTGAGGAGTGCTGCTAACTGCCTGCTCCCTTCACAGTCTACGGGGTGGAATTGTTCCTGAAGGTCGCTGGCCTGGGCCCCGTTGAATACCTGTCCTCTGGATGGAATCTGTAAGTGGAGAGCGTTTCTTAACCTCGCCTGAGACACTAATGAAAGCCTCCCCCCTCTCCCTCCACACCCACAGCACACACGCTGCGTCTGCAGGTGCAGAGGAAGGTGTCAGACCAGGTCATGGCCTCTGCCTCCGGGATGTCCTAGGGTCGGGCTCTTGTCTCATTGTCTCTGGCCACCCATGGCAGTCCTTCCTGCGCATGGCCTCTGAGGGTCCTTAGACTGGCAGGCTCTTCCTGAGTCATTTAACAGCCGCACCCTCCCCAACAACTAAGCTCTTCTCCATTAAAACCCCGACGCCCACAGATGGTGGTCCCACCACCTCCGCTGGGCAACAGCAAGCCGGTGGCTGAGAAAGACCCGAGTGGCCCTTCTCCCCGTTCCACTGAGGCCTCAAGAGGTCACGTGCCACCCGTTAAACTTAACTCACCCGTGAAATCAGGCTACACTCACGAGGTACTGGGTCGTGAGATGGAAACGAGTTAATAAATAGAGAAGAGTGTGGGCCGCACCGTAAGCCATGTCCCAAGCAGGGTCTCAGTGCGGATCTGTGGAGGAGGGGGGCTCTGGTCCCCAGGTAGACTCTTACCTGCCAACCCTGCCCCTTCCCTCAGTGACCTCCTCAGGGTCATCGCTATAACCGGTGTCTGCCGTTAGACCAGTGCAGGACCTTCAGGAGGGGTTCCTGGGCATTCCTGACCCCCCAGGCATGTGCTGTGAGGGTGCGTGGCCACGTCAACCTCAGAGATGCCAGGGCTGCAGGAAGCTACAGCCCACCTGTCCAGCCCGCCTGGCCGGCCGCGGCCTCTTGCTTTTGCTGTTGTTGGTGTGGGGGCTCCTTGGAAGGGAGCACCGAGAACGGGGCTGGGAACGAACGCCGCCCAGGATGAGGGAGGCCAGGGTGGGCCGGATGGACTGCTCTCCCTCTGCCTCCTAGGTTCGACTTTTCCGTCACCGCATTCGCCTTCCTGGGACTGCTGGCTCTGGCCTTCAACATGGAACCCTTCTATTTCATAGTGGTCCTGCGTCCCCTCCAGCTGCTGAGGTGACAGGGGCACGGCTGGGGTTGGGGAGAGGCAGGCAGAGGGAGGGCAGGCAAAGCCTGGGGACTGGTCTGGGAAGTGACCGGAATGAGCCAGATGTTTCACAAGCCTGGGGTCAGAGATTGTAATGCCCCCCCAAAAAGTACCCAGGGGCCATTGTCTCCTCATATCACCGGGACCGGTCCCCTCTAACAACGGAAGAGAAACATGGCTTGGGTGAACTAGGCCTGTGGTGCTGTCAGCTGTGGCCAGGGAAACATTTGTGCTCGCAATCATAAACCAGAAGGCATAGCTCCTGGGGGTCCAAAGGGATTTGGAGGCCCTCCGTGCTTTTCTGGAATAGACTCTTGTCGAGAAAAATCCTCACTTGGTCTCACACGTTTCCCAGGGACCATTGCGGGGACTCAGTAAAGCACTGCCCCATGGGCGGTGTCCCTCGCTACTTAGGGACCTTGAGCTCTTCAGGAGCCTGGTTTTCCTGGTGGATGTCTGGCTATGATCCCATATATGTCCATCGTTCGTCCTTCCTGGGAGGAGAGGTGGAGGTGTGGGACGGGGACCCAGGGCGGCATCTCTGCAGCAAATCCTGGTGGTGGTGGCCGGACCAGGCGAGTGTCAGCTTCTCTTCCCCACACCGCCACCCTTTCTTTACCATGGGCGGCCACACTGCGGGCTCCTCTGTGGCCAGGGCTTCTGTCCCCTTCTTTCTCGGGTTTGCTGCACTGTCGAGCAGGCCTCCCCTGCTCTGAGCCTCCTGGCTGCATTAGTAAACCGTGGTGAATAGCTGCTGCTCCCTGCTCACCGAGAAAGAGACTCGAGGGGACACAGCGTGGCTCCGCGTCCCTCCCGGGACATTGTCCAGCCTCAGTGTCCTTGGTGCCATCACCGCCCCTTCCCAGGTGCAGGAGTCACCTGAGCGAGTGCCGGAAGTCAGCACCCAGATGGATGAGAGGCTCCTGGGCCTGTCGTCCGCCTGGTGCTGTGTTAGGTGGGGCTGCGGCCGTGCCCTGCGTCTGTAAGTGACCCGGCCTCCTTCCCTTGCTCAGGTTATTCAAATTGAAAAAGCGTTACCGCAACGTGCTGGACACCATGTTTGAGCTGCTGCCGCGGATGGCCAGGTACTGCCCTGCCTCTTGGCCCCAGGGCCAGGCGTCCTGAGGCTTGTGCCCCCGATGGGCGGGCAGCCGGGCGGTCATGGGAGGAGAGGAAGAGACTGAAATCGAGGGTCTGACAGGTCTTCAAAGAGACTGAAACCTTGACCACCATGGGTCTCCCTGGCACCACTTTTTTCCACTGACCTGTCTGAAATATTTAGTAGGGAAGGCAGGGAGCTGTCAACTCTCTTACCACCTGTGTCTACGTTCACAGGTAAGGGGTCACCTGTGAGTCTACCTTCACAGGTAAGGGGTGAATCTCTGGTCAAGGGGCATCTGTTCAGAGAGTCCTCATTCGAGCCATTTTTTAGCCCAGACCTGAAGGACAAGGCCCCCTTCCCTGCAGGCGCTTCCCAGTGGTGAACCTGGCTAGGGGCATGCCTCCCCCAGTCAGCTCAGTGGGTCCGAGGAGGCCGGGCTGCCGGAGGAGGCGGGCTCTGCTGCGCGACCCCGAGTCACCCTGCCCCTCTGACCCTCCTCCGCAGCCTGGGTCTCACCCTGCTCATCTTCTACTACTCCTTCGCCATCGTGGGCATGGAATTCTTCTGCGGCATCCTCTACCCCAACTGCTGCAAGTGAGTACACAGCGGGCCCCTGGCCCGGCCCGCCCCAGCCCGGCCCCAGGCAGCCTGTTTTCCAGAGGACCAGAGCCCGGCTGAGTGGGGCCCTCTCGGCCTCAGGGACCTCAGGGACATGCCTGTCCGAGCCGCAGCACCCTCGACAGCCTCTGGAATTACTTTGCTTTTAGGGCTCAGTTCAGTGCCGTAGCTAAGTGAGGGGCCTGGAAGCCCAGGGTTGTGTCTGCAACCAGGCCTGGAGCAGCTCACCCTCTGGGCTGAGGGCTGGAGGCCTCTCGAGCACCACGTGTGGCCTGGGGCCGAGGCCTGGGTCCCATGGCTTTCTCCCATGACTCTCCAGGGGGTGGCTGGGGATCTGGACAGGCTTGTCAATGAGGGGCAGCCACTTAGGATTAAGGCAGACGGATACCTGCAGGAAGGATAGAGAGGGGGGACACCACCCCCCATGCCCTCTCCCTTCCCTCCTCCCTTCCTCCAAGCCACCAGGATGAAATCAGCGCACTCTGCCATTAATTCTCCATTCAGTGTTCTCTTTAAAATTTGGTCCTTCGGGCCCAAAGCACCTTCCATAAAGAAACACCTTCCAAAAAAAGGGAAAAGGAAAGACACCCCTTCCAAAGACACTGGTAGCTGTTTTGAACGTCAGGCTGAGCTGGGCATGAGAAAGCTATGGCAGAGGGTCACAAACTTTAGGGTATATCAGAATCACCAGGCAGCTGCTTCGAGGTGCCAACCCCAGACCCCACCCTGCGTGTCTGATACAATGTGCCGGGTGAGAGGCTCAACCCTGCCTCCTGGAGACAAGCTCCCTGGGAGACTTGTAGCCACGGGGAAGTGGAGGAACATCAGCGTGGGTTTTAACAGATCAGCCATGAAAGACTGGAAGGAAAGGAGCACATCAGCTCTCGGGACAGGGGCAACACCCTATTAGAACACCCGGCCGGTGCCGCAGGAAGCCTGACGAGAGGCTTTCTCCTCCCTGGGATTGCGGCTCAGCGCCCGGCCTGAGCAAATCGCAGATGGGAAACGTTCATAGGAGGCGTTGCCTCTTTCTGCCCTCCCAGCAGTGTCTCCCACGGGCAGCCGAGAGGGAGAAGGTCTAGCCGGCGGCAAAGAAATGTCAAGTGAAGGCAGATAAGGGGGGGGCAGCCTGGGGGCTCCCACCAGCGCCCAGCCAGTGAGAGGAGCTGAGGTCCCCGTCGCAAGAAAGCTGGGGGCCTGGGCAGGAAAACAGGCTGGGCCAGGACGGTGCTCCTTGCTTGGACCTTGGTTTGCTTAAGCTTTTTGTCCTCTGTCAAGGTGACCGATTGTCTTATGACCGTCCCTTCTACCCCTTTGTCTCCCGGCCAGCACGAGTACAGTGGCAGACGCCTATCGCTGGCTCAATCACACCGTGGACAACAGGACTGTCGTGGAAGACGGCTACTACTATCTCAATAATTTTGACAACATCCTGAACAGCTTTGGTGAGTGCAGCATTCACAGGCGGGACAGTCCCTGGGCCTGTTGCCTCTGTCACCACAGGGCCTAGATGAGGCAGTGAAGCCGTCTGACGCCTGTGGCTCCCCAGCTCTTTGCCACACTGCCTCCAGTCCTCTCATGCCCAGAGGGAGTGTGTGGTTTGCCCAGCCTGGGGGCGCAGGCCAGGCTGGGTCCCAGGCTCATTCAGCCACCAGGTTTTACTCTTTTTCTGATACTTTTTCAGTGTCACGGAGCAGAAGAGCTTCGTGTTTGCTGGGAGGGGTTCAGCCCGATGCTAGGGAACCACCCCACTTTGTCACAACTCCACTGTCACAGGGTGGGACCCAGCCACACCAACCTGCCACAGTGCCCTTGCATTGCTCAGATGAGACGCACACAGCTTTGCTCCTGGCTTCTGTAGAGGGGCTGGGGGCTGGGGAATGGAGGGAAGTGGCCTAGCCAGACAGCTTCTTGAGGAAGGGCAGCCCCTCATGGCATCCCAGATCTGCACCAATTAAGATCTGAGTGCTGTTCCCCCAGTACCCCACCCCCACCCCAAGCCCTGGTCCATCACAGACTGTTCATGCAAAGGGCACGCCCTTTTGGGGACCGGCCAAGATGGCAGCACTCCCTGTGGGACGGGCGCTCAGGGAGAGCCTTGGATGGTCCTTCTGGAGCTCACAGCCCAAGCTGGCAGATGGGGATGCCGTCCTTTAGGTGCATGGTACCCAGGATAGGTGGAGAGGTTGAGACTGACTTTGAAAATGTGGGTCTGTTCAAGACACTTCTCTTTCCCCTTCCTTTTGGCAGTGACCTTGTTTGAACTCACAGTTGTCAACAACTGGTACATCATCATGGTAAGGACCTCGGTCAGCTCCTGGGGGTGTCTTCCCACCTTCCTCTGAGATCAGCTCAGGGACTCCCCTCGCCCAGTGTGGGGAGCATTGCGCTTCCCGTTCCCTCTAGAGGCTGGGGTTCTGCGGGGAGCCCCCCGCCTCTGGGTCCCTGTCCTTCTCCCCCTACTGTGGGAGAGACTCTTTAATCAAGAAACAGTGTGGTTGTGGGGTTTTGTTTTCCATTCCCAAACTCTCCCGAGGGCCACCCCTCCTCGGGGCAGACCATCCGTGTCAGTCCCAGGACCAGCCAGGCCTATGCAGCACAGAGGAATTTAGAGCCAGGGGACCAAGGTCCCCTCCTGTGTCTCTCACAACCCAAGGCACATCAGGAAGGATCTGTAAAAAGCTGGGCAGTGCCAGGGGCCACAGAGCGGCCTGAGCAGACAGCAGCCTGCCACCCCCACCCCACCCACCGCAGCCACTCACTCACTGGCTGCTTCCCTCTGTCTCCAGGAAGGCGTCACCTCGCAGACCTCGCACTGGAGTCGCCTCTACTTCATGACCTTCTACATCGTGACCATGGTAGGTCCGGGGCCACAAAAGGCTCCTCGTGCTTCATCTTCCGGGCGTCCAGCTGCCCCTGCCCGGGGAGGAGGTGGCCGGCCCACGTCTGACCGGCTCTGCTCCCACACGTCCACCCTCCCGCTCTAACCCCCGCGTCTGCCCGGCCAGGTGGTGATGACTATTATTGTCGCTTTCATCCTGGAGGCCTTCGTCTTCCGCATGAACTACAGCCGCAAGAACCAGGACTCGGAAGGTCTGTGCGAGGAGCACCGCTGCCTTCTGCTCGTCTGTCTGTCTGTCCAGCGCCAGCTGTTTGGCCGGCTGGCAGTCCAGCTGTTTGGCTTTCCAGCCTTCCAGCCGTGTAGTTCCTTTATCTGGCTTATCTTCCTAGACTTCTCATTTCCATTGTTTGTCAAATAGTCCATAACAGAAACATGCTCTTGATCCCATTTTTTAAAATAAACACCACACTGGTCATAGTTGAAGGCAGAGACAGGTTCCGTGGGGACGTGGCGGCCATCTGCCCCACCGCTCCCATCGCCCAGAGGCTCTTAGCTGTTTCCCCTTTTCGTTATCATCTCCACATTTCCGAAGAGCATGTTCAGATCACACTTCTGGCTCGAAAGGGCAGAGCTGCTGTTGGCTGCAGAGCCCACAGCACTTCCTCCCACAACTTGATGATCCCCGACTTTAAGAAGCACCTCAGTTTTTCCAGGCTGCATAGCTTTCTGCGTACCCATCCTTCATTCTTTCCTGATTCTCCATCAAAACTGCCATGACTCGCTTCAGATCTCTGTCATATCCGGCTGTCTGACCATGTTCCTTTTGCTCGGAGACTCCCCCTGAAACCCTCTGTGCCCTGTAAGCTGCTGGCCGGACCAGTGTTCCCCATAGCCACAGCAGGGGTGGGGAGACGTGAATTCCTGATGGCCGCAGGCAGAGGGCCTGTCGTCCTGAGGTCGTTTTGCTCAGAGAAGGAATATTAGGGCCCGTAGGGGCAGCAGGGAGAGTGGCTGAACCAGAACAGGCCGGACTGGGGCTCTGAGCCCAGGCTCCCTTCCTTCCTGCAGTTGATGGTGGCATAACTGTAGAGAAGGAAATTTCCAAGGACGAGCTGCTGGCTGTCCTCAAGCTGTACCGGGAGGTGCGGGGAGCCGCCTCGGACGTCCCCCGGTTGCTGAAGACCGTGTCCCAGATGGAGAAGAACGAGGTGAGGAGCCACGGGGCCCCGTCCGGTGGAGGGGGCAGGTTGTAGCCGAATGTAGTCTCCCCCACCCCGTCCATCCCCACAAGTTTTGGTGACACTTGGATGGCACCATCGCAAAAGCCAGAGGAGCGGGCAAAGCTTTTTGCACGGTGGAGCCCCAGGGCCCCAGCAGGGTGGAGCCTGCAGCCTCTGCTCTTCTGTAGCAAAGCACCATGGTCTTTCTGGGACGGAGGTCAAGGACCAAAAGCGATCTGAGCCTGAAGATGTACCAGGAGGAGATTCAGGTAGGAGTGCCCCCTGACTGCCACAGACCCCGCCCGGGAGTGGCTGTTCCTGCTGCTGAGCGGTCCTCTCCCGCCGCTACCTTGAGGAGCGGGGAAGGCTCGGTGGGGAGATACGGGATCATAGGTTGGGACCATGACCCATCCTGCCGGGACTCAGGCTTGGGGGTGGGAGCTCGGGGCTCAGCCTCGCACCCCTGCCCCCTCCCCTATGTAAGCGCCTCTCCTGTCTGCTTTTCCCTACGTCGCTGCCGCTTGTGCGTTCTCCAGAGCTTCGTCTCAACTTCCTACTCCTCGGAGCCATTGCTGCAAATGGAATGTGCACAGCAGGAGACATAATGGGCCCAGGGCGGGTGGGGGGCCCATGGTGAGCTGGCGAGGACACGCCTCTGCAAAGTGCCCCTCTTCCCAGGTCCCACCGCCTGTTGATAGGAATGAGGCCTGCTGTGCCCAGCACGTCTCTGGGGTGTTTTGACTGTTTGGGTGTTTTGTTCTAACGTAAGAGAAGGCAGAGAAGTCAAATATTATTTTGCAGAATCTTCCCGCGTTGGCAGCTAAGTAAAATCTGCAGAGCCCCTCGTGGGCTGGACAGAGCCCCCGAGCCACAGGCCACCCACGGGGGAGCCCTGCTTTGGGTCTTCCCTTCCACCCAGAGCTCGACGAGGGTCACCCTCGCCAGCCATTGTGACTGGGATATTTTCTGGTGTTCCCACAGCTGGAGACCTTGTGTTTCCCGGGGACAGTCTCATGACCAGCGTCCATGCCCAAAAGGCTGGGGGCTGCAGTAGGCTAAAGTGACACACACATTCTCTATATATACACAGGGGTACAGATACTTAGTGGCTCACTGACCTTGGTGTCACAGGAACGTGGAACTCACATGACCTTTGGTGTCATGAAACCTGGGTTTGCCCTGGCTCTATGACCCTGGGCAAGTCATTCAGCCCTTCCCCATCCGGGAGAGGGGGACAGTCCCTGCCTCACATAGTAGACTGCACGCTAGGACGCACTCAAGTGCTGTCCTGTCCCCTGGACTCTGCCAGGCCGTCCTTTCCTGGCCTCAGTTTCCCTTCTGTAAGACGCCGGGGCATAGAACTAGGCCGTCCCGGTATTTTTTAAGCTCTAAAGTTCTGTGGTTCAGACTCTTTCAAAACAGACGATCTATGTTTTAATTCCTTAATGAGCTGAATACCCGACCCCAGAAATGGCAGATGCTAGGACAGTACCAGTCTTAAGGGAGCTGTTGGATTTTTCTCAAACTGCTCTCACGGCTTTGTTGGAGGGCAGCGCGTGGGAGTTAGAAGGGGCCAGCTTTATACAACCTCGAGCCTCTCTTTTGTGTACTGTCCATAAGGACACAACTCCCGCTCAGCTCAGTGGGGATACCTCAGAGGTGTGGGGGCGGGGCGTCTGTTGTCAATGACCAGAGATGATGGTCTCGAGTACAGGACGTTGACTACTCCCTGACATGTGCCAAGCACACTTCACAAGGCCATTTGCAAACCTCTGATTAACGAGGGGAAGATTTCACTGTAGTTTTTCTATCTGGGGCCCTATTCAGAACTCCCCACAGGTCTGGGGGAGAGGGTGGCCTTTCAGTCCCAGGTGTAGCGGGGACCTGGCAGCCCTGCCCCCTCTGTCCTGGACGGTCCTCCGGTTCTGGAGGCAGAGGCTGGAGGGTCACAGCACTGTCTGGCCTGGTGACTGTCAAGCTGGGGGAAGCGCAGGGCTGGCTGGGAGGGTGCCGTCCGCTCAGCACCCCATTTGTCCTGTGCTCTAGGAGTGGTACGAGGAGCACGCCCGCAAGCAGGAGGAACAGCAGCAACAGCTCAGTGGCAGCGGTGTCCCCGTCACCCAGCAGCCCCCAGGCAGCCGCCAGCGCTCCCAGACCATCACTTAACCAGCTCACGAAAGCCATCTCTTCTATGCAATAACACAATAGTATATTTTACTACGATGTATTGAAGTGTGTGTGTGTGTATAATACACACACACACAGTCATATATATGCACATATTTATATATAGAAAAAAGAAAAGACAGACAGACAAGATGGGGTTTGGTTTGTAATCACTTTTCCGTTTTCCTTAACCCCAGAGGTCAGTTTGGTTTGGGGGCTGGGGGGACAGGCCCTTAGGAGCTCTCCGTAACATGGAAAGCTCCAGAAGCCCCCTTCACAAGACGACCACTTGAATAGATTCTGCCCATCTCTGCAGGGCTTGTCTTCAAAGTGGACCAGCCCTCCCTAGGCCACGTCTGCATCGAAATGGGCTTCCTGACATTGCTTTCAGAATCACGTCCCAGCCGACAGCTACCCCACTAACTTTCCCTGCGGCCACTTCGCGGGTTTCTGTCTTGCTTTGGGGACAAAACCACTTAGGAATGAAAGAACCCACATCCTTGGGGCTCGTACGTCTATATATAGATATATGATAATGTAATAGAACGTTCTTTGGGGGACCAGTGCCTTGGGCCTGATGGAAAGAGTAAGCAAGGGGTGTGATTATACCGTGAGGTCAGTGCTAGGCAGCAAGATGGCGCTGACGCATTCTGTGAACTGGCTCATGTCTTCCTCTCCCACATTCCTTCTGGTTTGGTTTCAACCCTTGTTGCTGAAAAGCCTTCTAACATGGCCTCCTTTGGAATCCAGGCCCAGCAGGAGGAGGACACAGCACGAGGCTGGCTGATGGCTACCACCCCAGACCAATTCGTGAAATGGACTCTCCACTAAATTCCTTTCCCCTGTGATTGTCCTGTTTGAGCAAAAAGACATGTTGGTTAATTCAGGATTCTATTAGAGACGATACAGCTCCTTCACACGTGAGCATTAGGTCCCACTGCTGGGAATGGGAGCAAAGAGCACAGATCCCCACCCTCAGCCCACCGCCGGCTGTCCTCAGCGGCCCCGTGGCTGAGCCCTGTGGTGGGTCCACTTGGCCAGCTCTCCCCTCCCCTCGGACCGTCGCCCTCCGTGGACTTGACAGAGGCAGGAGTGATTGGTGCAGCTGTCCAGGTGAACCCTCCCTGCCCCAAGCGCTCCTGGTGCCCTGGGGGAGTGCTCTGTGAGATGGGGGTGGTCGAGGTAGGACCGGCGCTGCAATCCAGAGCAAGCTGGCAAGGTTGGCAGTCCTGGTGAGCGGTGCTGGTGGCTACAGAAGCAGGGTGGGAGTGGAGGGACCTTTGCAGCTCTCCGGGGCTGCAGACCTCTCATGGTGCAGGAGGCAGAGGTGGTGGGACGCAGGGATGCGATGGGCAAGGGGAGCAGCCGCCCTGGGCAGCCAGCTCTCCAGCTGCCTCCACCGCCTCCCACGACTTAGGAAGACTGATGGGCAGAGGTTCCCCTCACCCTGCCTTCCTCCCGACAGGGCAGGGCGCCATCCCAGGGATACAGTACGGGGCCCCACTCCCTCTCCATGGCCCCCTGGCCAACACTGCACAGCTCTGCCGCTCACCGGGGGAGAAGTCGTGGGCGTCTGTGTTTTTAAAGCACAGCCCTTTGGGGAAACAAGGAATTTTGGGGAACCCCTGTGATGCCCACAGGGGTCAGGAGGCTGATGTCCTCTTCATTTCTGGAGGGCCACTGGCTGTCACGGGCAGCTCAGTACCGAGCCCCAAGCAGAACCCTTTCCCTCCCCAGAGAAGCAACTTCATTTGCACTACTGGGTGCCTTTTAGCTTTCTTGTACTGAAATGGGAGTTTTGGAAGCGGGGTGAAGGGGCAGCTTTTAAAGGAGGGTGGGCGTCCTCTGAGCTGAGTGTCTGGGCCTCATTCTAGTCCTTTCCTCTGCCCCCAAGGGGCTGCAAACCTGGGAAGGGCACCAGGGGAGTTGAGGCCCCCCAGCGTGAGGGCTGGTATCAGGAAGGGGGCGGGGGTGCTCTAGTCCGTCCTTCCCAACCCTGGGAAAGGCCCTGGTGTAGCTAGGACGGGATGAATGCAAAGGGCCCACAGTGCTGATGGACCAGACTCCAGCCACTGGTCAGCGTCCTTGTCATTGAAGATGAGGACAGCTGTCCCCACGGGGTCACCTGTGGCCTCCGCAAGTTGACCCTCAAATTTGTACATAGGCTACTGGAGCAGGGAGCGGGTGTCACCCAGGGCTGTGAGCTCTGAGGGACCCAGGACATCATCCAGCTCAGATGCCCTTACCTCCCATGTCATAGCTTATCAAAACCAAGCTGAGACTCACCTGGGTCAAGCAACCTCCTATCAGTGGCCATGATGGCTCTGTGCCCCTGCCCTGCTTTGGGGGTGGAGGGGTGCCATCTGGTCCTTCCTTGCTTCCATCCCCCAAACCAGCCTTACTCCACACCACGCGACAATCATTTTGTACGGATAGCGGGAGCAACGCTGTAAGGTTTTGTACATTGATTTGTTACCTAGAAAACCCACTGTGTCTCCGGACGTCTGGCATATTAATAAAAGAGCCTCTGCTTTATAAATCTGGCTGCTGCCTCGTGACATGCCAGTTGCCGTTCTGTGGCTTCTGGTACTGTGGAGTAAGTGGGGAGGTCCCATCCATGGCTGGTCCTGAGCCCACCTCAGCTCCACCCCTAGATGTGCCACGAAGCCCAGATATTTCAGGCCCAAGAGCCTTCAGCCATGGGACCAAGCCCCCGTCACCTGGCCCAGGTAAGGCAGATCTGGTAAGAACTAGCTGTATGTCCTTTTTCTGTATATTTGAAATATTTAATAACGTTTCATTGGTAAAAAGACGGCTGAATCCCTTTACTGTCAGCATAAGGCAAGCGGGCAAACTTTTACTGAAGAGACAAGGTTACTGGCAGCAGGAAGGTCCTGAGGGGTGGGGGGCACTGCTCGTCCTCCCCAGAGCTTGTAGGCATTGGAACCCCAGTCCACGGCTCCCCTGAGGTAGGCACAGGGCACAGACTGACTCCTAGTTTGCAGCTAGGGAAACCCAAGGTTCAGGCCACAGTTAGCCAAGAGCCAGCAGGCAGTCGCAGAGATAACGGTCTAGAGCTGTGCCATCCAATGTGGCTGCCACAAGTGGTGCCATCGCGTTCCATAAAATATATTACCATTAATTTCACCTGTTTCTTTTGGCTTTCTTTAATGTGACTGAAAAATTTAAAATTAGGTCTGTGTCCCACGTGCCGTTTCTGTTGGACGGTGCAGCTCTAGAAGTCAGCCCACATTGGCCTGAGGCCCACGGCACGCACACAAGGTGTTCTATCCACGGGGTCCCAGTCGCCCTGACTCCCTAAACCCCGCTTTGGCATCTGTTTGAGTCCTGAGGAGAAGATGCAGGAAGGCAGCAGGGCACACAGAGGGGGAGGGGCCAGGGCGTGGGCCTCTGTAGTTGCCTCGGGCCCTGAACATTTTGCAGGTCTTCCAGCACCAGCCTGGAAGGCACCCAGTCATCCTCTTCACCCCAAACCCCAACCTTCGTGAGCTTCTGGAGGCGATTCAAGGAAGTGTTTTACCTCCTGCTTGGAGCTGCCCACCCACAGTGAAGCCCAGTCTCCAAAGTCCCAGACACGAGGCTTAGTGCTTCTCCCTGAACGCAGCGGCACCTGGGAACCTGCAGTAGAGAGAACAGCTCCGCAGGGCCCACACCCCATTCACTGCAGGCTCTGCAGAAGGTCCGTCCGGCTTCCATCTTCCGTCTCCCTGCCTGCAGTGACACCTCCCGACCAGCAGGTGGACCTGGACACTCGGAATCACTCACATACTCTTCAAGTGAATCACCCCAAATTCCGTGAGCAGGGCCACCACGAGGAAATTCGCGTAGAAGAGGAGCAGGCAGAAGCCATATACTTTGTTCAGCTGGAAGCACTGCAGTGGGACCGAGACCAGGGAACAGACGAGGCTGAGGCCCAGGGCGCCGGCCAAGACCCACACCAACAGTCCGTCTGGCTCCAGCTGCAGGGGACAAGGCGGGGGTCACTGCAGCCAACAGCCAAATGGATGTGTGAGGGCCCCTCGCTAGGGGCCAGTGAGGGACTTTGCACGCAGAGCCCAGGGCCTGCCCTGCTGGATGGCATACCCCGTCTTGAAGTTCAATGTTCTAAGTCACCTAGTTTGTGGTAAGTAGCTATGGCAGCCTTAGGAAATATATATAATACATATGTATAATAATGTTTCCTGTATATATTTATATAGATAGGAAATATGTATCTATATCTATATATTTATCATGAAGTTGTTGAAAAATTCTCTAGCAATACAGAAGAGTAGAAGGAAGTGAAACTGCCCCCACCCCACTTCTCTTCCAGATACAGCGTCTCTCTAACATATATCAAGGATTTCACAGTAGGTACGACGCTAGGTGTTTTACACACCGTAACCTCTCCTCTTCCTATTATCACCAATCCACAGATGAGGAACTGAGTAATTACTAAGTGACAGAGCCCACATGGAAGTCCCTGCGCTTACGCAATACCCCATCCTGCCTCCCCATACAGTGACATACATACACGCGTCTGTGCGAGGACACATGCATATAGACTACATCAAATCGGAAAATAGAAATGGGATCATCCAACAGGTGACTGTTGAAGAGCGGCCTGTGTTTGGCACCCAGCAGTACTCTGTGGATGTCCTTCTTGGATGACCTTCCATGGTGCCTAATGTCTTACTGAATTATCGGCAAGAGCATTTTCTAAATGCAACACAAAGGTGGTCAGATGCAGGCACACACACACACACACTACAAGGAACAAGAGAAAAGAAATAGGCCCCTCAGGGGGCCAACCCTAAAGCCTCATTATCTGGAGCTGCCTGAGAATCGATAATGAAAGGAACCTATTAAACCCATGAACAGTATAAACAAAATTTGCGGAGGGTGTTTATCTTTTAGAAAGCAAACTTTCCAAGCAGGAGTAAGTACCTATTTGCTGCTGGGCGTGGCCACTGGGAAAGACATCCCTGCTGACAGCTAATTACAAGGCAGCCACAGAGTCTATTCAAGACCTAGATGCCTCTGGGAGAAAGAGGGGGGGGACTTTGTTCCTCAAGAACAACACCTTTCAGCTTGGGGGGAACATTCCAAGTACTCCCCCACCCGCATTCAGTGCAGAGCCTTAAAAACATCCCCTCGGCCCCATCCCCTCCCGGTCCTAATCTTTCCCTTGTTTGGTCTCTGAATTCAAATCCTTCACAATAGAGACGCTGGGATGGGACTCACGCCTGCTGCCTTGGGTCACTCTGCCTTGCAGGGGCTGTTCTTTGCCCTGTGCAATATTTTAAAATAGAAAATGTTTACCTGGGAATCTTGATTTCTTCTTCTCCAGAAAATCTGGACTATCTGGCCACACGAGGCCTTCCTGAATCCCCACACATTTCGGTTACCTGCCTGCTGGCCCCTTGAGGTGTCTAAGCTGCCCACCTTGTTAGAAAAGTGTCCCACTTTCATAAGTCCCCAGAGAGCTTCTCTAAAAATGCAGATTTCCAGCCCCTACCCCCTGGAATGCCTGGACCAGGAGGTCTCATGCACTCCCCTCTCCCCCCAGAAATGCTCAGGCACCCTCTATCCCTCACTGTGTTCCAGAACCTTCTCCCGACCACTCTGGGGCTGTCTTCAACAGACGGTGTCATCGTCCTCTCTCTCCTTTTAGCCCGTACTCTGGGCAGTTGGGATAAGGTGTTCAGCCTGGCCGCATACATGCTTATCCAGGAAGCTGGGTGGGGGTGGGGGGTGGGGAGCTGTTATCACCCCCATTTCACGGGTGAGGAAACTGAGACTCAGAGATGTCCTAATTCACTTAAAATCCACAAGAGACTTAACTGATGGGACCTACACCCGAATTCAGGGTCTTCCTGCCCCTTCCACCAAAGCTACATTTTTGTTAGTCTGTGAATTTGTAAGGAATACATTTTTCAACCCTACATGCAAAATATTTGAAAGCTGTTCTACAAGTCAGACTTGTCACAAATGCAGAGACGTCCTCTCCCAGGAAGTATAGTGCTCAGATGTGAATGGTCTCCCGTCCAGAGGACCGGAAGAGGAGAGGGAGAGCATTACAAGGAGGTCCCTTGCAGAAGCATGTGGCTACTCACCTTCACCTCCACGTGGCCCCTGGAGAGCTGCAGCAGGCAGCCCAGTCCCACGCCCACCAGGATATCTGCAGCCTGGCTCAGGAAGTCCTCTGCAACAACCATCCCGTGACCCCGACCACATGGCCCGTGGGCTTTCTTTATAATCTACACCCCCCCAAAAAACGACCCTACCCAAGAAGACCCTATCCAGTTTTAGCACCTCTAAGAAGGTGAGTGTCCAGTGTATGTTTTGCACTCGACGGATCAAATGAGGTGACAGAAATACTCGGTACCTGGTAAGCACTCAGTAGATGGAGAAACTGAGGCTAGGTGAGGTGAAGTGACCGCCCATGGTCCGTTGGCGGACTGGTCATAGAGCGTGGGTCAAGGCCACCTCTAGGGGTGGTACAGGAGACACAGCTCCAGGCCTAGTTCCCTCCTTCCCACCCCAACCTGAGAGGTCAGGAGAGCCCAAAAGCCAGGGGCAGGTCGCAGTGGATACAAAAGGGCCACTGGGAGTTACGAATGGCAGGCACACCACATGGTCCCGGCCAATTCTGACTGTGTTGTGCCAGCTGCCCGCCCTGCAGCTCACCCACCGGCCGCTTCATTGTGGAGCTTGGGGAGGGCTGCACTTTAAGTGCTTTTAAATAATACCACTTTATTTCCCAACCAACAATATCTACCACTTGTTGAATCTGTGCCATGTGCTGGGAACTATCCGGGAGCTTTACCTCATTACCAGTCTTCACCCCAACCTCTTTTCATTGACAGAGGAGATCGCTGACTAGGTCGTGTGCTATGCAGGGAGAGGCGGCACGTGGCGGCGCTAGGAACTGGACGCCAAGACTGTCTGGTCTCCAAGCCCTTTCCTTTTCACAGCCCCACCTGCCTGGCCCTGTCTTTTCTATATAAACCAAGGGCTGGCAAATGACAGCCTGCTGGCCAATCCTGTCCCCTGCACACTTTTATGAATAAAGTTTTATTGGAACAGAGGGACGTCCGTTCATTTACGTCCTATGGCTTTTTTTCACA
This sequence comes from Rhinolophus hipposideros, assembly GCF_964194185.1. Lineage (NCBI taxonomy): Eukaryota > Metazoa > Chordata > Mammalia > Chiroptera > Rhinolophidae > Rhinolophus > Rhinolophus hipposideros. The sequence goes on from NC_138070.1 coordinate 7,887,263, forward strand.
CTAATGGCAGAGTTGAGTAGCTGCAAAAGACATGTATGGCCCACAAAGTCTAAAATATTTAATTTCTGGCCCTTTGAGAAAAGGTTTGCCAACCCTGGACATCTATAGACTATGATATCTACATTTGATCTTAGCCAAAAGGCCGAGAAGTGATAGACTATGATATCTATAAGCAAGAAGGAGAGGGTCTTCCACAGGGCACATGGCTCAGTGTGGCGGCATCTGCTGGTAATGCCATCACCGTAACAATATCTGCCAGCCACTGAGCACTTAGCAGGGGCCAAGCATTTCTGTCACTTCATTCAATCCTTACAACTACCTTTCCGAGGTCAGTTGTATCAATAGCCCCATTTTATAGCTGAGGGAGCGGAGGCTCCAGCAGCCAAGTCACCTGCCCCAGCTGTGGAAGGGAGAGCCAATCCCCAGGGTGTGCATGGAACACACCCATGGCTCTCAGAGCCTGTGCCACCAGCACTGAGGCTCAGGCGGCCCCATGAAGGATACTGAAGATGATACCACCAAAACAGGCTGAGAACGCCATCCGCGGGTAGCCCTGGCGGGCCAACGTGAAATCAGAGAAGACATCTGCATGGAAATGAGAGGTCTTAAGTGGTGAGTGGCTTCCCCGGCCCTCCTTCATTCTTACCCACAGTCATTCAGTCAACAAACATGGATGAATGCCCCCTGGGTCTGGGTGCTATGGGAGAGAGGCCACAGCATCCCATAAGACACATGCCTCTTTAATTCCTTTTACCCTACTCTTTTGCAGCAGGGACAATTTTGTGGGTGTGACATGCCACCACCAAATTTTCCCCCAAGTCCTGTCTGCTGCTAGCACACACCTCCATGCAAATTAGAAAAAAGTACCCAAAAAGGTGAGTGAAAGGAGAGCTAGATTTTGCCCCCCCACAGCTAGATTTTGGATGCTCTTGTGCAGTGAACAACCTGGCCAACCGTACTTGGCAGCTGTAGCTAAAGAAGGATGATGTATGTATGTGTGAATGCCTACACATGCCACACACCCATGGTGGGCTGCAGTGGGCTCCAATGTTTTGCCTAAACTCTGGGGAGCCACTGAGTGTCCGTGCATCAGAGAGTGGGAAATAGGCTGGGCTTCTACTACACATAATTCTGGCAGCTGTGCTCAGGCCAGCACCCCACCCGGCCCTGACTCACCTCCGATGCTGTTTCCCCAGGCCAGCAGCGTGAGCCCCAGCACAGTGTTGCTCAGCTGGAAGACCACGCCCAGGGACCGCAAGATGTTCACCACCTCTGTAGCAGCTGCATTGATCCACAGGGCACTGGTCAGGAAGCCCAGGAAAGCAAAGAGCTGGGGGCGAGGTGGGGGGAAACAGTGTGCTGATAGGACCAAGGCCAGCCCCCAACAGGGACATGACCTCGATTCCTCATCTGGAAAATGGGATGGTAACAGTACCTACCTCATGAGGTTGTCATGACCATAAAATGAGTTAACAGACGCAAAGCAATGAGAGCCTGCCATGCAGTAAGTGCTCAGGAGAATGGCAGCTCAGGATTACTATTTTGTCAAGAAGGGGGTTCATCATAGTTTTCATCAGATTTCCAGTCTGTGAACCTATCACCCCAAAAAGAAACTCCATACCTGTTTCCCATCCCTTCAACCTTCACCCCAGCCCCTGGGAACCACTACTCTACTTCCGGTCTGTATGAATTTGCCTACTTTAGACATGTCATATAAATGGCCTCATTTATTTATACAATATGTGGTCTTTTGTGACCATGTATTCCCTTAGTACATTGTTTCCAAGGTACATCCATGCTGGAGTATCCATGTGTCGGGACTTCAAAAACTAGTAAGAGACACTGGCTGAAAACCATTTCTTTAAATGATCAATTTGCTGAAAATTCGACCCCCTTTGGGTTGGTACATCCATTCAGTTTCCAAAAATAAAATCTAAAATTTTGAAATCAATAAATAGTAACAAAAATTAAAATTTCTGGTAAACTTTTGAAGAAAAAGTCTCTGGACAAACTGCCTTAAAAATTCATGTAATGTACAGCATAGGGAATATAGTCAATGTAAATGTTGAATAACTATGGTGTACACCTGAAACTAATGCAATATTGTATGTTAGCTATATTTTAATAAAAATATTTTCAAAAGAAAAAGAAAAAAAAATTCCTTAGAGTGCTGTTGAGTGGAGAGAACGGAAAAAGACACTCACCAAAACCAAACAATTCCATCACTGGAATGCAATCGTTCGGAAGCCAGGTGCTTTCTGGTGAATAGAGTGGAAAAGAGTCTGGAAGATCTTCCATGAGGTCAGCATACCGTTACCATTTGACCCAGCAGTCCTACTCTTAGTAATACACCCAAGAGAACATTTCAATGGATACACAAAAGGTATGATAGCCACACAATGAAATGTTACTCAGCCATGTAAAGGAACTACTTACTAACACATGCCGCAACGTGGCTAAGTTTTAAAAACATTTTGCTACTAAGTGAAAGAAGCCAGTCGCAAAAGACCACATATTACATGATTCCATTTATGTGAAATGCCCAGAACTGACAAATCTATTGAGACAGAAAGCAGATTGGCAGCGGCCAGGGACTGGAAGAAGAAGGGGGTGGGATGTGCCTGTTGGACATGGGGTTTCTCTTGCGGGTGATGAGAGTGCTCTAAAACGCACGTGATGATGGTTGTACAACTCTGTAAATATACAGTTGACCCGTGAACAATATGGTTTTGAACTGAGCAGTTCCACTTAGAAGTTCAAGGTTCAACTGTACTAAAAATCACTGAACCGTATACTTTAAATGGGTGAATTTTATGGTATGTGAATTACATCTCAATAAAATAAAGCTATTACCAAAAAAAAAAGAAAAAGAAAAAAAAGGAAAAAGGAACTTGAACAGGTATAAAACCCCTCAAAGTGGCTTTAAAGACCTGTCATTGTGGAAGGTGATTACTGGCCTAACTGCCCCCGAGGCATGGTGAGGACACCTGCCTCGGAGACCTAAGTGTCCCCTGTCCCAGCTTGGAGACCCCAGGGTTCTTACCCAGTGAAGCCTGGGGGGCTCGCTGTTAGATGTGGCAAAAAACGTCACGGCAGCCAAGGCTGTGCCCACAATCACCACCACACCCCAGACGGGAAAGAGGCCACCTATGTCATAGACGCCATCTGCAGAGGGACAAGAAAGAGAGCTGGTACTCTCCACAGCTTCAACTCAGCACCTCCTCTTGCAACCCCTCCACCCCAAGAATGACTGAGGGGGCCTAGGGCAGAGGCCCACAAATACAACCCACTTGCACTCACCTGTTTGGATATAAGACAGATATCTCCTACGTACCCAGCCCTGTCCTAGGCACTTCAGGGGGACAGAGAAATTAAAGACACAGCCCGTCCTCACACGAGTCACACAGGAAAGAAAAGACAGGCGTGAAAAAACAAGACTCTCTCCAGCTTTTTGTTGTGGAACTGGGATGGATGGGGATAATAGCTAAGACTACTCACCAAAGTTATCATTTGCCACGCTCATGGCAGACATCGCTTATCAATCATGATGCTTCTGTCCAACTGAGCTTCAAGGCGGCACCCTCCAGCCAGACATTACTAATGGACGGGCATCACTCCACAAGATGAACTACAACAAACCCAACCTTCCCTACTGATTCTGGAGCCCAGCAACCGATCTCTTGAAAAATCCATTCTACAAACCAATGCACTATAAGGCTTCACATTGAAACACTAACGGGAAGAAACCCTGCAGGCAGCAGAACACTCTGCACTGGTCTTAAAGGCCATGGGTGGTTTGACAGCCCAGACACGTGCAACAAGGCTTTCCTTTTGTTCTTTCTTTAGTCTGGCTCATTGGCTCTCAAACGTCATTGGCCATAAGATTTATGTGAGGGTGCTGAATACACAAAATCATGTCCACAATACATTATGGGTGATTTCCGGCGGGAGGGAGGCGTGTAATTTTGAATGAATATGACTTTCACCAGTAGTGTTGGTTTTAGTACCTGATGCCTGGGTGAGAGGCCCTTTCTCTGTATTTGCCAAGCCTGTGCTAGAGGAATTTTAGGAGGTGACTGGAGCAGGGTTGGTCGGGAGGGCTTCTTGGAGCGCAGAGATGAGCTGCTTTGTGGGGCAGGGCGAGGGGCAGGCAAGAGCTCCGTGGGAAAAGGGAAGCGTTGGGTGGGAAGGAATTGAGCAGGTTCATGCCAGCAATAGCAGAAAGAGGGCTGGGGAAGGCAGCTGGCTCAAAGGATAGCTGGGGGACAGGGACTTTTTCCCAAGAGACACTGGGGAGCCATCGAAGGTCTTTGAACGAGGGGTGACCATAACACGTGAAAAGTGGCACTTTAGAAAGATGGTTCTAGGAGGCTGAAGGATGGCAGTGAGATTGGGAGGCTCTGCCAGCTGACACCCCTTGAATCATGGTACCCCCTCAGGAAGGGAGCTGAGTTTGGGGGTTCTCGCTATCTAGTGCTCAGCCCAGAAGGGGGTCACAAATGCTTTCGCCTGAACCAGTCTTTCCCTAGTGTAGACCTGCTACCCCTCGATGGTGTTGGGGTACGGGGACAAGACACTAAGTACCACAGGATGCCATCTCAGGGAAGGCGGTACTTCTTTAATTCTCTCCCTGTGATAAGGAGAAAGTCTCTATTTGGCGCTAATGGGTCTGCGGCAGCTTGAACACCTGCTAAATGCCTTATTTAACAAAGGCTCCTGGCTCAGATGCTTTACTTTTATTGTGTTTATTTTTGCTGTTACCTTGAATTTATGAAAAATGATGCCAGTTTCCTATGGACGCAGGTGTTATAGTTTCCTTTGCAACAAATTTAAATTAAAAAAAAAAAGCTGATTTAAAAAATATGTATTATAGGATAGAATAGGAGAAAAATCAAGAGATGGTTCGTGAATGACGGTTTGGGAACTACTCTTTTAAGAAGCCACAATGATTGTGAAAGTAAGTCTTTGGGTGGGAGAGGCAGGGCTTCCCAGCTCAACAGACAAGGGACAGCTGTGACCAACCAGGCAGCTGGTACCCATAAGGGGCACCCTTCTCAGTTTCCAGGGTCACACTGGGCCCTGAAATACTCCATCACCTGCCTCCAACTCTCCTTCCTGGGTGCCTGTGTCCCCCTATGAATCAGGAGAGAAATTCACAGGGACTTTGACAGCTGGTTCATCCTGACACTTAGAGCAAATAACACCACATCTGGCCATGCGTTTGCCATCAGAGCCCTACCTCCACCTCCAGGTGCCCAGGAGCCCAGCTGACAGAGACAGAAATGGAAAGCATGAGATACTAAAGTTAGACAACAGGAAGAACCTGAGTGGTAGGAGTTAGAACATGCCTGACAAGACTGGCAGTTCTTTACCCAGAGCCGGTCAGAAAAGAAAAGGACAGCCCAGAGCACACAGAGAAAACTCAAATGCCAGTGGGGACCAGCCAGCTCACACAAACAACGGAAGTCATTCACCCACGTCACCTAGTAGGCGATGGAGGGGCCTGTGATGAATCAGGCAGCAGGTACCCCCACCGGGGGTGGGGGTGCCCCTCTCAGCTCCAGCAATTTTGCCTTCAGGAATGTGGCCCAGGTCCTTAGAAGCCCAAACTTGGATTCTGAGATGACATCTCCAATTTTTTTAACGCAGGCAAACAAGCCAGAGAGGGCTGGAATCTGTCCAAGGGCCACCAGTTTGCAGCCTCCGTCTGGAGCCCATAGGATTGGACCAACTGACCGCAGGAGGCTGGCGTCCCCGATGGCGCGAGCACATATTAAGTGCCTGCTGTACGTCCAGGATTTTGCCCATGGCCTGGAGCCCCCTGGTGTGGTTGAGAAGAAAACTCTAGAATGTGGGGAGGAGGAAGGTGGGCTGGCCTGGGGGAGGGGATACTCACAGGCTCCCGACTGCAGCGTCAGGACCAAGACCAACGGGCTTATCACCAGGTGCAGGCAGTTGAGGGGCCGTTTCCAGTTTCTATCTTCCTGGTCAGGGTCCACGAGGGGGACCGTGAGGAGCAGCAGGAACTCCACGGGCAGCTGTCAAGTGTCCAAAGACGGAAGGGTGTCGCCAGGGAACTCAGCCCCGAGCTCAGTTTCTTAAGAACGTGGCTGTTGCTGAAGCACCAACTGTGTGCCTGGGCTACATGCCTGTGGCAGGCTCCTAGTGCTGCTGTAACACACTGTCGTCACGTGCTAAGTGCCTTCAAACACCACATTTATTCCCTTCAGGCTCTGGAGGACAAAAGTCCTAAACTCAAGGTGTCGTCAGGGCCGCACTCCTTCTGGAGGCTCTCAGGGAGACTGTTTCCTGGCCTTTTCCAGCTTCTAGGCGCCACCTGCATTCCTTGGCTCGTGGCCCCGAGTCACCCCAGACTGGGCTCAAGATCCCGTCTCAAGATCCTTAATCACATCTGCAAAGTCTCTTTTTCCCCATCAGGTCTGGGAATCAGGATGGGGACACCTTTGGGGGGCGTTTTTTAGCCAACCACAGCACCTCTTTCACTAATCCTGACACAACTACAACTCCGTGCATGGGAACTATTATTTTCCCACCTTCCAGAGGAAGCTGAGGCTCAGAAAGGTTAAGGAACGTCTCCAAAGCCACACAGATGGGGATATGAAGCTGGGATTCAGGGCCAGCTCTGACTGACTCCACACCTTGTATTTTTAGCCAATAACTAAATTAGTAATAACATTTACAGAGTGCTTACTATCTGCTAGGCACCATACTCAGCCTAGTATAGGCTTTTTTTAATAAACTCACATAGTAGTTTATTAAATTGTTACAACCACGGAGGTAGGTTGGATACTGTTTGTAATTCTTAACAGAATTAAATACCCACACATTTTGTCAAGTGACTACAAATGTTGCAGAATGTGTTTCCCTGTCCCACTGATGTTGAACTTGGCCATGTCACTTCCTTTGGCCAATGGGCTGTTGGTGACTGTGATGTGAACAGAGGCTTAAAATGTGCTTGTGGGGGCAGCCGGTTAGCTCACTTGGTTGGAGAGCAGTGCTCTTAACAACAAGGTTGCCGGTTCGATCCCCGCATGGGCCACTGTGAGCTGTGCACTCCACAACTAGACTGAAACAACTACTTGATTTAGAGCTGATGGGTCATGGAAAAACACATTTAAAATAAATAAAAGTTTGAAAAACAATGTGCTCGTGAAGTTTGCCTTGGTCTCTTCTGCCAAGAAAACAGCACCGTCCCAAGTATCCACAGGCCCAGAGGGAGACGTGGGTCAGACCTGAACACCAACCACACCCCAGAGGGCCCATAAGCCCTTGAATGAGAAAAAAAATATTGTCATCATAAATCAATGAGAGTTTGAGGGTCATTTGTTACGCAGCATTGTTGCAGCGATAACTTACTGCTACAACTACTCCAGAAGAAAGGCACCATCATTATCCCCATTTTATAGAGGGGGAAACTGAGGCTCACAGAGGTGAAGTCACTTGCCCAAGGTCATGACGCAGCCAGAGCCACCGTGGGGTTCAAAGATAGTTCATTATTTTCACATGATGGAGGTTTCCAGGTTATCTCCAGGAGCAGAGAGGGCTGTGAGGTGGTACCCCGACTTTTTGTTCTGGAGGGTGGAAGGTAGCTGTAGCTATGCCTTGTACACCAGCCTGGGGAGCCCTGCTCATCTTCAGAACTCAGAGGACATTCAGCCCAGGCAAGCAACAGAAAAACTCAATCTTGTTCTCACTGGAACTCACCTTGACCCACTCCCTGACCCCAGCCCCAGTTCCCCACCCTCACCCAGTTAGGAGGGGTCCCCTCTTCCTCCTCTCTCTCTGTCTCTGCACAGATGCTCTCCTTCTCCCATGGGGGGCAGAGCCCCAGGTCAGGCCATCAGCCACACTCAATCACTCAGTGTCCCCATCAAGTCCCAGCTTATCTAATTCTGAGAGGGTCTCAGCGGGCCCCCGTCCCCCTCATTGAGCTAGACAAGATTGAGTGGCCACCGTCATGAAGCTGGGAGCCCAGTTCCAGGTCCCCCCTCCTACCTTGAACACCTTGAGGACCCTCCAGTATGCCGGCTTGTACCTCCACTTCCTGTAATCCAGGGGGTTGAGTGCCCGCACTAGGATCTGAGCTGTGGTCTCCTGGTAGAACAGCAGCGGCTGGCACTCTTCCCCTGGGTGTACAAGGTGGGGAGGGACAAGGTCTGTGGCTGGCTCAGCCTCCAGGAAACGCTTTCCCCTTGCACCAGCCCTCCCAACCCTTGGGAAGAAGGAAAACCCCAGTGCCTGGCAGGCGGCAGACACACCCGGCCCACAGCTCAGCCAAACTGCAGTGAGAGGAGAGGCTGGTTAGTGGCCTCATTCCTGGGGCCTGGGTGGCCCCATCTCCCCACCTCTCCACCCTCAGCCCTGCCCTGGTCCCCCCGCCCCAGCTGGGCACAGGGCCCTAGACTCACTGTAGTCATAGCTGTTGGTAGTGGAGGACACCCGATCGTCCTCGGAATCTGAGGGCATCTCTGTAGGAGACAGGAGCGTGTCACGTGAGCCAGCCAGGGAGCCCACACTTTCCCCACCCTCATTCTAGGGCAGGTCCCCCTGGGACAGGGCAGCTTTCAGGGTCCAGTGGCCAGACCCTCTGTATTTTGGGTTTCTCAGCGATCACTGTGCACGCCCAGGAATTCTTACAGAGTGAGAAAGTCTAACTCACAAAACATTTTCAATTGTAATGATGTAGCTAGTAAACTTGGACAAAGCAAGCGATGAGGAGGCTTCGTTAGCACAGGCAAAAGCACGGAGGTGGGAGCCTGGTAGAATGAGTAGAAAAAGCATGAAGAGGAGACGGGCTACGGCCAAGGCCTCCCGAGACGTAGGGCAGCAGTGAAGGGTGCAGAGGACGCCGGCCTCCACGGGTCCTGTCTTGCCGGCTCAATTCCGACTCTTACCTGGAGTACCAGGCATGGAGTAGACCAGGCTTCTGCCCCGCTGCCATTGGTAGATCCAGGTACAGAGAACCACCGTGAACACATAGAACACGTACAAGCCTAGGTAACCTGCAGACAAGGGTGCAGGTTGTCACCAAGTGGCATCAGGGTCCAGAGAACAAGGGCTGCCCGCTCTATGGCTGGGACATGTTAGTGGTGGCTCTCAGCGTCCACCCAGCCCAGTACCAGTAGGTAAATGGCCATTGCCCAGAGCCTACTCCCCTGCTTTCCTTGGCCCGTCTTCCCTCCAACCCCACACCCTAACAATCCAGAAATCAGGAGATAATGCCTGATGCAGGGAGTGGCCCCCAGGACCCCATACGGGTGCTAAGGGTCCGTGTCCTGCTCTGTGTCCTGGGAGGCTGAGCCCAGCAGACTGCAGCCCTGAGCTCTGGCTGCACTGGGTTCAGCCAGTGGGAAGCTCGGCAGCAAATCAGGAGGCAGCGGGAGGGAGAGCGGCTGGGGTATTTCTTCCCTGCTCCCTCCCTGCTGTGGGGCCCCATCTCGGGCAGGGCCTATGACCCTCTGTGAGTGTCGCTCATGCTGGGTGGCACCAGCTCCAGGACTCCAGCCCTTGCTAGGTTCCAGCTACTCCATTCTCTGCCCCTTCAGGCATGGGGGCCAGGCAAGGGGGGAATGGCTCTCACTGTTGCTGGTCCCTGGGTGTCTGCACAGCTCAGTAACCCTTGTTGGTTTCCTTAATCCTCTGCACACTGTCCCTTCATCCATGTCACTTGAATCGTCTGACTGGAACGTGTATGCTGCTGGGGCCCTGACGGCCAAGCAGCATCCTGGCTCTACCGTTTAGTAAAATTTGAAATTGTGAAAATTCTGAGCCTTGCCCCTGGCTCTGCCTGTCCCCTTTGGTCAGCTGAACCATGTGTTCCCGTTTTCGCTCGAGCTGCCTTGAGTAGGCTTTCCATCATTTGGAACCAAAGAAGCCCTGTGTCCGTGCCCCGCTAACACCCTCTCCTGTCCTGCTGTGCCTCCCACCCCACCAGACCTGGGATGACCCCGCCCTGGACCTGTGGCTGCTCACCCAGGGCCCATGCCAGCGTGACCCTGCCGAGGTAGAGTGCGGTGAAGGTCAGGAACACGGCCACCATGTAGAAGATGATGTCCCTGAGGAAGGGCCTGGAGGCGGCCGTGAAGGGGCGCAGGATGGCAATGCCCCCGGCCACCACCGTGGTGACCAGCACGCCCGCACCTGGAGGAGAGGACACCAAGCTCAAGCCACCCTGCACCCCCTCCTCTGCCCCACACCCCCCAGCCAGGGCTGCTCGCTCGTACCAAACAGTGCCCCAAAGGCCAGGCTGGCTGTGTGTGGGTCCGAGAAAGCCACCAGGGCACTGAAGATGTCGGGTGCGCCGTTCCCAAACGCCAGGAAGGTGACGCCATGGGGGAGTGTGTCAAGGGGTGTCCCTGCAAAGGCCCCAGCCTGCCCAGGCCTTTCCCGGGCCATAAGCTGCCGCCCTGACTGCCAGCCACCCCCCTAACGACCCTCCTTCCCTCCAGGGAGCAGAACCTGAGCAAAAGGATACTGCCACATTGTGGGAAAGTTTGAGCATGGTGGAAATGGCTGACAAGTTAGGGCAGAAACTGTGAAAAAAAAAAGCAAAAGGTGAAGACTCCCCAGTGGGTGGTCCCCTGCTCCCACCCTTCCCCCAAACCTGGGATCGCCCAAATGTCAACCTCCCAGACTCCATGTTCCCATCTATCAGCTGGACCTGAGCCCAAGGTCAAACTCACAACTTGCCCGCCGTGACTCCCAGAATCAGAAACAGGTAAAGCAGCCAGAAAGCCTGGGGGAGTGGGGGCAGAGGGGAAAGGAGCGTTAAATCCGGCAGGTGCCCCCAGCCCCGCCCACCAGCTGCGAGTGGGGTGGGACCTCACATAGAAGGTGATGACGAGAGGGAGGAGGTGGGGGGGGAAGTGGCAGAAGATGCCTTCCAGGTAGTCCACGTAGCCCCCCTCGCTATGGCAGTCAGGGTTGGTCCGGATGAACTCACATCGGTCAGAGGCATTCAGGCTGCGCACGTCACGACACTGCAGGAGGGGAGCGAGGGGGGTGTAAGGCGTCGACACCCCAAGGGTGATTGGACCCATCTAAGCAGCCAGAGATGACCTCCTTCAGCCTGGCCTCTAAACCCTTCAGATGCCAACTACCCACATCAATTTAAAAAAAACAAAAAAAAAAACTCGTGTTTGAAATTAACAAGCAATTAATGAATACATGTTTGCTTTAAAAAAATAAACAACAAACAACAGATAACGATTTCTCAATTCCCCCTTTCGACCCCTGCTCTCCATCGTCCCACTTCTCCCCAGAGGTCCCTCCACAATCAAGTTGAGGCCGACCCTTACAGGCGGGAGTTTGGATGTTTCTAATTTTCCAGTAATACCGACAGTGAACTTCCTTGCACATGGCTCTCGGAGTATATCTTGTCAGAGAGCATTCTAGAAGTGAAAGTACTGAGTCAGAGCATATCCTACTCTAGCTTTCTCAGAGACCTAGGACTGACAGGCATACCTCATTTTACGGCACTTCACAGATATCACGTTTTTTACAGATGGAAGGTTGGTCTGTGGCAACCGTCTGTCAAGTGAGTCTACCGGCGCTATTTTTCCAATAGCATTTGCTCCATTAGTGTGTCTGCGGCACATGTTGGTAATTCTCGCTAATATGGGAAAGGGGCATGAGGACTATTTTTTGCAGAAGAAGGCATTCAGGGGTTGGCTTCCAAGCCTGCTGCCTAAATGCTCCAAGACACAAAACTCAGGCAGACGGTGATCAGTGACAGACCATGTGGACCATCCTGTAGTTAAGCCCAAGGCAAGTGAAACACAGGTTGTGCTTTACAGGAGCTAAAAACCAGCCTGCCCCTATTTTTCTTGCATCTTACTGAAGTTAAACTTACCATTGTTCTCCTGTTGTCCTTGCTCCCCATACCAGTGAATGTTCCGTGGAAGCAGAAAACACAGATAAACCCTAGCCCGGGGCATGGAGGGAGTCTCTCTTCCACCAGCAATTAGAGACCACCACTCTGTCTATGGGGGGCGGGGGCATTTGTTTCTAACTGCTAAATAAACTTATTTTAAAGTCTATTATCGGCTCACATTTGAATTCTTTCCTATGTGAAGCCAACGACGCTCTTTTCTTTTCCTGTAACATCAACCTATTTCACTTTTTCATCATCATTATGCAGTACAGGATAGTGTAAACAGAACTTTTCCGTGCAGTAAGAAACCTAAGGATGCGTGGGACTTGCTTTATTGCAGTGCTCCGGAACCAAACCCGCAATAGCTCCGAGGCCTGCCTGTACACATAACTTGTATACTTGGGAAGTATATGGAATACGAGCAGCAACATGGGAAGTGGAAAAGGGAAGAAGGCTAGGTTGAGATTTCCCAGTGGAGAAGGAGCTGGGTATTTATACTCCAACTCCTGTCAGTTATCAGAGAAGACTGCTGGGGAGGAGGGGTGCTAGTTTCCCAGCTTTTCCACCTACCATGCTTACGGGGGGTTCTGGAAAACGATGCTGGCAACTAGAAGTCAACAGAAACCCACCAAAACGGTAGGGTCCCAAGGATCTGGGCAGAGTCCTGACCGTGTCTGTTGCAGAGGGATAAGCATCTTAAACATCGATGCATTTTGCCAAAATGCCCTCTCCAAAGCTCTACTTATGTCCACTCCCACCAGCAACGGGAAATGAGCGTGCGTCTGCACTTGAACCAACACTAGCTACTGCAGTCTTATTCAGGCCAATTTGGTAGGAACATCCTTATTCAATTGCAATTCCTGGATGACTTGTGAAGGAAGTTAAGTGCTCTTTTCCTGTGTTAGTGGCCATTTGTATTCCTTGTCTCAACTGCCAGTTTTTTCAATTGGAATATTTGCCTTTTCTTATTGACTCTTATCCCTCTAATTCCATTCTCCCAGAGAAGCCAGAGAGATCCCTTGAAGAAATAAATCTGATTTTGACATCCTTCTGCTTAAACCCTCCATTGGCTCCCCACTATTGTAAAACAAATCTCACCTCCTAGCTTCAGCCTATAAGGTCTTTTGTAATCTGGCCACCACTATCTCTCCATCCTCTTCTCAATACTGTCCCCCTCACTCACCCTATTCCAGCCATTCTGGCATCCTCACTGCTATAGAAACATACTCAGTTTGCCTCAGGGTCTTTGCACCTGTTATTCTCTTCTTCCTGGAATGCTCTTCCCCCAGATATCTGTATAAGTGGCTTCTTTTCTCCATTCAGGGCTTGACTCAAAGGTAACTTCTTCATAGAAGCCATCTGTGACAACCCAATCCGAAACAGTTGGAAATATGCCCTCCCCAATATCACCTGACCCTATTATTTGCAGGATATTTAGCATCTTACCACCTGCATTTGACATGTTTACTTCTTTAACTGTCTTCCCAGGAGACTGTTAGCTTCGTGAGGAGAGGGATTTTCATCTCTGTTGTTGCCTGGTATATCCCAGGGGTCAGCTCAGTGCCTGGCACATAGCAGATGGCCAATAGCTCTTCGTTGATTGGATGAATATACCCCCACCAGATGCCAGCTTCCTGCCAGGATACTCACATCTGCCACAGGGGTCTGGTTCACACCTGAGGCTGGAAACTCGGGGCTGGTGTGCGTCCCTGTAGATGGGCCGCTGGCCCCGGACACTGTCCTCACCATCAGCAGCACACAGAGTAAACGCAGCACCCAGTGCAGATTCAGCTGTCTGCCGGCCATCAGCCCCCAGCCCCAACGGGGCCTGGCCTTCACACTCTGCTTCCTCTTCTGCAGTGTTTCAATTCCTAATGGCTGGCAGCTCCAGCAACCTGCAGGGTGTGGGAGAGAAAGAGGGACAGTGTCACTGAACACCCCAGGACCCAGCAGGAGGAGCCTGATAACTTTTTCAACTGAGAAATTGCCCATTCTCCTGCCCCCACCAAAGGAAAACCAATGTAGAAACCCCTATTCTGGATGGAGGTTACTGGAGGGACCCAGCCCCCCACATTCGGCAAACAGATTAGATATGCCCTTCTTCCTGTGTCCCCAGCGATATCTCCATGGAAACCTAGGACCCTCCTCCCTAGCCTGAATGAGAAGCTGGAAGCTGGAAGGGACTATCCTGAGATTGGGAATTCAGAGATTCTTGCCTCCAGGGGCTGGGTGGATGAGATAAACACAGGAAGTGGCCAGTGGTGGGGCCTGGGCAAATCCTCAGAACAACAGAAAAACACACTCCTGGGAGTGGATTTGGCCTCTGGGCCACCAGTTTGAGACTACTAAGCACACTGTTGTTCTATGTCTTACATTGAGCCAAGCACATAATGCCCACAACTTGTCAGGAGTGGGCACTACTATTACTTCCATTTTACAGATGAGCAAACTGGGCCACAGAGCTAGGTTCCTTCCTCACTCTCAGCTCCTGGGCTTTGCTTCCCTTATCTAGTTCTCAGAACAACTTTGGAGAGCTTATTGTCTCACCCCTTTTAGAGGAGGGAGCTGGGCTCCAAGGAGTTCCTTAACCTGCCTGCCTGAGGTCACAGAGTAAGGAGGTCACAAAGCCCACAGTGCCTCTGACCGGGAAATGGAGGCCCAGAGGGAAGTGAATTGCTCAAAGTCACACAGCCCGTTAGCAGATTCCGGCAGGACTCGGCCTTTTCCCTCAACATCGGGTGAAAACCGACTTCATTTTTATTCCAAAGAAATTAAACTGGGGGGGGCGGGGATCCTTGGCACATTAATTGCCTTTTTTTGGCTCTTCCACATGTTTAGATGAGCATGTTTTACTCTTGCCATCAAGAAAAACACAGTCCAGAAAACAACGTTGGTTGTTTTTTCTTTTGGTTTTTTTTTGCAATCCTTTGCACAGGCGTGTCTCAATGTCCTGGCTGAGGCAGGATGGGGAGGAGGCCCCAAGGAAGTAAAGGGGAGAGGAGAGGGGAGAGGTGCCTTGTCCCAGCGCTCTTTCCTCACCTGTTGACTCTTCCCTTTTCTGGTGTTCCCCTGAACTTCACTTGTCACCGACTTGGAAGTGCTAACATGGAATCAGAGGCTCCAGGTTTCCACTTCAGTCTTAGTCGCTTATGAGCTGTGCGGCCTTAGGGAGGTGACTTCACCTCTCTGAGCCTCTGATGCCTCGGTAAAATGGAGACAAATACCGGCCCGCCGGAGCACACAATAAGGGTTCAATAAATGCTCGCGGCTCTAGTGTCCCCAACTTGAGGGTCAGCAGGCTTCTCCTTTCTATGGGCCGCCGATTTCTTGTACTCATTCACAAGGAGCGTCTCCCGTGCGCCTGTCCAGTGCCCGGAGCTCAGACGCTCGCAAGTTCTGCGGACCTGATGGGAAGGGGCAGGGGCAGAAAACTGGGACTGCGACCACATTTGCGGCTGCGCTTTCTAGCTGCGAGACGCCGAGAACCTCAATGTGCTCCGTTTCCCAATCCCGACGGATGTAAGTTCAACTTCGGGTGCGGGGTCTTCCCGCGGCGTCCCAGGGGGCGGACAGGCTCCTCTTACCTTAGGCGGGGCCGTGGACCGTAACCTCCGAACCTGGACCCCACCGGGCCTCGCGGCCTTCCCGGCCCCGCTCGTCCCAGCGTCCGGGGCCGGATCCGGGTTTGGTCCCGGGCTCCCCCGGTCCGGCCCCGCCCCTTACACAGTCCCGTCCCAAGGACACGCCCCGGAGGGCTCGCCCCGCCCCTGTCCTTAAAGGCACCTGCTCCCCCGGAGGACTCGAGGGTCTGCCCCACTCGCTACCCCTCTTACTCCTCTGTCCATCCGTTCTGCTTTCGCACCTAAAGCAGAAGTAGAGATGACACCTTAGGGGTAAAGACAGCAGGTGGCCGGACAGGGGAAGTTAGGGGTGAAACTAAGGGGTTCTATTCCCGAGGAAGAGGTGGGAGAAGACTCCCAAATTCTTCTAGTACTCGAGGGTGATGAGGAGTATCGGAGAAGGTCCCAGGTGGGGAAAGCGCCACCTGACCCACAAATATTCCGCTCTCCTGCCTGAAACGCCTCTATTTGAGAGATCTCCTAATTGAGTTCAGCGTTTCTCTCTAGGAGCATCACTTTTAAGAGAAGAACAAAGGCAAATACTTGTAGGTGGAGACGGGGGTTTTAGTGATCTATGAGTCCGGGCCGACGTAGTCCTTCTCCCCAGTATCCCAGCCTCCTGGGGAGGTTCTGGTCATGTCTACCTTTCCTCCCGCTGGCCTGGGGAGAGCACAGAGGTCGGAACGAACGGAGGTGGTGAGGCTGGGGACCAGTGTGTCCTCGCAGGCCGCCCCTCCAGCCCTGTGCCCACCTCCACAGTTGGCATACATCGAATCCCACGCCTCTCTCTCCAAGTCAGCCTGCTTCCTCGTCACCTGCAGGACAGAGAGCCAGCTCTGAGCTGGGCCTGACTTCCTCTTTTACCCCCACCTCTGGCCTCGGAAATGCTCTCCATTCTCTGAACACCCTTACACATGGCCACACTTCTGCTCCTCTGAACCCCCTGCCCGCGATGCCAGCCCTTCCTTTCTCCACCTGACAAACTCTTACTCCTGTTGCCAGGCCCAGCTCCAATGCCACCGCCTCCAGGTGGTCTTCTGTCTCTTCCCTGTCTGCTGGCCACCCCGAGGCTTCTCACCTTCAGAGAGAGAGAGAGAGTGCGCGCACACCTCTAGTTCCCTACTTGATATGTTTGGAATCTCAGAGCATGGGGTTTCTGTGTGGCTTTCAGGAAACATTTAGACTCTCTGAGCCTCAGTTTTCTTCCTGTAAACAGGGTGACAGTAGTGCGTAACTCATGGTGTCCTTGCGGTATGAAACATAACACTGTGTAAAGCCTCAAGCCCCATGCCTGGTGCTGAGTAAACACTCCCTCAGTGGAAGGCATTGTTGCTGCTATTACTCCATTAATCCTACAATGTAGTGATTTACCTGCCTGTGTCCCCCACTGGGGGGGTGAGCCCACATCAGGGTGCAGGCCCAACTGGTCCCCAGGTCCAGGCATCCAGCACATGGACACCCCCAGCTAGTGTCTGCATTTGGGAATGATGGAGCCTGCTCTGGGTCCAGCTGCTTCCCACGTCACCTGCTTCCTGGGGAAGGAAATCCAGAATTGCTGAGTTTGGAACCTAAGCCCTCCTTCCCTAAGGGGCCCTTACTCTGGTGCTCAGGGGTCCAGCCAGGGTGAGAACTGATGTCATCATCCTAGGTCAGCAGGCAGACCACTACCTCCCTGTCTCCCTGGGACTGGAGAGGGAGCAGGAAAGGGGACAGAATGAGTGTCTGCTGAGAGAAGGCCAGAAAGCTTCAAGGAGAAGAATCACTGGGGACAGAGAGGGGAGAAAATTGGGGCCTGGGACACAGCCCTGGTTCCCTTCTGCTCTGGTGGACGTTGATCAGTGTTAGGGACTATTTGCGTCCCTGTTTGGGAAAGTCCATTTCGACATCACAGGAGCAGCCACGGCAGTCACTGAGATCCAGGTTCAAATCCTCGCTCTGCCATTTACTGGCTACTTGACCTTGGACAAGTCATCTCATCTTTTTTGAGCCTCAGTTTTCTCATCTGGAAAATGGGGCTAATGATGGCATCTATAGAGCACTCATAGGACTGTGGTCAGGATGTACTGAGATCATATATGTAAAACCCATAGCCCATTGCTTGGTACTTATAAAAGCTGAAGAAATGCAAGCTATTGTTATTATCATTGTTATTACTGAGAGTAAAAGGACCTGTCTGGTGCTCAGTAGGTGAAAATGTTGATTACCGTTCCTTGAGAAGAAGGATTTTGTGTTTGTATCACTTATCTATTGCTGCATAACAAACCATCTCAACACAAAGAGGCCTAATACAACGAAGTTTTTTGGGTGTTGTTGTTGTTGTTGTTTTTAATCTGTGAGGATTTCTGTGGGCCAAGAATTTGGGAGGGCTCAGCTGGACAGTTCCAATGCAGGTCTCTCATGTGGGTGCAGTCAAATGGTGGCTAGGCTTGAGCGCCTGGGCTGCCTGCACATTCCTGTTTCTTCGTGGAGTCTCAGGGCATTTCCTTGTGCTCTCTCGGCATGAATTGGTCTCTGGGCTTCCTCAGAGCATGGCGGCCTCAGGCAGCCTGACTGCTCAAATGGCAAAGCCAGGATGTGGGCCAGCTCACGGACCCATGCCAGGGTTCTAGGGAACAAAGCAGAAGGCGTATTGCCTTTTATGACTTAGTTGTGGAAGTGACACTGTGTCACCTAGTGTCACTTCCACTATAGTCCAAATTCAAGGAAAGGAAACACAGACGCTGCCTTTCAGTGGGAAGTATGTCAAAGCCACTTTGTAGGGAGAGCACGTAACACACAAGCTCTTGATGTATCTATGGAAAATGCAATCTGCCACGGGGCCTTAATCCACAAAGGTGACTAACGATGGATATTTAGGTGGCATAGTAAGCAGCAGCGGGGAGCTATATTTTGGACATAGGGGGAGAAAGGACCCTTAAATCCAATTGGGTGGAAAGCTGCCGACAGCATCACATGCAGGCTAGTTCTGTTCTCAGCCTCCAATGAACAAACCCAAAACCAATAAAATAAATAATGCCAGGGGGTGGGAGATGAGAGTAAAGGGGATCAAACATATGGTGATGGAAGGAGAACTGACTCTGGGTGGTGAACACACAATGGGATTTATAGACAACGTAATACAGAATTGTACACCTGAAATCTATGTAACTTTACTAACAATAGTCACCCCAATAAACTTGAATTAAAAAAAAATAATACTGCCTTTATTGAAGACTTAAATTTATAGTGAGTGTTCACAGGCTTTTCCCATCGAACAGTCTTGTGGGGTGAGGGCTACAGGGATCCCCATGTCACAGAGGAGGACAATTGAGGTTCAGGGAGATGAAGTGACCTGTCCCCAAGACACTCATTGGGAAGTGGCAGAAACGGGGTTTGCACCCAGGTGTATGTGACACCAAGTGGGTACCTTTCACCACCACAGCCCGAAGGTTCTCCATCGCCCAAAGGTAAGGCTACATGTGCCTGATACTCAGCACCCCTGTTCAGGGCGTAGGTGGCAGCTGCAGGAACAACGCAAGTACCTGGGAAAGCGCGATACTTGGAAGTAGTGGAAGTAGTAAGGCTGGAAGGGGAAATTAAAAGAGGAAAGAAAGAGAGAGAAAATCAGAACTTTCAGTCTTAGCACAAGAGTCTCGGAGACTTAGACGTTTCCTTAAGGTGCCTTAGTCTCACCTGCAACCAATGCAAGTTCCCTCTTGATCCTAGCAGCCCCGATACACTGCACCTACTTAAACCCCTCCAGGACAAGGGGCTCATGACCTCCTGTGGCAGCCCAATTACCGTCAGATAAATATCTGAAGGAAAGTGGGATTGCTGGATCATACGGCAGTTCTATTTTTAATTTTTTGAGGAGCCTCCATACTGTGTTCCATCGTGGCTGCACCAATCTGCAATCCCACCCACAGTGCACGAGGGTTCCTTTTTCACCACATCCTGGTCAGCAGTTGTTATCTTTCTTTCTTCTTCTTCTTTTTTTTATAATAGCCATCCAAACAGGTGTGAGATGATATCTTGAGATTTTCATTAACATTTCTGAAAAGGGTGTTTTTTGAGGGACTTCCCGGAGTGCAGACACTGCCAGGCTGGCCACTGCCACCAGCTGGATTTGCCTCAGTGGCCCTCCGGTGAAGGCCTGCCCAGCACTTGTGACTTTCCAGCATCCCTGACCCCCTCCGGGGGCCTCTGCCTGACCCTTCCCTGAGGCCTGGCCCCTCTCTCCCTCTCCTTCTTCCCCTCTCTCTGTTACCCTACCTCCTGGGGCACAAACCTTGCCCCAGCCTTGCACTACACTTGGCCCTGATCTTATTGCTGCCGGCTGTCGGTTATCTCTTCAGTACAGGAATGACACCGATGTATACATGCCTTCATGTGCGTAGAAAACATCCCAAGGACACACAGACCCATTTCCTGGAACTCTGGACTCTCACAATAATCTCCCTTATACCCCATCCTGCTTCCCCTGCAGTTGTCCCCATCTCAATGACCACGCCATCCTCCAGCCACTTGGGCCAAGTAAAACTGAAGTCCTCCTGGATTCTTTCTCTCCGCCCACCCCAGCCATTCCCTCAGCGAATCCTTCCCCGAGAATGACAAAAACTATATATCCCAAGTCTGACTGCTTTTCTCCTCCTCCATGGCCACCTTCCTGGCCTGAGTGCGCAGACAGCTTCAGGACTCCTTCCTCACTGTCTCCCTGCTTCTGCCCTCGTCATCACCACAGCTGCCACAGAGACCCTGTTAAAATGCCAAATCAGATCAAGTCCTACTCTGCTCAAAACGCCCCCGTGGAGAAAAGTTTGGCAAATCACTGTTCTCATAAGGGACTTGTAGCTAGCACATGTTAAAAAAAAAAACACAAACATCCTACAACTCAACAATAAATAGGCAAATAATCCATTAAAAAATAGGCAAAGGATCTGAACTGACTTTTCTCCAAAGAGATATACAAAGGCCAACAAGCGTATGAAAAGATGCTCACCATTATTACTCATTAGGGAAATAGGAACCGACGCTCTAAGATACTACTTCACACCCAGTAGGATGGCTAAGACTTAAAAAGATGGATAATAACAAGTGTTGGTAAGGATGTGGAGAACATGGAACCCTCCTACAGTAGTGAGAATGTAAAATGATGCAGCTGGTTTAGAAAACAGTTTGGCAGTTCCTCAAAATGCTAAATATAGAATTACCATATGACCCAGTGTATTAGTCAGCTTGGGCTGCCATAGCCCAAACTATAGGCCAAACAATAGGCCTTAAACAACAGGTCATTGTTTCTCACAGTTCCGGAGGCTGGAAGTCTAAGATCAAGGTGCCAGGATGGTTCATGGGTTTTTACTTAAGTCAGCTTTTCTAAGTACATTACTGTTATTATTTTTATGCTCATATTGTCCTAGTAGGAGCCCCTTCATGCCACTCTTGGCCCTTTTGACATATCTCCATCCTTCTATGAGTATCTCTTTGCTGTTCCAGACTTATCTTGTACTCTCCCTGGCCAGCGTGAAGTCAGCCATTTCTCCCAGGAGCTCTGGCTCTCTTTAGTGGAAAACAAGATCTGGGTACGACCGTGTTTCCCCAAAAATAAGACCAGGTCTTATATTAATTTTTGCTCCAAAAGACGCATTAAGGCTTATGTTCAGGGGATGTCATCCTGAAAAATCATGGTAGGGCTTATTTTCTGCTTAGGTCTTATTTTCGGGGAAACATGGTAGCTGTTCTCATTGTCACTATGACCTCTTAAAAGAACAGAGCTGGGAAATACATATGTACGAGTATGTTTCCAGATTTATCCACATAAATATGAAAAACCATGAGTTTCAGCCCAATACCACAATAATCTTCTGAAGCTATTATCCTATTAAAAAAAAGCCTGGATCCCACATCAGCATTCGATTTACTCATTTGCTCAATTTTACAATCAATACACAGAGAATAGTTTCAGAATTGCTACACCCATTCATTACACTTTGAAAAAACAAACTTATAACATAGAGCTCAAGATTCTTTCAGTATGGTTATATTATTTATTTAAAGCAAGTCAGGTTTATTTGTTTTTACTTATATTTAGTAACATGGATTTCCCCCATCCTGTTGATTTGTTTCTAGGTATGTAAAATATCAACACATTTTCCAAAGTCAAAACTATACAAAAAGATATACTACCGAGAGACGTATCATTCTCTCTCCTAACGCTCCCACCCCATTCTCACCTATCTCCTTGGGAAACCAATTTCATTAGTTTCTGGTTTATCCTTCCTGTGTTTCCTTTGCAGAAATTAGAAGATTCAAATAAATTTTATTTCCCCTTCTTTCTTATACCAAAGATAGAATACTATATATCCTTTTTTGTACTTGGCTTTTTCCAATTAACTCTATGTCTCCGTAATCACTCCAATTCAGTTTTTGGGAAATGTCCTCATTCGTCTTTATAGTTGCATAAAATTGCATTGTGTGGATGTTCCACAGTTATTTAATGGATCTCCTCTGCATGGGCATTAGGGTTTTTCCAATATTTTAAAATTACCAGCAACGCTGCAGTGAATAACCTTATGCGTAAGTATTTTGAAGTGGGATTGCTGAGTCAGAAGGTAAATGCGTAAGAAGTTTTGTTGGATATTATCCATTTACCCTCATTCCGCACTCTTACCTGTGATGCGTGTGTGCCCATTTCCTCAGGCTCGTGAAGAGTACATTGTCAAGCTTCTGCTTTTTATTTTTCTAAGCTGACAGGTGAGAAATGACATTTCAATGTAGTTTCCTTAAAAACTTTTTTTTTGAAAAGTAGTACAATTTCTGTGTAGCCTTTCCCCATTTTCTCCCAATGAAAACATCCTATATAACCAGAGTACAATGACCAAAATCAGGATATTAACATCAATACAATATTTTTAACTGAATTACAGACATCAATCAGATCTCACCAATTTTTACATGCAGTCATTGTTTTTGGTCTGTATTTCTACAAACTTGAATGAATTGATTGTTTTCCACAATTTTAAGAATCATTTTTATATCTGTTTTCATGAATTGTCCGTTCATATTTTTTGCCCATATTTCTATCTGGTTTTCACATATTTTCCCTCTTAAACTTTATAGATTTCTTTATAGAGTTCCTTATAGATTAGTGCTATTAGTCCTTTATCTATGATATATGCTGTAAATATTTTCTCCCAGTTTGTCAGTTGTCTTTTGACTTTGCTTATGGTGCTTTGGACACGGAAAAGTTAAAGAAAATTTTATGTAGTCAAATGTATTCATTTTTTAATTGCATCTGTCATTTTATTGCATTTTGAGTCATAGTTAGAAAGCCTTTTCCCACACACAAGTTATGGAGGAATTCACCCATTATTTTCTTCTAGTACTTGCAGTTTCACTTTTTACATTTAGATTCTCTTCATTTAAGAGTTTTTCTTGTGTATGGTGTGAGGAGTAGATCCTTCATCAAAAGAAAAAGAAAAAAAGGAGAGAGCATTTTTGGGAGTATTGGAAAAATTTGAATATAACCCTGTATTAGATAATAGTATTAAATGAATGAAAAATTTCCTGTTTTAATGGTATATTGTGGTTATGTGGGAATGTCTTTTCTCTTATGAGATATTTTCTCTTATGCTGTATTTAGGGTTGACACGTCACGATGTCTTCGATGAAGTCTCAAATGGTTGAGCAACATTATATATACATATACAACATTATATATACATATACAAAATTATGTATGCATATATAGAGATTAATTAAACGTGACCAAATATTAGCAATTGATGGCAGGCATATTGGGTATTTACTCTACTCCTTGCAACTTTTCTCCAGGTTTGATATTTTGAAAAACAAAAAGTTGGGGAGAAGTGTGCCACGCAGGGTTTCCCTAGGCGGACAGGGATGCTGGGGCCCTTTAAATGGGCCCCGCCCCTAACGCCCCGCCCCGGGCCACGCCCACCCCGGAAGAACTCGGCCCAAGTCCCGCCCCCTCCGCCGCGGCCTGGTGTTCCCCGCCCCCCCGGAGGAGTGCAGTCACGTGAGCCTGGCTGCGGCGTCCGGCTCCTGCCGTGATGGTGGCCCCGGTGTGCGGCTCCCCCGGTGGCCGCCTGGCCCGGGCGCTCACGCGATCGCTGGCGCTGGCCCTGGTGCTAGCCCCGCTGGGCGGGCTGCTCCTGAGCGGCCTGACGCGCGCGATTCCGACGCCGGGGGGCCCCCAGGGGCCGGACGGGCCAGTCCCACCCGCCTCCCGCAGCCGCTCGGTGCTACTGGACGCCGAGACCGGCCAGCTGCGTCTGGTGGATGGCCGCCACCCTGGCGCTGTGGCCTGGGCCAATCTCACCAACGCCATCCACGAGACCGGGTAAGGGTTGGCCCGACCCCGCGCGGAACCAGCAGGGAGGGTGTTGCGTGGGCCCCGTGCCTCCCCTGCCCCTGGGACCAGCCTTTTGCTGGTGACAGTGCCCCTATCTCCCTGGGGGTCAGTGTCCCGCTTCTGAGGATGCGACGCCACCATCTGGACCAGGTCCCTGCTTGGGTGAAGGATAATGCAGCATCCCTCAACTCGCGGGAACCAGTCCCTTGCCTCCCGCCTGGGTGACAATGTCTCTGTCCCCCTAGAGACGAGTTCCTGATCATTAGGGGCTCACGTGCCTCCATCTGGATCAGGCCCGTGGCCGGTGGGTAGTTAAATAATAACTTACTCCCGCCCGCGTTCCCCATACTTCACATCCCCACCCCCGGGCTGGTGGGTGGTGAGCTCTCCAGGAGACTGCTTTTCACTTCCTTGATTGTACCTAACTTCCCCCATACGTGCCAGACCCTTGCCTGCATGTCAGAGCCAGGGCAGCAGGACGCAGGCGGGGTTCCAGGCCAGTTGGAAAACAGAGGATCCCTAAATTCACATAGATCCAGATAGTATCATGCCTGGGCTCTGCTCCCCCTTTCCTTCTTCTCTCCTGGTCCAGGGGCAAGGCGCGTGGCCAGATACTTAGTATGGAGACAAGTGCTCTGTCTTTGACCGTCATGATCACTAGCCTTATCACTGGGACTGTCGTTCTGATGTGTGACTCTCACCTAACTCCTCTGCTTATCTCTGGGCTCTTCTTTCCAAATCTGTGGCCCCGATTTTCAGGATGTGCTCTGGCTGAGGTTGAGTAAGGCCCTCTCAGGCCTTGTACCAGAGCTTGGGCCTCGTCATGCCTTCATTCACTCACCTAGTACACTTGGCCTTGGGGACACAGAGCTGAGCAGGTGGGAGGATCCCCATTCAGTGGGGGAGACAGTGCCAGAAGGGAAACCCGAGTCAGTGGGAGTGGGGAAAATGTGCCTCAAAGCCTTGTCAGCAGCGCCCAGGTCCTGGATCCAGGCTTTGCTGGGGATCTTAGGGAACCCTGAATCCTCTGCTCCCCATCCAATCCTGGGCTCATCCCAGTGGTTAGACTTCATTGCCCCGTCCAGCAGGCTTGGCGTCCTCCCACTGCTACCCACATCCATTTTGCTGGCATCCATTAATTCTTGAAGGTGTTGGGGAGATATCCTCATGCTGGCACTTTGTGGCACTTGGGAGGATATAAAATAGACAGGCAGATAAAAGGGGGATTTTGGGGAGGGGGTTTGATGTAGACACAGGAGCTGGGTGGAGCTAATCTGGGAAGGCTCCCAGGCAGAGGAGGCCACAGGGTTGGCTGGCATCAATGCAGGGAACCAGAACTCTATGGCTCCATGACTCTGGAATCTGCTGACCCGTTCTCTGCTGACTCACACATGCTTAGCAGAACCAAGAGGGCATGACAAATCTCTGCCAGGATGCCAGCTAGAGGAGGAGGCACAGAGATGAAGCCATGCATGGGGAGGGGGCTTTAACCCCAGGAGGCCCCCACTGGGCTGCATTGCTTTCAATTATGGAAAACAAGTGGAGAGAGAGGACTTCCTTGATTGTGCTGGATGGAAAGCTCTTCAAGGCCCAATTCCACTGCTCTGTGGCCTTGGGCAAATCACTTCACCTCTCTGATCCTGTTTCCTCACCTGAACGTGGGGCTCTAAGGGAAATTCAGTGGGATCATAGACAGCATCACTGTTTATTTACTGAAGGAAGGAATGAGTGAAAGAGAAAGGAGCAGGAGCAGGTGTCCTCTGCCCTCATTTTACAGTTGGGGAAACTGAGGCCTGAAAAGTGAGCCCAGGTCTCTTTCTCCTTCTTGCTTTCACTTCACTGTTCCAACATCTTTTTTGTCTGGTCTCTTATTCCCTCCTCTTAGACTCACATGCTCCTTAACCCTCTGAGTCTGACAGCACTTGGGGGCTATGATGTAGGGAAAACCATATTAGAAGTCCCCATTTTATGAGCAGGGAAACTGAGGCCCTTGAAGACACCCTCTTGAGAACTCAGAGATAAGACGAAAGAAAGACATATGGGTGTGCTAACCCCTGATCAGCAAAACCTCTGATCTGTGGGTGAGTGTCTCAGTTTTGGAAGAGTGGAGACCAGATATTTGACTCCACCTAGAATAGAGATCCCTCCTTTTTTCTCACCCCCAGATTTCACTACAGGGTATCCTGGGATGAATTCCACATCCTCGTCCCCCATAACCTCTCCTCTTTTAATTGTGCTTTATCTGGCTTTGGACAGACACTCCCCACGTAGCCTGGAAACATTTAGGATTTGATGCTTGGGGATTAAAGGTGTCCCCAGATGTGGAGCCTGTGCCAGCCCAGGGCTCTGGCCTTGGTCCTGGGGAGGCCGCACCCTCCAATCTCACCTCTTCCTCCTTCCCTGACCTGATCCAACAACCAGCTGTTTGATGTAAATCACCTTGGAGTTGGGAGAGGAAGTAAAGATCAGTAAGAGGGAATTAACCTATGGGGAAGCCAGAAAACAACCCAACCCAGTAAAATGGATAAATATTTCCCAGCTATTTCTCTGAAAAGTCACAGAAGATAAACTTGCTATTAAGAATGAGAAAGGAGGGATAGCCACAGATAAGGTGGGCATCTCACCTCGTGAGGGCGCCCAGGGAATGCTGTATGCCAAAGCAGGGTGTGACCCCCTGCCCATCTCACATGAATGGCCTGGCTTTTCCCAAATGAAACTTCTTGATTAGACCATGGAGTAGGCTCAGAGGTGTTAGCCACCTCGACATAAAATCATGTGAAAAAAGATGAACACATCCAGTGCTGCCAACTTTTTATTTTTATCAAGCAAGCGCATTAAAAACAAAACGGAACCATATTTATCAACCTCTGTCAATTTCATCTCGTAAGAGATCAGCTATTTTAGAACCAAACAAGCAGAAAGGACACAATCTCTGGGTAAAAAGCCATCTTGAATGGACACATTTAGCTTTAGAAACACCCTCTTGCCAGTGTTTTCCTTTTGCCCAGGGTACAGTTTCTCAAAGTTCTTCACCAGCACAGCTGCTGACGTCCAGCCTTCCCATTTTCCAGATAGGGAGCTGAGGCTGGAAGGGCAGGGGAGTGGGGTATGAGGCAGAGTTTCAGGTTTACTATCAGAGCGATCTGGGGCGCTTACTACAGGTGGCTGAGGTGGCCTTGCAGGGTCAGGAGAAATCCTTTGATGACAGCTTACTGCCCAAGGCAACACGAGAATCCTCAGAGATCAGCCTCAGGCGCTCCAGTAATGAATCAGGTAGCTGGGAACCAAACCTCACTCCTGGAAGCCTCCCCCCACTCAAGGCATTCTGGACGGAGCTGCGGAAAGCCACCCACCTGGGTTTTCTGAGGACTCAGGCAAAATGAATCAAGGTCATCTAAACTCAATCACCCCAGTGTCCCTTTGGTATAAGGTGACAGTCTCTTGAACAAGGGCTGTGACTAATGCCATATTTATGGTACTGAGGCCTGGCAGGAGGTCGGGAAATTATCACTTTCTGCTCCTGCTTCTCCTTTCTGCCCAGCTTGAAAGACACCAAGCTGCCCTTCTTTACATTTTGGTAATTGTTAGAAAAGGAATTGACTTTTCATGGTAAGAATTATAGCAGTTTAGAAAGGTGGGATGGGATGTAGGAGGTAAACCTCCCCCCCACCCCCATTTTTTCTTTCCGTATATAACCACCGTTAGCTCTTTCTTCCAGAATGTTCTGTGCATAAACAGACCTAAACATGCACACATATGTATATGTAGAGGTGTGTGTGTGTGTGTATGTGTGTGATGCTTTTGTACATGGGTTTAACTGTGTCTACTGTCGCCATAAGAAACGCCCACATGGGTACAGAATTTTTGTAAGAGTTTTTGTGACCCAGACATGTTCCAGGGAGCAAGATATCAGATCTCCTGAGAATAACGGTGTTGCAGTTCTCTTTCATGCATTTGATTACATGGAGGTGGTAGAAAGCAAGGCGAGGATTGGATTACAGGATTATGTGCTCCCTTGAGGGGTTTATTTCAAAGGTGTGTTAACCTGGCTGCACAGAGACAATGGACAGAGGGCAAAGATAAACCTTTTGCTAAGAAAGCTCTATGTCTAGAGCATGACTACCCACCGTGCCTTGTCCTGTTAGGAATTTATGATCAGATCCCCCTGTGAGGTTGTTCTCCACGGAACCCCGTTTTTCTTTCATCCACACTACCACTTGTCCCTGATTTTTTTTCTTTTTTTAAAGTTTGTCTCTGACATCTTGTCAGCATGTGGCATTCCCCCACATGGTTCTAGAAACCCAGGGAATGAATGTATGGCTAGATTATTGTGTCAGGCCCCTTATGGTGGGCATTTCAGGAGGCTCGTTTCCCTGGGCTCTGGTGGAAGGTGCTGCTGGGGAGGGACAAGGGCCCTCCCCCCTCATCTGTGAGGGCTCTGTGAGCACCTGGTCACAGGGTGGGTTCCTAACCACGGCCTATGTCCAGGGTGTCAGCACCGTGGCTTGACTGAGCCCAGGCACCCCTAGAAGGAGCAGCTGTTTACCACGCACAGTCTGGAGGAAAGCCACTGGCCTCTCGGTTATAATGGGGCTTGCGCCTGGTCAGCTTTTTTGGTTTCATGTGGTTTGTGTTTGGTCTCCCTCGATCCCCTGCTATTTATTTATTTATTTATTTATCTTTTTTAAGGAGGGCGCAGCTCAGTGGCCCAGGCAGGGATCGAACCGGCAACTTTGGTGTTATTAGCACCACGCTCTAACCAACTGAGCTAACCGGCTACCCTATCCCTTGCTGTTTTTTATCGTGAGGCAGGGTCTGCACATGGGGCCCTGTTATAATCTTCCTTCCATCACCAAATCTACCGGGTCTTCCCAAACTCCCCTCTTAGATTCTCAGTGAAACAGATGTTTAGGGAGCATAGAGGGTGTGTTATCTCCTGGGACACGCCGTAGTAACCCTCTGAAGTGTGGGAGTTACAGATGAGGACACTGAGGCCCAGAGAGGTTAAGTGGTTTTCCCAGAGGTACACAGCTGATAAGAGAGAGACCTGGGGATTCAGACAAAGTCTGAGGGACCCACAAACCTAGACTATTTGTCCTTCATTCTCCTTGAAATGTAAACATTTTCATTCCAGTCTCTTGTGCTTCTCTGTCCTTATCTGTGATTATATGTGAGTCTTTAGCCTGAAGTTCATGGCTCTCATCTTCCTTTGAAAAATACTAACCCCCTATTTTTTCCCCCCCAAAAAAAATCCCACAAAACTCAGAGTTAGAGGCTCAGAGCACATGCTCTGGAATTTTAGTCTCAGCTCTACCACTTACTTGCTGTGTGACTTTGGGCAAGTGACTTCACCTCTCTGAGCCTCACTTGGTTCCCACATCTGTAAGGTCAGGAGAATAAAACTCATTTCTTAGTGCGTCTTTACTTAGAGAGCTAAGTAAACTTGTCATGTGCTTAGCACATGCCAGGGACTGTTGTTATTCACCATAGTAGGGCCTTATTACCAATCCCCACATCTTTTTGGCCTCAGCGTTCTTTGCCTTGGAACATTCAGAGTTCAGGCTTTCTTCTTTTACTTTCCCTTTTCTCTCCCCCTTCCCCAGAAAGCTCCTACTTAAACTTCAAAACCCAAGCCAGCCGTAATGTAACCTCTTCAATGAAGCCTTCATAGGTTTTACTCTGCAGCAGGAGCATACCTCCTCAGGGCACCCCCTTGGCATTTTATTCCTTTTCTCATCACAGCAGTTACCCTGTTAAGTCATTATCTGTTTATGTGTCAGTCACCCACCCCACCCCCATTAGCTTTTTGAAGGTAGGACTAGATATCATTCATCCTTATATACTCTCAGTATCTGGCACCCAGTAAGTGCTCAAGAGGCTTGCTTGCCGAAAGTATCGGGTGTGGGTATTTTGATAGTCTTTCCCTCTCGAGTCTCCTCTAGGGCAGAGCTATTTCTATCCTGGAGCTCTTGGATGGCATTTTAGCCAACTTTCTATGAGACAGTCCTGGCTGGGCCTGGCTCTGCCTTGTCCTGTGGCCTCTTTAAGGTCACATTAGTGTCTTCCTGTTGCCCTCATTTTCTTAGCAGAAATTGCCATAACGAATGTTTTCTTCCTCGTTATGGAAGTCACCTGGGTAGTTTTGTGTCCTTGGAGCAAGGATGAAATCCAGACCCATAAAGGAAAAGAGATCAACAGATTTGGCTGCACAAAAACGAAAACCTCTATTTGGCAAAAACAAAAGCAAAAATCAATCAAAATACAAACTTATTTTCAATATTAGTCACCAGCCAAGGGCTAATATGTGTAGAGGATTTCACCAATCAATTAGAGCAGGTTTTCAAAAAACACAGTAGAGAAAAATAAATAAAGGACACAAAGAACTATAAATGACCAATACAAATAAGAAAGTCTATGTAGCTTAAGTAATTAAAGGACTATAGTTAGTTAAAACAATACAATTGAATTTTCAACTCTCACCTTAGCAAGGATGAAAAAGATGGCGAGCATCATTTTAAGCAAGGGCGTGGGCAGACAGGGGTCTGGACACTGCAGAAAGGCAGTATGTACCCTAGTGGGTTCCAGGACTGGCAGGTAGAAACCCAGAGTCTTGGGCCCTACCCCAGGTGTCCTGGTCAGAATCTGCTTCCTAACGAGGTCTTCACCTGACCCGGATGTACATCAGAGTTTGAGACGTGCTGCTTCACAGGAGGAGTGGGGGCCAGCCTGCCTGGAATTGAACCCAGGCTCTGCCCTCTGCCAGCTCTGTGACAGACCACCCGGCAAAGCCAGTGACTAAGACAACCGTTTAACCTCCTGGGTCCATGGGGCGCTGGAGCAGCTCTGCTTTATGCAGACCTGCTCAGCCCCATGTGTCTGTCATACCGGGGGCGCCAAAAAAATGTAGACAAGTGGACACTTGGGCCAGCTTTGCTCAAGTAGTAGTTTGCCGTCATCAGAAGTGTCTGGACCCTGATGGGAACCACTTTGAGCACCTTTTATCATTGCAGAAGTGAAACGTGACTTGTACTCATCTTTTGTTATCGGTATAGATTGAGTATTACAATTTGAATACAGTTTTCCTTTCTTAAAACGTGTGTACATTTTTTTAGCACCCTCTGTATTTCTGGGACCAGTGGCCTGGCCAGGGCATCTTCTCATGGCAATAGCAGAGGCACAAGAGGGCAAGGGGAAACACAGGGTGGCCTCCCGAAGGCTCATGTTGTAACTGGCACACAGTTACGTCCACCCACATCCCTCCAAATGGCCAAAGCAAATCGAATGACATGACCGAGCCCAAATCAGAGGGGGCAGGACACTAGGCGATTAGTGGGAAGGACTGCAAAGTGACACAGCACAGGGCATGACTAGGGAGGGGACAGCAGGGCCGTCTGCCGCTGTAGTTACGTAACCGTGTGCTTTAATTTCCTCCTCTTCTATATGACGGAGATAGTAACAGTGCCTGCTTTGTAGGATGGTGACATTGTCTTGAGGACGAAAGAGTTAATAGATAGGCAAGTGACTAGAGCAGTGCCTGGCTCACAGGAAGACCTCAGTAGATATCAGCTGGTATTATTGTGGGGGGTGGGAATGAAGGTCAGTGCAGCTTTTGAGGGGGAAGCTGTTTGTCAGTATCTATTAAAATTAAAAGGACATGTTCCCTTTGACGCAGCATTTCCTCTTTTAGGGATTTAGCCTGACACGTGCACAGAAACAGGCAGACAGACAGACAATCATGTGAAAGGTAGTTCATCACTTTTTTTAATGGTGTGACACTGGAAACAGCCGTGTGCTAAGTGGTGGACTGGCTTCGCGCCTGTCCCTGCACTGGCGCAGTGTCACCTCTCCTCTCTCTCCAGGTGGGCCTTTCTGGAGCTGCACACGAATGGCCACTACAATGACAGCCTGCAGGCCTACGCAGCAGGCGTGGTGGAGGCCGCCGTGTCTGAGGGGGTAAGTGCCAGATGGGGGAACCTGGGGCTCCCGCCTCCCCCACCCCACCAAGTGTGTTTCCCGGGGAGCTTTGGAGAGTTCTGAAATATGGGCAGAGAGGGCCCTGCCCCTGCCCCTGCCCCCAGCCCTCTATCTAGCTGGGGAGAAAAGGCTCACATGCCTGCGTTAAAGATTTACACCAGGTACTCTTTGATGTGTATACAAAAATATGCAACATGTTCCAAGTTACGAAGCATAATAATAAAATGAACACCCAAACTAAAACCCAGCACGTTACTGAGACCATGGAAGCCCCCCTCCCAACCCAATCCCCCAGCTTCGCATACCCCCCGAGGCACCCACCACCTAAATGTGGTGGCGTCCTGCCCTTACTTTCATTCATTCAGTCGTTTCTATTGAGGTAGAGTTCCCAGGCCATAAAACTCACCATTTTAAAATGTACAGACTCCGTGGTTTTTTGGTATCTTCATAAGGTAGTACAACCATCACCACTGTGTAATTACGAAACATTCTCATCACCCCAGAAACGCCATGCCCAAGTAGCAGTCACCTCCCTTTTTCCTCCTCACCCCAGCCCCCAGCAACCATGAATCTGCTTTCTGTCGCTACGGATTGGGTGATTCTTGACATTTTATGTAAGTGGAATCCTCCAAAATCTGGTCTCTGTGTCTGGCTTCTTTCCTTTAGCATCACGTTTTCAAGTTTCATCCATGTGGCCTGTGTCAGTACTTCATTCCTTTTTATGGCCAAACACTATTCCGTTGTCTGGATATGCGGTTTTATTGACCCTTTCATCAGTGGATGGGCGTTGGAGTTATTCCCACCCCCTTGCTTTTGTTAAAACTAGTTGTACCCCATGTGATGACTCCTTAAACAACAAATTATTTTGCTTTACTTCACTTGGGGCTTTAGAAAAGTGAGAATCATAATTTTCAGAAGTGGTGTGACGGCCGTGCTCCCACACCCTCGGTGGAAGTGGGACCCCCACTTTAGAAAATAATTCGGCATCAGGTTGTAGAGTGGAATGCGTACGCGTCCGAGGACCCCGAGGTCCCACTCCTGAGATGTGTACCCTAGTGGTGACGCGAGGATGAGCATGAGGTGTTCAAAGCAGCCCCCAGGTGTGAACACCCAAATACCACCATTGGGTGAGTGGGTAACCAGATGCAGTAGTCACACAGTGCAGCATGAGAAGAGAGTGAAAACGAATGAGTGACACAGATGAATCTGAGTTGCATGATGGTGACAGGGAAAGAGCACGTCACAGAGGACAGCGTACAGTGTGACAGCCTTTTGTAAAACCCACAGTCGTCATTCTGACACCTGGTTGCAGTTTTGGACGCCCTCCTGGACCTTGATGTCTGGGGATGTGGTCAGACGCTGGGCCGGGCATCCGTGGTGATGGACTGACCGAACACATATATAGATTGGGGGTCCCCAGTAACAGGGGGGGTGTGCTCTAGGGCAGATTTTGAATGCTGACGGCTTTCAAAGGAAGGAGATGTCCAGAAGCATCAGGCCCTGTTGGGGGTTGAGGGCTGGACGGGTGAGAAGGCCCTTGAGGGAGAGGAGCCAGTGTGAGCAAAGGCGCAGAGGGGCCTCACCAATGCCCTTCGGAGACGTGGATGGGGGTGAGGACTCAGCCCGAGCGGGGAGCCCATGGGGTCCTTCGGGCAGAGAGCGGCTCGCCCACCCTCGCCCACCTTGCCCGCCCACAGCTCATCTACATGCACTGGATGAACACGGTGGTGAATTACTGCGGCCCCTTCGAGTATGAAGTCGGTTACTGCGAGAAGCTCAAGAACTTCCTGGAGGCCAACCTGGAGTGGATGCAGGAGGAGATGGGCTTGAACGAGGGCTCTCCTTACTGGCACCAGGTGGGCGCAGCCGCTGTGCTCAGTGGGAGTGGGCGGTGGATGGGTGGGCTTCGGGGACCTGCCACTGCTGTAGCTGCTGCCCTTCCACCTGGCCGCTTGCCCGTCCCCTGCCCCTCTGGGCCAGCCCTTTGGTGTGTCCCTGATCTCCCATCCCTCCTAGCTGACCAGCCGTTCATCCATCTGTCGAATCTCCACCTGTCTTTACTTCCATGCATCCACTCGATGGCCCTCCAGCCGTCCATCCTAGCCCACCGACCTCTCCAACCCGCTCTGCCCACCTTCTGTCAAAGAATCAGCGAAGACATGTCATTCATTGTTAGTACGCTGTTTTACTTGCATACAAGGGAGATGGCGCGATGGATTGATTACATCCAATGCAGGTGAAAACAGCCTTTATAGAAGGGAAAGAGGGAAAGTGGGGAGCTAGAAAGCCCGGAAAGTTTGGGCACAGCGACTTTTGTTTTCCCTAGCTTGGGTGAGCTGCCGATGAGCCGGCTGCTAACAGAGAGACCCAGGCAGGGTGCTCTGCCTGTGGGCCGTTGGCCAGGTCATCCATGAAGTCATTTATTTATGGATTCCCTGGAACACCTCAGGGGGGTACATGCCACAGGCAGTCTCTGGAAAATGGCTGTCAGTGTCGGTAGCACCTCCAGCTTGCCCAGGCCAGGTGTGCACCTTTCCCTCATTGCCCACCCATCCACCTACTCATACCTTTACTAGAAGAGGCTCGTCCTCCCATTCACCCACCCACCCATCCCCCTATCTATCCACCTTATCTAACCACTTATCTACTCATCCATTCATCCATCCACCCACCCACCCACACATCCACATACCATCCATTTATCAATCCTGCCTCTCCGTCCATTCATCCATTCATCTTGCAGATGCTTATTAAGTGCCTGGTGTTATGCCCAGCACAGGCCAAGGCCCTGTAGGGACACGATGGTACTCAGTGGTTATAGAACAATGACAATGGGGAGAAGTCAGCAGCATGAGACAGGGAGCAGCACAGCCAATAGTTAACCTCACAATGGACAGCTGTCAACAGTGGGCCAGGACACACTGGGAGGCTTCCTGGAGGAGGTGGCTTTGAGTTGGACTCTTAAATTGGGTTGATTTGGGGGTTGGCACAGGACAGGAACACAGTTAATTAATTGAAAGCAGGAGGGTGCTTGGCATGGAGGGGTGGGTGATGGTTAAAAGGGAGTCAGGGCTGGCTGGAACCTGGAGGGTGTACCTGGCCCTCTCCCGCTCTGTCTGGGTCCCCAGGCCATAGCCCTTCCCACTGCAGGAGAAGGTGTGAGCCAGGGGGAGAGGCCTCACCCTACCTCTGCCCCCTGCCCTTTGCCCCCTCCCCAGGTGCGGCTGACCCTCCTGCAGCTGAAAGGCCTAGAGGACAGCTATGAAGGCAGTGTGACCTTTCCAACTGGGAAGTTTACCATCAAACCCTTGGGGTTCCTGTAAGTGCCACCCCCAGAGTGGACAGGGTAGGGGAAAGGGCCACACACCTCATAGTCAGACAGACTTGGGTCCCAGTACTGGCTCTGCCACTTCCTGGCTACATGGTCTTGGGCCAGTCACCTCCCCACCCCGAGCCTCAGCTTCCAACTTTGTGAAATGGGTCTATAGTAGCACTCAGAGCAGACATGGTAACCCTCCGGTGCCTCGGCCCTCCTTAGCCTGTTGCAGATCTCTGGGGACCTGGAAGACTTAGAGCTGGCCCTGAATAAGACCAAGACCAAACACACTGTGGGCTCTGGCTCCTGCTCTGCCCTCATCAAGCTGCTGCCCGGCCAAAGTGACCTCCTGGTCGCTCACAACACCTGGAACTCATACCAGAACATGCTGCGTGTCATCAAGAAGTACTGGTTCCAGTTCCGGGAAGGCCCCCAAGGTGGGTAGATGTGGGGGTATCTGTATGTGAGCGTGGATGTGGGCACACGGGAGGGGCACGTGCTAGGATATGTGGGCCTTGGCCTGAGACACGCCTCGGTCACTGTAGGGTCATTCTAAGACCTCATCTTATTTTTAACATGTTAGTTTTATCTCCCAAGGTGTATCAGTTAGTGAGTGCTGCATAACAAATCATCCCCACATTTAAAACAACAAAAGCTTAAAACACAACCATTTGTTTTTGCTCTCATGGCTGTGGGTCAGTTGGGCAGTTTTGTTGTCCTGGGCCAGGCCTGGCTGATTTTGGCTGGATCACTGAAGCTTCTGCAGTCAGCTGGCATGAGTTGGCTGACTTAGTATGTCCTCATTCTATGCCTGGGAGCTGGCTGTCAGCTGGGGTGATGGGCAGCTGGTCTTCGTGGTCTTTCATCCTCCAGCAGGTTAACGCAGGCTTGTTCACGTGGCATCTGGGCGGGGTAGTATGGAAGGCCTCCTGAGGGCTGGTTGAAAATGGCACAGCATTCGATGCTCAAAGTAAATCAGGTCACCAGCTCAGATTGGAGAGGTGGGGAAATAGACCCCACCATTTAATGTAAAGAACTGCAGAGTCACATTGCAATGGTGTGAATGCAAGCATGGGAAGAATTACAGCCGTTTTTGCAAACAATCAACTGTACTAGGAATGCACGTGTGCACTCTTCCTGTCAAATGTGAAAGCTTTGCAGCTAAGGCCCAGGTTCCCCATCGTGCGTCAACCCCAGAGGGAGCCATTGCCAAATGTTTGCAGTACCTCCTTCTTGACCAAACTGAACAACTTAACGCTGCCGGAGGTGGCGAGGAGGTGGGGAAGTGTATACCCTCACTCAGTGCTAATGGGAGTAGGAGTTGGCATGGCCACTTAGAAAAGGGACCCAGCCGGCATCTAATAAACTTCGAAATCTCACTCCCATGACCCAGCAATTCTCTGGTTCAGATCAGTCTCTATAGAAACGTTTCCATTTATGCACAGGGAGGGTGTACAAGGATGTCACATGCAGGAGTGGTTTGGAGACCACCTAATGCCCATTCATTTAAATCTAAGTAAACTTCTAAGTTGACATTTGTATAGAAAGTGTGCATATCCTGAGCGTGTGGCTGGACTTGGTGCACAGTGAACACACCCACGTGTGGCCCCCAGATGGAGAAACAATATTCCCAGCCTCCAGAAGCTTCTCTCGTGTTCCTTTCCAGGCACTGTTCCCAGACCAGCATAATCTCTATCCTGATTTCTTACAGCAGAGATTAGGTTTGCCTGATTTTGAATGTTACATAAATGGAAACAT
The DNA here is from genome assembly GCF_964194185.1 of Rhinolophus hipposideros. NCBI lineage: Eukaryota > Metazoa > Chordata > Mammalia > Chiroptera > Rhinolophidae > Rhinolophus > Rhinolophus hipposideros. The sequence goes on from NC_138070.1 coordinate 7,924,174, forward strand.
GCAGAATGTGCTCGTTTGCGTCTTTTGTGAGAGTCACCCACACTGTACTGTAGATTTATCATTCTCATTCCTATATATCCATTAACATTTCAGTATCTTTTAAAAAACATACATAGTCACATACGTATGTTATAGAAAATGGGAAAATACAGCAAAACGTAATGCAGCAAAAGTGACTCGAACACCCCACAACCCGCAAGAGATCATTTCTCTGAACATTTGGTTATGTTTTTCTCCTAGACTTTTAAAAAAAAAGTAACTCAGTTTTCTGTTTGTTTTAATTTATTTGTATTACACTAGTAATACATGAGTACATACTCGCTGCCAACAAATTCTACCAATACAGGTGAAGAAATACATCTCCCTTAATACCTTTCTCCTAAATTCCAGAACCTTCCTCAGAGCAAACCACTGTTGCCATTTTAATTTGGATCCGTCTAGAATTTTTTGGATGCGGTTACATATGTATATGGACCTTTTTTTAATTAACAGACTTTACCTTTTAGAAAAGTTTTAGGCTTACAGATGAATTAAGTAAATAGTACAGAGTTCCCATATACCCCCCTCACTTTCCTCTATTACTCACATCTTGCATTAGTGTGATATATTTGTTACAATTACTGAACCAACTAGTTGAGGTGTTATTGATGGAAGTCCATAGTTTACAATTTGAGTTCACTCTTTGTGTGTTAGAGTTTTATGGATTTTGACAAACGCACAATGACGTATCCACCTTTACCTTGTTATACAGAATAGTTTCACCGCCCTAAAAAGTTTGCTTTCTGAGTTTTTGAAAAAACATAAATCATCTCCTACCATATGGATTGTTTGCAACTTATACTTTTTACTCAACAGCCAGCCTTGGAGAGTTCTTGCTATTTCCATGTTCGGTACACCTTGTAATAGCTGGATGGTAAATTTAACTCATTCCCAGTTGAGGATTTGGGCCATTTCCAGGGCTTTTCTATTTCAAATAGTGCTGCAGCAAGCAAGAGGGCCCCCAGAGACGTTACCTAGTAGAAACACTAGATTAAAAGATGAGCATAATTGGGGCGGTTAGAGCGCGGTGTTCTTAACAACAAGGTTGCCGGTTCGATCCCCACATGGGCCACTGTGAGCTGCGCCCTCCACAACTAGATTGAAACAACTACTTGACTCGGTACTGATGGGTCCTGGAAAAACACACTTAAATAAATTTTAAAAGTTTAAAGAAAAGGCATAATTAAAATTTTAGTCTCTAGATAAGTACAGCCAAAATGCCTCCAGTTAACACTTCCACCATCTATCTATGAGGATGTCAGCTTTCCCCACAACCCGGCCAGCACTGGGTATTAGGATTCCTTTCGATTTTAACCATTCTGATGATAAAATGACATCCCAGACCTTTTTTTTTTAGATTAACTATGTTAATGGATAGCTTACATACACACTTTAGAGTGTATAATTTGATGGGTTTGAACAAACATGTGCAATCATGTAACCATCATTCAGTAAAGAAAGAGAACACACCAAAAAGTTCCCTCTGCCCCCTGCTGTTAGTCTCTACCCCACCTCCCCAGGCAACCACTCTTCTGATTTCTTTCCCATTAGGTTAGTTTTGCCTGTTTTAGAACTTCATATAAACTTGCACTCATTTTAAACATTTTCTGACTGTGGTTTTATTTTTATTTATTTACTTTATTGAGGTGAAATTCACGTGACATAAAATGAACGATTTTAAAGTGTTAAAGTGGCATTTAGTTCATTTATAATGTTGTGCAACCATCACCCCTATCTAGTTCCAAAATATTTTCATCACCCCTCCAAAGGAAACTACCCTTTAACAGTCACTCCCATGTCCTCCCCACTCCCACGCCGGCCTCTGGCAACCACTAATTTCTTTCTATCTCTATGGACTTATCGATTTGGGACATTTCATATAAATGGAATCAGACAGTGATGGTTTCGTTGTGTCTGGCATCTTTCACTCAGCATGATGTTTTCAAGGCTTATTCACATTGTAGCACATGTGCGTGCTTCATTCCTTTTTATGACTGAATGATATTCCATTGTATGGAGAGACCACAAAATTTGTTTATCCATTCATCTAGTGATGGATATTTGGGTTGTTTCCACCTTTCGGCTTTCACACTCATTTTTAATCATTAAAACAAATTGTTTAAGTAATACATGTTCACTGTAAAATGTTAGAAAACGTAATAGAGCACAAAGAAGGAATAAAAATCACTTGTAATCCACTCTGTCCCGAGCCCCCAAAGAACCACCGTTAATGTTATTTTCTTTTTCAGTTTCAGCTGTTTAGTTATGACTTTGCCCTTTTGTTTTTACTTATTTATTAGTTATACAGAACTAACGGGGTGAGGCTCCAGGGATCCTCACCCCTACCCCAGAACCCCTTGTGCCTGCCAAGTGCTGGTCTGGTTATGTGGTACCCTTGATTGTAAGCCTACTGCGTGCCTACTGTTTTGCTAGAAGCTCTTTACCTCTGCAAGCTTGTAAATTAAATCCTTAAAACTGCCTTGTGTAGGGGTGAGGGGTTTTTATTCTCATTTGTAGATAAGTGAACTGAGGCTCAGATAGGCTAAGTTATTTGCAATAGGCCAAAAAATAAGGGGTTGAGCCAGGATTCTAGCCCGGTCTCCTCCTCTTGAAGCTCGTGCTCTTACATGACCCAGCAATCCCACTTCTGGGTATTTATCCAAAAGAAATGAAATCAGTATCTCGAGTTGATATTTGCACCCCCGTATTCCTTGCAGCACTATGCACGATAGCTGAGATAATGGAAATAGCCGAAGTGTCCATCAGGGGGTGAATGGGTGAAGAAAATATGAGTGATATCTATACACACACACAATAGACTATGAGGTGGAAGGGAATAGGAGGTGATGGATATGTTAATTAGCTTGATTGTGGTGCTCATTTCACAATGTATCCGTATGTCAAATCATAACATCACATACCTCAAATACAGACAGTTTTGTCAGTTACACCTCAGTAAAGCTGGGAGGAAATCCCTCCCAAAATAAAGCCCATGCTCTTTAGACTTCTGGGTATTGCGCTCTGAATTATCATTTTTACAATAGGTCTTGGTAATTAAAAAAAAAAGGGGGGGGGGGAAACTAAACCAAGGCACTACAAAAATATGTATGTATTTTGCTCCTAGCTTACACACACACACACACACACACACACACACACACGTCAGACGCCTGGGGCTTCCTCTGAGGCCTGCTGTCCCCCAGCTGGAGTCTCCCAAGTCTCTTGGGTGAGGGTGTGGGCACCCCCCTCCCGTGGGCTTGTCTGACACTCTCCCCCCACAGAGGACTCGCCCCTGGCTTCCGGCAACAAGTTGGTCTTCTCGTCCTATCCCGGCACCATCTTCTCCTGTGATGACTTCTATATCCTGGGCAGTGGGCTGGTGAGTCTCCCTTTCTTTCCCCTTCTTTCTCCCCGAGGCTGCTTTTCCCCTAGCAGCTCTGGGTGGGCAGGTGGGCACAGCCCCACCAGCATACCAGGGCCAAGGCCTATTCTTCTTTGGTGTTGGGTACTTGGGTCACTGGCAGGGTGGGGGTGTGCCCCATCCAGGCCTGCAAAAACCTGCAGCTGGCCTGGGACTCTGCTTTGTGACACAGCTCCACAGAAATCGCTCCTCTTGGGGCCCTTATGCAATATCCATGACCTCAGTGACCTCGTTTTGTTCTTATGTATTTGGGATAAGCTGTCCCTCTTGCACATGACCTTGCTCTGAAATACTGCCTTCTCTCTTGCCTTCCACAAAACCCCTCTAACCTGGCCAGGTTTTCTGAATAAATGTTGTTTACCATGTGGTTGTTTTTATCGGTTTTCCTGGCTGGCGTCCAAACTCACTTAGAAATCTGTTCCTGGCACCCCTTGCAGAGGCAACCAGCCCTGCGATCGCCAGGGCAACACTGTAGAGGAGAGAAAAACATGGCAAAAAAACACACAAAAAAAGCCACCTGGCCAGAAGCCACTAATTCCCTGGGGAGAAGAGGGGAGGGGAAGGGCTCTTTTCTATTAGTTTTGGAGGGGAGCGCGGGATTTAGTCCCCTTAAGTTGAAAGAGGCATGAGAGGGCCAGGCAGTGGGTGAGAAGACCCCCTTGCTGCACTCTGGGGTGGGGGATAGTGGGAGTGGAGCCTGGGGAAGGACCTGCAAAGTGTCCGAGGGGGAAATTTACCTTCCAATCCGTAGCTGGTGTTGTGTTACGGATCTCTTTGGCCGTTTGGGGAGCTGTGAACCCCTTCCCAGAATAATGTTTTTAGAAAGGAAACCAATTATGTTGAAATGCGTTTATCAAAATTTGATAGAAGACCACTTGAAATACATGTGCTGCTTTTACCAGCACATTAAGTGACAAGATCGGGTGCCAGGTGTGCCACCTCCCATCATGTAGAAGTAACAAGGAACCTAAATGGTATTTTGAGATGCATGGAACCCTGTCATCTGGTGGGAAAACATCTGTGATTTCTGTTGGTGACAGTCTCAGGTACCGCTGATACCTGTGTGGTGTGCCACCTGTGTTAACAATGGGAGGAGATGCTCCTTTCAGTTTGACGTTAGCAGAGGTAAATATCATCTAACATCAAACGTGACATAAAGATGGCATGTTTTTCCCATCCAAGTCGGCAGACTCCCTGAGCACGGCCACTGCTTAGGCTCTCCCCTGCCGTGCCAGAGGAAACGGCTCTTGGGGGCGCTGGAGGCCAAGGTGGCCTGAATCCTGGCCATGGCTTTGGATTCTAAGAGCAGCTGGTTGAGCCACGAGGAGGGGACAGGATGGAGGGAGTGGAAGAATCTGTTCCTGCCTGGGCGTTGCTACTCAGAGGCTTGCTTTGCAGATTCCTCTTTTAAACATCACATTTATGGCTGGTGCTGTCTTTAAGCTGGTTCCCGGCTTCGTGTGACAAAGGGAGAAGCATGCTGATATCCTGCTGTAGGGGAACAAGCACTGTTGTAAGAGCTGGGAGTTTGGGGAACGAATCTCGGCCAATCCACATACCAGCCATGACCTTTGGCAAGTCTCTTAGCTTCTTCAGGCTTCAGTTTATCTTTTAGTAAGAAGGGGCATTAATAGTCGTGCTGGATTTTTCCCTGGCGTTTATTGAGATTATGGTAGTCTGCAGGCCAAGAGCCTCAGGCCACCCACCTTTCCCTGTGAACTGCAGGGCAGGGGTGGAGGTGGGCTGTTGTGTCTCTGGGGAGAGTTGACCAAGTTGGTGGAAGGAGTGGGTCTGTAAGAGTGGCACCCTGGCCTCTTCAGGGCTCTTCCCCAGGGCAGAGCTGGACGCGTGATCATGAGTGCCCTTCAGTGCTCAGCCAAGGAAGCAGCGAGGAACGTGCACCTGAGCCCGAACAGAAGGTTCTAAAACTGTTCAGTAGTAACGTGTGCACCATGGCTGAGGCAGCACTGCCACTTGGTGGCAGCATGCCCTAGTTGTAAGTCAGGTGGCTGTGGCCCTTCAGAGCAGTGTCCCCTCGGCTCTTCCACAGGTGACACTGGAGACCACCATCGGCAACAGGAACCCAGCCCTATGGAAGTACGTGCAGCCCAAGGACTGTGTGATGGAGTGGGTACGCAATATTGTGGCCAACCGCTTAGCTGTGGACGGGGCCACCTGGGCAGATGTCTTCAAGAGGTTCAACAGCGGCACGTGAGTGGGCTTCTGGCACTGTGGCCTCCGCACCCAAGAAATGGACCACCCTCCCTCTTAATTAAGGACTCAGCTCCTGGGGGACCTCACATGGCATGAAGACCACATACCCCACACCCTCTGCAGAGTCCTGTCATGGATTCTTATTAGAATGGGAGGGAACTCTAGCGTCCCCTCCCTTGTTTTATACATGGGGAAAATGAGGCTCAGGGAAGGAAAGCATTTGCCCCTCTTGCAGCCTCCTCAACCCAGGGAAAGGCCCCCAGAGGAAGGCCAGGGAGAGAATTTGGACTTGAGAGTTCTGGGGACAGTCGGGAAGCCGTCGAGGGGTTGGGCATGGATGGACTAGGGCGCTGTGCACCAGAGGCCCTGGAGCTGGGTCGTGCAGGGTGTTAGGATGTCGGGCAGAACTGACCTTTGTTCCAGTAAGCACTGGGGAGCCATCAAGTCCTCTGGAGCAGGCAAACAGTGTGATGAGAGACGTTTGAGGACACCTGGCCAAGCTGCAGTAGCACCCCGGCCACCCCTCCCTCGTGATTCCCAGCTGTGCGGAGCAGTGGAGGCAGGGGGAGGCTGGGGCGGTCGGCCTCGGGTCTGCTCAGTCCTCTCTTCCTGGGCACGGCAGGTATAACAACCAGTGGATGATTGTGGACTACAAGGCATTCGTCCCCGGTGGGTCCAGCCCTGGGAGCAGGGTGCTCACCATCCTGGAGCAGATCCCGTGAGTACCCTGCTAAAGGGCAAGGTGTCCCAGGCAGAGGGAACTGCCTAGGGCAAGGGGGCGTGCTGAAAACACGTGGAAAGGGAAAGTCCAAGGGAGGCGGGATCGGAAGAGAAGGCAGCCCCGACTGGGGCTAAAGACCCAGGATGTAATCTACCTCCAGGCAGTGGGGAGCCGTGGGTCCTTGAGCAGGGCCGAGCCCCTTTTCTCACCGCCCTTGCCCCGTCTCTCTGCCCCAGGGGCATGGTGGTAGTGGCGGACAAGACCTCGGAGCTCTACCAGAAGACCTACTGGGCCAGCTACAACATACCGTATGTGTTCCTCTTGCGCCCCCCACCCGCCCCGGACCAGCTCTCCATGCTGGTGACGGGCAGTTCCCAATGACTTTAAACCCACAGCCAAGACACCCATCCCACCTGCTTCTCTGGTCAGGAAAGCCTTGGCAGTTTGGGGTACAGTCGTGGGACTTAGGTCAGCATCTGAATGACCTCCCAGTCTGGACCCACAGCAGGGTGACGGGGGGTGGCCCGTCTCTGGTGCTGACACCTGCCGTGGCTCCCCAGCTGGAGCCACTCTGCCATCTCCTCTTCACGTTGACTGTGCTTCACCTGGGTTATCTCATCTGAGCCTTACAGTAACCGCACGCGCCAGCCACGGTTCCTGTTCCCATTTCACAGATGATGAGACTGAGGCCCTGAGAGAGGGCCTGACTCCCCCGTAGCTGGTCAGTGATGAAGCCAGCATTGGAAGCCATGTCTCTTGGACCCCCGCAGAACCCAAGCTTGGCCACCCCACCAAACCACCCCCCAGCACAAACAAAAGATGTTATTATCGCCATCCTGATGTGATGGTTATTAGCGCCAATGTTCTGGCATGACCACCCACTGCCGGGTGAGGTCAGTGGAGGTCGTGAGTGACAGTCCTCGTCCCGGCAGGTCCTTTGAGACTGTGTTCAATGCCAGTGGCCTGCAGGCCCTGGTGGCCCGGTATGGGGACTGGTTCTCCTACGACGGGAACCCTCGGGCCCAGATCTTCCGGCGGAACCAGTCGCTGGTGCACGGCATGGATTCCATGATCCAGCTCATGAGGTGCGTGGGGGGCAGCGAGCCCCGAGTCACTTGGAGCGCTCTGCATGCTTCACTGTCACTCATTTAAACCTCAAAGCAAGCCCGGCAGGCAGCAGGGGCGGGTGGAGGTGTGACCGCGGCCCCACAGGGCCCAGGCCTCGCTCCGTGAGTCCTGTGGAGACTCATGTCACAGGTGGGGATGCCAAATGGCCGCTGGCTGACCACCCTGTACGGGGCCCTGTGTGGTGCCCAAGACGCAGGCATGAAGCCTGTCCCCCACTGTCCTCAGGGGGCGCGCTGTTCCGTGGAGATGTAGAAATCCATCCAACAGTTACACTGATGGGGCTGGGTAACTAGGACTGTCTGAGTCCCCAGAAATGCTATAAAGGCACAAAATGGGGTCTGTAGCCTGACGGGACAGGAGCCCAGAGGCAGCCTCGGACGGAGGGATGCCTGAGTGGAGGTCTGAATGGTGAGGATGGGACGATGGGGTGCAGGGGGCGAGGGACCCCAGCAGTGGGAGGGGTCTTGCACAGGAAGCAGGAGGCTGTGTAGGGCGGCTGTTGCCAGCAGGAGTTTGGGCCCCTCCTTGGCTTCCCCTTCCCAGCATGACTGATGGTCCCTCCCTTCCCACATCCAGGTACAATGACTTCCTGCACGACCCCTTGTCACTGTGCAAAGCCTGCAATCCCCAGCCCAACGCGGAGAACGCCATCTCCGCTCGCTCTGACCTCAACCCGGCCAACGGCTCCTACCCCTTCCAGGCCCTGCACCAGCGCTCCCACGGGGCCATCGACGTGAAGGTGCCGCTCCGCCCGGGCCCTGGGGCTGCAGGCGGGTGGGTGGGCAGGCGGGCCTGGTCACCATCGCCGCTGGGGAGAGGATAGGGGTGAAGTCTGGGCTCAACGCAGATGGCAGGGCAGCAGTCACGGTCAGAATCGGGCTGTGGTTGGGGTCCAAGTTAGGGTGGGTGCCAGGGCACCATGGGTGGGGCGGTGTGGAACCCAGCCTAGCCCGGCACTCAGAAGTCTGCTCTGCCCCGGGTCTCCAGGTGACTAGCATGGCACTGGCCAAGGCTCTGCGCCTTGTGGCAGCCAGTGGCCCCACGTGGGACCAGCTGCCCCCTTTCCAGTGGAGTACCTCACCCTTCAGTAGCCTGCTGCACATGGGCCAGCCTGACCTCTGGAAGTTCTCACCCATCGAGGTCTGGTGGGACTGAGACGCCAGCTGTGCCCTGCTGCCTTCTGCCCCTGCTGACCCAGCAGGACCATCCTCCAGCTGCCGCCATGACCTCCTGCCCACCCCCTCTGTGGCCTTTACCCCTTGCTGTCCCCAAAGCTGGGACCTGGGTCTGCCAGGTTCACTCTCATCCGGGCGGCTCCTCCTGGTGGGGGCGCAGAACCCAATGGGGCCCAGAACTGACTCTCTCTCTCCCCGAACTGGGTGAGTGCCATCCCCATCTCCCTCTGCCTCTCTGCGTCTCAATCTCTTCTCTTTGTTCTCCTTGCTTCTCTCTCTTGCCCAATTTGGGGCCCCGTCCTCATGCTGCCCCTCCTGAGGGATCAGATTCTGGGGCCTCCAGTGGGACAGGAGGGGCCTGTCCCTCTCCCTACCTCCCAGCGTCATTCCTGCCCGTGGCTCTGGAGCTTGTGGGGTTTCAGCCCCCGAGACCTGGGCGTTACGTGCGGTTGGCGTCTGTAGTTGGCATTGCTCCTCCTAGCTGCCAGCCCCAGCCTCTCTGCTCCCGTGGGAAGCAGCCCCATTTTCCCTTCTGGGCAGCTTCCTCAAGGACAGACATGTGAAAACAAACAAAAACCAAAGTTTCTGGGGACTTGTGGTGGGAGGGGCCTGAGTGTCCTCTCTGCAGGGACAGGCAGGAGTGTGAGGTCCCATGCTCCAGCCTCATGCCCCCCATCCTGGGCCTGCCCTTGGCCTCGGGGCAGTGCCCACAGCTCTCCTGCAGCGGGAACCAAATCGCAGGCTGTGTCGCCATTAAACGAGGAGGCCGTGGCCCCTGTGCTGTGTGCTCTTTGGGACAGTGGGGAGGGTGGGTCCACACCTTCCTCCTCTCAAGTTTGGAATCTGCACCCTCCTCCCTCGCATCTTCCTGTCCGTCCTTCTGTCTGTCCATCGGTCCATTTATTTGCCAACCCACTCACCCATCCAGCCAGCCACCCATCAGCCATCCTTCCATCTACCCATTCATCCATTTTCCAATCAGACATTGTTACAAAGTCCTGTGGATACCTTATACCAAAAGGTACAAAAAAATCCGCTCTTGTGAAGTTTACATTGGGGAGACAGTCAACAACATAAATAAAATGGGTGTGTAAGATGTTGATAAATGCTCTGGAGGAAATAAAGCAAGGATGGGATGGCTCGAGGCAGTGATGGAACTCCGGCAGGTCCTTCTGTAGGAAGGGGCAACTTCAGTCTATTCCTTAGAATGATTCTGGTGCCTTCTGCTTTCTGGGAGGTGGGGACAGTTACGTCGCCAGGGTGATTCTGAACGGAGTATGGGGGGATCATGCAGATGGTCCCCCGCTGGGGCTTCAGCTGACCCAGCAAAGGTAGGACCTACCTTTGCAGAGGTTGTCAGAAAGGCACTTGTGCTCTGGGAGTTTCCCACAATCCTCAGCTTTAGAATGGCAGCTGCAGGCTCATCTGTGGCTTCTGCCCATCCCTGAAGGACGGGTGTGGCCAGCTGGTTGGGCCCCAGCTTACAGAACTTTGGCTCCTCCTCTTGTGTGCAGAGGTGTCTGCCTTGTCTCTTGGGGGATTTCATGCCCAATCCAGCAGGACAGTGGAAGCTGGGAGCAGGCCTATTCTGAGCAGGTTTTCCTGAACTGGGTACAATTTCGGTCCCACTCTATCCCCAGGAACAGCTCTGGAGCCATGGGGCTGATTTCCTGTTCCTGTCAGCCTGTCTTGTCCCATCCCCTGGGTGTTTAAAGTACACGTGGAAGTCAGTAGGTAGGCCTGTGGCCAGGGTGGGCTTGGGGTAGGTTTTCCACTCTCCCTGAAATCTCACAGCCCCTGTTCTTTGGCAGCGTGGGTGGGGGTCTTTGCAGCCTATGCTCACCTGCATGGTGTCGCGAAGGGTTAGAGTGTCTCAAACTTCACTTTGAACTTGAGGATCCAATAAAGTGCCTCGGGGGCTGCTATAGGTGGCGTGGGGACATTCCTGAGTAGTGATGGGGGGCCCCCTCCTGGACCTCAAGGCAGTTCCTCCTGTTTCATGTGCTGGATTCAGCACGCACTGTCCTTGGAAGAAAGGGTTTGATGTTTTCAGAGGGAATGTGTGACACTGACTTCAAGTCCGCTCTTCCCTGTCCCTGAGATGATGGTCCAACAGCCAGTTGACACCCGCCCCCCGGGACAGGGGGCTCAGTACTCTGCTCCCGGTGGTTCCACCACCGTGATGAAATCTGAGTGTTATCAGGAAGGACTTTCCTCAGCATGAGGTCGGTCTCATCCACCTGCCCAGCGGGTTCTGCCCCAAGCCCTTCTTATCCAGCCACTTCCCTCACCAGCTTCCCGCCTCCTGGCAGGCAAGCCCAGCTGGGCTGGGGGTCTTGAGTTCCAGATGGGGCTCCGGGGTTCCGTGGGGCCGGGGTGGAGGTGGGGGTGCTCAGTGTCGCCCACAGGTGTGATGGGAGGAAGGGGGGGAGGGAGGAAGACCATGATGAGGGAAAAACTCAAAGGATCTTTGTTTCATAAATATGTATTTTTCACTGAAAAAGTTTACATTAGAAAAATGAGTAAGGGTCAGGGGAGGGTGGGGCTTCTGGGAGGAAGGACAAGTAGGTTCCTCCACCCGGGACCGTGGCCCTGCCAGCCTTCCAGGGAGAAAACTTGGGCAGGACTCCTGGCTCAGAGGATACATCCTGCTGGGATTCCAGGCCCCGCCCACCACCCTGCTCTGGGGACCTGGCAGGTACCAGAGGGTAGTTGTCACCCTCGCAGGCGTGGCTAAGGATGGTCACACAGATAGCAGACGTTCAGTTCACAGCCTCTCTGGCTGCTGACCTTCAGCCTCCACCTGGGAGCGTCAGCCCCTCCACACAGTGGGCTTGTGAGTACGAGAAGGTACCGGCTGGCCCGGCCGCAGGCTCAGCCAGACATAAGAATATGTACAATGAGGGGCTGGATAAAACTGCAGCCCCTCCAGGGGTCTCCCAGGTAGGGGAGGGGGGCGAGTGGGGGAGAGTCCTCACTTGGGCAGCCCGTTCTTCATGCCCAGCTGTTTCTTGAGGGCCTGCAGCTGGGCCAGGCTAATGTTGCTGCCGCCACAGACAATGACCACGAGAGACGACAGGGGCACTGGGAGCTTCCCCTCTCCTTGCAGCTTCTGAACCACGCGGCTGTAGACAGCGGCCAGGGCTGCCCCACAGGCAGGCTCCACCAGGATCTTCTCCTCGTCTGCCAGAGGAGGGGGGTGGTGAGGGCGGGGCCGAGTTCCACAGGGTGCAAATCAGCCAGGCCTCTCTCAGCCCTAGCCACAGACCCAGGTCCTGGACCAAACCTGCCATCATTACCTACATTGACCTTTCAAGCCCTGAGCCAAGGCTAGGTTTCACCATGAGTGCTAACACATATAAAATGATTGTAATTGCCTGAGCGTTGTGTTGAGGATTCTGAGGCATCATCTGAGCAACAGTGCATGGTTGTTGATTAGCAACCATGCTGACTGCCAGTCAGAATTAAGTGGCAACATCAATGCTACCTGTGTGTGCCGCACACTATCCCTGTCTTAGGCTGAATCCAGAAAGAGTCCAACATAGTTCAGACCCACTTCAGAGTCCATCCTATACTTTCGTTTTTTACCTGGCTGCCAGGAAGCTCAGAATCAACATTTTTTTCAATACTCAATTATTATCCCCTGCTGTCATGGTTATCAGGCTTACTTCTTCATTTGTGCCGTTGGTCTTTCTATTTTGTATTTTATTATTCTGCATTGTAGTATTATCTTTCATTAATGGGAAGTTATAGGAAGGGGTGAGAGACAGAATTATGAGGAAAATTTGCAGTGATGGAGTCCCTTGGCATACCAAGTGGACAGGGCAGCCACTTAGTTCCTGAACCAGCAGGTTGGGTCTTGAAAGGACCTGGAACATACCCACAAACTTCTCAATGGCGGCCACAGCCTCCTGGTCCGAGATAACTTCTGAGAAAATGCGGTGTTCCTGAAACAGCTTCAGGGCCTGAGCTCCCACTGTCTTCACGCACAGAGCCTTGGCAACACTGAAGAGGGGGCGTAGGAAATGGGAATGGAGGAAACAGAGGCAGGATGGGAGGGAGAGAGAGACAGAAGGATGGATGTGAGAGGGAGGAGGAACTGGGGTACATGGGCAGGGGATGGGGCATGCCGTCTGTAGCTGTAAAGCATTGAAAAGTACCAGAGGCTCCCCAAACAGAGCAGGGTCTTCCAATAAAGCACAGGTTGCTTGAATGGGGGTAAATAGCATCATTTTTTGGTCAACACGACTCAAAAGCAAACACCCTAAAGGCCCCCTTGTGATTTCCTGGTAAGATTCCCAGCCTTTGCTCCAGGTTGTCACCTCCACTTGCTTAACCCCCACTAAGCTTAGCACCGCTCTGCCTGCCCAAGCCCTGTCCTTCAAGGCTCAGGATTAAGGCTGCCTCCTGCAAGAAGTCCTCCAGGAGTTGCACTCAGTCCCATGACCCCATGTGGAATTCTCAAATGATCCTCCCCATAACACACACATAGTTAGACCACTTCCTGAGAAAGCATTAGGTGCCAAACCCCTCACAGCCTTATAAATGCTTACAATAATCTTCGTTGTTAATTGGCTCAATTTTATAGGAGGGAAAACCGAGGCAGAGAACATGCAGCCACTTGCCCAAGATTACACATCTAGGGAGCGGTAGTGCTGGGATTGCAAGCAGGAGCCATATAACTCCAGGACCTGCACTTGTAATCGACGTTCCCTTTCTCCCCAGCTTCCCTGAGTGATCTATTCCCAGCTCATCCCCCTCTCTCGCCCAGGAGTGTCTCTGCCTGGACCACCTTAAGCCCTTAGCCCAGTATGTGGCCCACAGTAGATGCTCAACAATTACTTCTGCAATCTCAACACTGCAGGATCCGGGGACAACGTGGCAGCTCTGGGGTGCTGGGCTTAGGAATCTGGAAGTTCTTGCCTGGACTCAGTCCTCCCTATCTGTGGCAGAGGCTTGTCTACCCGACATCCCCAATATCTCTTCTAGGTGTACACACGGATGCCTAGTGGGAAGACATTTCCCAGCCTCCCTTGCAGCAGGCGTGGCCATGTGACAGAGTTCTGGTCAATGAGAGAGAAGTGGAACTATTCCAGTCTGTCTGTAAAGGGAGGGGGCCACAGTTTCTGCTTTGCTTCCTCCTTTCTGTCAGATGGAGTGTGGGTGTGATAGTTGGCACTTAAGCAGCCATTGTGGCCCACAAGGCTATATGACAAGGAAAATGGAGAACAAACTTAAGGAACCTGGGCACCTGGCTTTCATCGAGCTGCCCCCCTGGACAGCCTACCTCTAGACTTTGTTTTCTTTTTTAAATAAAAGGAAATAAAATTCAATCTTGTTTAACTTGCTGTTATTTTGGGCTCCTGTATGAAGCAGCCAAACCTAATGCTAATTATACATCATGTTTCAAAGGGTTGGGGCTGGGGTATGAACTGGGAGCACGAGCTGTGTTTAGTCACCTCTTTCTCCCCAGGTTCAGCCAGTGTCTTGCACATATTAGGGGCTTAGTAAATGGTTGGCAAACTAATGAGGTGTGTAAAACCCTGCCACAGAGGAACTCAATAAATGATTACTGTTAGACTTTTTGTATGAGGAAGTGTGACATTCGTGGTACAGAGTCACACAGACTTGGGCTCAGTCCTAGCAGTACCATTCACTGGCTGTGTGATTCTGGGAAAAGGACCAAAGCCTCCGTTTCCTGACCTGTAAAATGGGACATCAGGCTGTACCTCGCAGCTAGCACAGAGAGGGGCTCCCCAAGGCTTGCCAAACCCCTGATGGGGGCACCCCCGGCTGCTCACCTGGTAACCTGGGGCAGAGAGACGAGCTTGCCGGCAGTGGTGGCAACGTGGAAGCTGTGAGCTCCAATGGTCTCCATGGCGATGACAGGCACATCCCCCCAGCCCACTTCCTGCAGTCCCTGGACCACTCCACACAACATGCCCCCACCACCCACTGACAGCGCGATGGCCCCCGGCTTTGCACTCAGTGTCTCCTTCAGCTCCTTCACGATGGAAGTGTGGCCTTTCCTGGAGGGGGTGGGAGGAGGTGGCAGGTCAGGGCTGGGCTTCCTGGACACCAGGCAGGGGTCCTGGGGATGCCACTTGCCCCCTTCACTTGTCCTCATCCCAAGCACTGATGGGCCTTGGGGCTAGTCCCCTCCTCCCTGACTCCACCTGATTTCCAGATGCCAGCATCTGTATCTCTACCTGAGGGCTTCCTCTGGCCACTGGAATTGCCTATGAATGTGGCAACTGGAAGTGCCAACAGACGACATCCCTCCCCTGGTGACTGTGGGAATTAAGAATTATGGGAGTTGGTGTATGAACACCCCGCATCCTCTCCTGCGGGTGGGTAACTGGTTCATGTTCCATGCCAGCGTCCAGGGACCCCAGGGATTAAGCTCCAGTTGTCCACAGCAGTCCCCTCCCCTTAGAGGCCCAATTAGCGGCTTCCTTCTTTCCTCATCTCACTTCCCCACTCTGATGAATCACTTCTCAAGTAAACTGCTTTCCCTGAAATCTTTGTCTCGGGCTCTGCTTTTGGGGAGTGGGGGGACACAATTGTGGACACCTGTGCACCTGAGCTCCTGCATCTGCTCCTGGCCATGTGGAATGAGCATTTGTGCACATCCGTGCGTGCACTGCTGTCCCGCCTGTGCGTGTGCTTCTACCTGACAGTGCGCACATACGCATGTAAAACTGCTCCGCATCCTGGTGTGAGGACGTGCCCCGTGGCAAGTGCCCTCCCTGTGGTGTAGGGAGTGGATGCCACCCACACCCGGCGAGCCTGGGCCCCACGTACCAGATGAGAGGGTCATCAAAAGGAGGTATGTAGACCCAACCTGGGTTGTTCTTTGCCAGAGCCTTAGCTAGCTCGACGGCCTCGTCCAACATCTGCAAGACCACGGGAGAGGGGGGAGGCGGTGAGAAACCGGGGGACCCTCCTCTGCCACCAGCTGCCCTGGAGGACCCTGCCCAGGTCAGCACTCACCTCACCCACCACCTTGACGGTGGCGCCCTCATTCTTGAGCCGCTCGATAGTGAGGGCAGGTGTGGTGCTGGGCACGACGATGGTGGCAGGAATGCCCAGCTTCCTGGCAGCATAGGCGGCTGCCATGCCTGCATTGCCCGCTGCCAGGGGAGGGGAGTAGAGAGAGAGTGGGTCAGTGTGGAAGGGCCTGGGAGCCTGACCTTGAGGCTCTGAACCCCACTACCCCCGTGACCGCAGCCTTCCCCACCCCCGGGAATTCCAAATTGGGACTGCTGCAAATGTTTGCAAAGGTTCAAGGCTGGGGACACCAGGGCCCAGAGAGGTGGAGCGCCTGGCCTGGGAACACACAGCAGAGGAGAGGAGGACGCATGCCGACCATTTACCGGAGGAGCAGACGAAATGTTCACAGCCTCGCTCAGCCCACTGTGGAGACAAGGGGAAGGGTCAGCCCACCTCCTGTCTGCTCCTGGGCTCTTCCCTCCCAGCTGGAATACCTCGCAGCGATTCCATCTGCACTTCCTTCACAGGGAACTTGTACTGCCCTAACCTCTCAGATGACATCTTCCCTCCCCAAAGAGGATGGCTCAGGGAAGGGTGAAGGAGAGGCTGGCATCAGCCCCCGAGGGGACCCTTATCCCCGGCACCCTTTATCCAGAGGAAGTGCTAATGGTGGTTGCTCAGGCATTGTGAGGAGTCAGCAGGGCCTCGCCTGGAACTCCTTGGATTTCACATGGCACTAGCCGTGCCCTGTACAGGAAAGGGGACATGCCACCCTCACCCGGAGCCCTCCGTACCGTCTGGCAGAGGTGTCCGATGCCCCGGATCTTAAAGGAGCCTGAGGGCTGGGCGCTGTCCATCTTGAGATAGACGCTGGTGCCGGCCACTTTGGACAGCGCCATGCTGTCCCGGATGGGGGTCTTTGCGTGCAGGGGCTCTCCGGAAGTCATTGCTGGGAGAAAGGAAGGGCAAAGGAGATGGAGCTGGGTGGCTGGACCAAGAGAGCCAGGAGTAGATTGGAGTTGGTCTCAATGGATGGACTGGGTAGGCAGTCCGCCGGCAGAGGGAGGGTCGATGGACCAGCAGACTGTCTTCCCAATTGTCCCAGAAGCTACTCCTCCGGGACTTTATTTCCTGGGTGCCTCCGGGCAGCCAATAGGGCCTCAGGGCCAGCCACACCCCCGCAGGACCCGCCCCCTGGCCTGAGGCCCAGGGGGCAGGGGAGGCTTGGAAGGGAGAAGGAGGCTGGCTGCACTCCGCCTCTGGCAGCTTCCTCCCCTCTCTCCCCCACCCCTCTCTGCTCCCCTGCCCTCCACCCCCCACCCCCACCCAGTTGTCAGCTTCTTTTGCAAAAGAGTACCTACTTCCCAAGGACTGTTAGAAGGCTTGCAGGAGGATGGTGTGAGATACTACACTTAAAGTCACTGGCATGTGGTTGGCACACAGTAGGCACCCAAGAAACAAACGACGGAGGAAGCAGGTCCTACCATTATCCTCGTCTTACAGAAAGGGAAGCTGAGGCATAGGAAGAGGGATGCAGAGTTGGTACTTTATCCCAGCAATGTGACTCCCAAACCTACAATGTGAACACAGTTCCTTATTGCCTTTCCCTGTCGTCCTTTTCTGACTCTTTTGTCCTAAAGGGGCAGGTGGCATGATGGGCAAGACCCAGGTTGACCAGGGTTCAAATCCTGGCTCTTGCCGTTTACTAGCTGTGTGGCCCTGGGCAGTCACTTTGCCTCCTGGACTCTCCCTTCTCTTCTCTGTAAAATGTGGATGATGATAATTCCTCTCTCGCAGGAATGGATGACATGATAATGTATGTGGGTAAGGGGCCCAGAACTGAGTGTTGAGGAAGTCTTAGCAGCCATTGTTGTCATCATAATCTTCACAGAACTGAACTCACTCCCTCTCCCTACCCCATGCCAAGCGTCCTGTCTGTCCCTGGCTGTGTGCAGGGGTCTGTCTGCCCACAGGGTGGTGTACAGACACACACACACACACACACACACACACACACACTCCTGGCCAGCTCTCTCTCTGGCCCCCTCAACAAAGCTCTCTTGTCCATTTGGTTGGCCGGGACGAGAATATCGATGAGCCAGAGGGCAGTGAGAGTACAAACAGCCCGCATAGCCGTCGCTTTCTGTGGGAC
Source organism: Rhinolophus hipposideros (assembly GCF_964194185.1). Classification (NCBI taxonomy): domain Eukaryota; kingdom Metazoa; phylum Chordata; class Mammalia; order Chiroptera; family Rhinolophidae; genus Rhinolophus; species Rhinolophus hipposideros. The sequence goes on from NC_138070.1 coordinate 7,942,017, forward strand.
AACAAGCTGTCCCCTCTTGCTGCCCCCCGACCTTCCACAGGCACTCCCCAGCCCCCTCCCCTGTGGGACGTCCACAGGCACATGTTGGGCACACCGATGGTAGAGGCTTATGTGTGTGCATCTGAGGGTATACAGCCGGCGCTCACATTGCCCAGCGTCTGCTGGTGCCCGGTCCCATGCCAGAAGTTTCCCTTGTGAAGTGTCACTTAACCCTCACACAGTCAGGTGAGCGGACATTTTGAGTCCCATGTCACAGGTGAGGAAACTGGCTCAGAGGTGGAGTAAAACTGTCACCCAGGTGGCAGCGGCAGAATGCAAACCCAGGAATTCTGAGTCATTTGAGGACACCCGGCTGACGGAGAGCGTTGAGATGGGGGTCAGAGAGAGCCACCTGGCCCAGCCTGGTCCCATTAGGGGTCCAAGAGGCAGGCGTGTGACATGAGGTTATCCACACCACCAGTGAAATGGGACTAAGGCAGATACCTGCCTTAGAATGCTGCATTCTCTCGACTCGACTGCAAGCACACCGTGATTGGATGGGGGGCAGCTGCAGGTGCTAGGAACAAGACCATTCGTTCTGTCTTTAGACCTCTCTATATTGTTTCAATGGTTTCAACAAGTATCTATCGCTGTTGTGATTTGAAAAACATCAAATTAAGAAAATCAATCAGATAAGAACCAAAAAGAGGGAAAAAGACAAAATGTATACCACTGTTGTTCACATTCTGTTTGGTATGTCCTTTTTATAATAATAACTTTATTGAGATACAATTGGCATAGCGTACAATTTGCCCATTTACAGAGCATTAGTTTTAGCACATTTTCATCACCCCAAAAAGAAACCCCGTACCCACTAACAGTCACTCCCCTTGCCCCGCCCTCTCTAGCCCCTGGTGGTTACCAGTCTGCATTCTGTTTCCATGGATTTGCCTTTTGTGGACGTTTCATATAAATGGAATCAGACAATATGTGGTCTTTTGTGTCTGACTTCTTTCACTTGGTATCATGCTTTCAAGGTTGACCCATGTTGTAGCTTGGGTCAACATTTATATTTCTTTTCTTTGCAGCTGAATAATATTCCACTGTATGGATGGACCACATTGTATTTATCTATTCACCCATTAATGAACACTTGCTGTCTGGGCATATCTTTATTTTCAAATATATAAAAAAAATGTACATGTGTGAGTACATGTGTGGTTCTGTGTCCCATTACATGGACAGAAACCCAAGACGCTGAGGGGGCTGGGGCCTCACCCAAGGTCACCCTGGGGAGGAAATGGAGCAGAAGCAGGTAGTGTAGCCGTGTCATGGGGACGTTCTGACCAGTTAGCTGCTGAGGTCTCGAGGGGAGATTGGCCACAGTCGTGGTGCAAACCTCAGGGGGGTCAATTCATGCCTGTGGCTCTAGCATCCAAGGCATGTCTGTTTCCAGATAGCAAGGGTAGACAGCTCTGTTACATCACACACTCCCGGGAAGTGTTTCTGAGGATGGCCTGACCAGCGTGTCCTTGGCTGTGGGAGGTGGTGATTCTGACGGTTGTTTTCACAGCTTAGGGAGAAACGCACAGCTCTCACCTCTGTTTGCCCTTCTGGCGGGTGCAGCCAAGTCTCCTGATTAGTTAAGGTCTCCAGCTCCCGAGTCCTACAGAGCTGGGTTGAAACTGACACACAGCTGTGTGACCTCAGGTGGTCACCTAACTTCCCTTAGCCTCAGTTTCCTGCAGCAAGAAATGGGATGATGGGTATTGCAGGACTTAGAGATAATGGCAATCCAGTGCCAGGCATGGAGTAAGGGCTCAAAGAACAGTAGCTGCTATTATGATTATCTTTGTTCTCGTTGTTGTGGTGTTTTTTTTTAATTGGGTAGCAGTGTGTTTTTCCAGGACCCATCAGCTCCCTGTCAAGTCTTTGTTCTCAATCCAGTTGTAGACGGCGCAGTTCACCGGCCCATGTGGGACGTGAACTGGCGAACTTGGCGTTATGAGCACTGCGCTCCAACCACTGAGTTAACCAGCCGCCCAGCAGCAGCCCAGCTCCAAGCCCAAACCATTGCTTTTCACTCCAGTTGTGGAGGGCGCAGCTCCCTGGCCCATGTGGGAATCGAACCAGCAACCCTGTTGTTAAGAGCTTGCACTCCAACCAACTGAGCCATCCGGCCACCCCCCTTTTTAGTTTCTTTTTTGTTCGTTTGTTTGTTTTGTTATTATTATTATTATTATTATTATTATTATCCAGAACTTTTCCACCCCTCCTGGTCCTCTTCTCCTGAGTGCTCCCTCCAGGCCCAGCTCCTCATTCGTGTTTCCTCCCCTTCAAGTCTGGGTTGGAGCCTCTTTGGGATTCTGTGGCCTGGTAGCCCCTGGAGTCTCTCCCTGGGGGCCACAGCAGCCTGAGGGCAGGTCTGTACTGACTCAGTCCCTGCTGGATTCCTCTCTCTCTCCTCCAACCACGGGGCATCCCACAATACACAGGATAGTGCCCCCACAACAAAGAACTATCTGGCCCCAAATGTCAGCAGTGCTGAGATCGAGTAGGACTTAATCCAATGTGGGCAAAATGTGCTTTATCTAAAAAGCTGTGGTTTTATATCCACCTGCTACTCAATCAACCCCCCAGAGAAGTGAAAAGATTTTTTCTTGGTGAAATGAATACAAGCAAATCAGGCCTCGCTTGTTTTGGACGTAATGAATTCAACCTCTGAGGCCCTCACTGTAGGATTTGGCAGCCAACCCTCTTCACTTTCGTTCACCAGGCTTCCACTCATCACTCCACTTGGTTGAGACCTGATGGAACCCTCGTTGGGCCATTTGATGGCTCTGGGCCATTTGACGCCTCCTGGCTTTGTGTCATCCACAGATGTGACAAACAGCTTCTTGGTGGGCCCTCACGGCGAAAGCTGGCTGTGGCCAAGGTCAGGACCCACGGCTACACTGAGTCTTCCCCTGGAGGGTATCATCACCCATCAGTCGCGTGCAGTGGGTAGAGTTGGCAAGGTCCAAACAGCCTATGGGGGATTTTGTCTAGAGTTCATCGAAAAGTCAAGATATTTGCAACAGAATTAAATCTCAGACCACAAACTCAGTGTGCAACAAAGGAAGACTTCTTTACTTTTCCCTAACTCGGCTTAATTTTTATTTCAAGCAGATAATTAATTGGAGGCGGTAAGTGTTTCCCTCTTCTCCCCAGGATGGCAGGGACACTTTGGGGCCAAGTCTTCACAGGCAGGGTGGGGGTGCTGTCTGGTCCTCAATTGTCTGTCCCCCACCCCCACCTCAGATTACCCAGGAGGCTTTTCTCATTCCCAGCCATGTGGGTCCTTGTCCTATGGTCTGGAGCCTACAACAATCATTCCAGAGTTTTGGCCACTGCCATAAATTCGTTCTCTTATTCTGCTGTCACCCCCATTCCCTGCTTGCAGGAAACCTGCCCCTCCACCCCACCCCCAGACCCTCAGCAGTGGAGTGCTGGAGTGGACTCCTACTATCTGTTAAATTTGCAGGAGGTTTAGGAGCCAGTTATTAAAACTTTGGTAGCTTGAAACTGTCCATTGTGGGTGTACTGACACCACGAAAATCAGCAAATGCTACAAATTGGGACTCTTCCCCTCCTTCTTTTTCCTTCCTTCCTTCCTCCCTCCCTCCGTCTCTCTCTCTGTCTCTTTCTCTCCTCCTTTGGGGAAGGAATCATAAATTAATATTCTTCAAAATATTATTCCTCCATCACACACACCTCATCTATGCATTTCTGCTAATTATGCAGGCAAATAACTATGGCAAAGAGGGAGAACATGTTATCTGTGACCCCGGGATGGTCTCCTTCATGACCTCTTCTTTATCTAGTGGTTGCAGCCAATTTCTTTTCTACCTTTTTCCCCGTCATCTGCTAACTTCTCAACATCTATATCTAATAAGTGGACCAGCCTCTCTCTCCATTTAAAAACATAAGACTTTGGTCAATTAAGTTCTATTTTAATGAGAATGAAGAAAACTCATTATTTAGCACCGTCCAAGGAGAATCTTTCTGCAAAGTAAAGAATCCTCCTGTAAAAGGTATTGTTACTTCCCACTACTTTTGCAGGTTTGAGTGTAGGGACTTTTTAAAAATCTTTTTATTTTAGAATAGTTTTAGAGTTACATAAAAGACCATCTAAAACTGCACAGACAGTACAGAGAGTTCCCATATACCCCACTTCCAGCTTCCTTTATTATTAAAAAGTTACGTTAATATGGTACATGTTGTCATCATTATTGAACCAATATTGATATATTATTATTCACTGAAGTCCACACTTTATTCAGATTTCTTTAGCTTTTACCGAATCCCCTTTTTCTGTCCCAGGATCCCACCCAGGAAACCACATGGCTTTTACTTGTCACGTTCCCTTCGGCTCCTTTTGGCTGTGACAGTTTCTCAGACTTCCCTTGTTTTTGATGACCTTGACAATTCCCCACAGCCCTCATTGTGGATTTTATGTGTTTTTTGTTTTTTTTTTCTCACGAGTAAAGTAGGGTGAGAGGGCTTGGGGAGGAAGACCACGGAAGTGAAATGCCATTGTCAGCCCATCCCATCAAGGCCATATGACCTACCAACATGACTGACCTCTGTCGATGCTGACCTTAGTCACCTGGTCGGGGTAGGGTGTGTCAGGTCTCTCCACTGTAAAGTTCCTCTTTTTCTTGGGGTATGGGATTTTTAAAAAAGTTTCATCCCTCTATGCACCACACGGACCCCCTATTTATTTGGGGTGTTTACTGTCCCTGCTTGGTAATTGCCTTTCTGTTTATGAGTCACCCAGCTCTATCTGTATCGAATGGGGAAATCATTGCACAAAGCCACAGATTTACGAACGCTTTCCCTCCCTCTGTGACAATAATGCCTCTCGTGTTGAGACCCACGAGGTCTCTAGACAGATTCTCTAGGCCCATGCTGTCCAGTACGCAAGCCAGTGACCACTTGTAGCTATTTACATTGAAATTATTCAAAATTAAATAAAATGCACAATTCAATTCCTCAGTCTCACAGCCACTTTGCAAGGGCTCAGTAGCCACAGCTGGTCACTGGCTACCATACAGATTATGAAACGTTTTCATTTTCACATCTTCTCATTGCCCCCTGCCTCCTTGCTCCTCTCCTCCCTCATCCCCACCTCCCTGTTACAGCCAGGATAACCAATATCGTCAGCGTGGTTTTCCATGAGCCTACAGGTACATATACCATCAAAGACTGATATATCAGGCACTTCTGGACATTGTTCTTTGTAAAAAAAATAATAATAATAATAAAAAGAAGTCATTGCATACTGTACATATTGTTTTTCCTTTTCTCATTTAAAATGCATCATGAATACCTCTCTGGGTCAATAGGTTCAGATCTAATTTATTCTTGGTGATGGCTGCGTAAAATTCCATGTTTGAGCGTATGTTATTACCTACTCAACCATTTCCTAATTCCAGTTTTGTTTGGTTTGTTTTTTGCTATTCTAAACAGCGATTTAATTAATAAACACTCTCATACCCGTATTTCTACCCTCTGGTCCTTTTTTTTTGAGAATAAATCCCCCCAATTAAGATTTCTGGGTCAAAGAAATAAGTATTTATCAAAGTGGAATAGATACTGACCGATTCATTTCCCAAAAGGCTGTAGCAATTCCTAGTCACACCAGCAACATGTGACGTACTTATTTTGCCTCATACTCTCCAGCCCTGGTTGTTATTGCTTTTCGGCTTAAAATTTTTTATTTTATTTTTGCCCACCTAATAGCTTTTAAAATGGCATTTTGTTGTTGCTCTAATTTGCATTTTTCTGTTGCTACATCTGTAATGCTTTATTGCATCTAATTGACTCATATGTCAACTGCAAGCCTCTTGAGGACCGGGAGGGTATCTTATTAATTCTTGTCTCCACCTCTCCTTTCACGGGCCCTCGATTTTGGTAGTTTGGGGTAATGTTTGCTGAATGCATCAGTGAATGGATGGTTCTCATGGATCCGAATTTTCCTTGGCCTTGAGGGCAGATGTTAAACTGTCCCCTTTTTTCTATGGACCTCAGTTTCCCCACCCACAACAAGGGTGCATTGTATGGCCCTCGCTGATTTTTTCAGCTCAGACAACTCAACCATGGCTATGAATTTGTAAGTCTCTTAGGACAAGACCATCCAAGTTGGATGTGAGGTCCCTCAGAGATTGGCTCCATGGCCTGTTTGCTGGGCAACCTGGGGCAAGTCGCTTAACCTTTCTGTGCCACAGCGTCTCCCTTGATAACTGACTCCGAGAATTCCTCTGTACAAGGAATTCTCAAACTCAGATATCTACAGGGCCAGGCAGAGGTCTGTTGGGAGTTGGAAATGCAATGGGGGAAAAGCAGGGACAGTGGCAAATGGAGGGAAATGGAGGCCATGTCCCTCTACAGAGGACAGAGTGAATTAGCTCCATTCAGCAGAAATGTGGCCCTCAAGTTTGAGACACAGTATGTTCTAGAATGGTTTATCATCTTGGCAAGGGTCTGAGAAGTTAGCTAAGGTGTGGTGGTACCAGAAGACCCGGGTCCAAATCTCAGCTGGGTTACTCACTAGCTAGGCTGGTTGCATGACTGCCCAAGCCCCACTTCTCTCATCCGTTTAATGGAACTGAGCTTTGTGGCTTGGAAAGTGTATGGGCAGAGTCCAGAGTTGAACCTGCAAATCTGAGGACCAATCGTCTCTGTCCAAGGTGCCATCCCTCCTCTCCATGTCATTCCCTCGCCTTGGGAACAAGAAGGCCAGCAGCGGGTTGAGGATGGTGAAATGAAGCTTAATGAATAACTCAAGGGACTGGCCAGGGTGGATGTTTGGAGGCCTGAGGTGTCAGGGACAGGGGCTGGCTGACGAAGGTGGCCCTGGGAGGAGACCGGTCAGTGACCTGGCCCACCTCTCCAGCCTCATCTGATGCAGCCACCCTGGCTTTTCCCACCTCCTCCTGTTCCAAACCAGGAGCTCTGGAGCCTGGCCTCTCTGGGTCTGAGCCCTGGCTCTGACACTGCTGTGTGACCTTGGGAAAGTGACTTGGCCTTTCTGAGCCAAGTCTGATTCCATGATGTACAGTTCATTACAATACCCACCTCCCCTGGGTGCTATGAACATTCTGTGATGTCATGTTCCCAAGTTTTGGACATTCGTGTGCCACCTTTGCAATTTTTGTCACATTGTTGTCTCACCTCTATTATAATAGTAACAATGAGAACAATAGCAGCAACAGCAGGAGATCTTACTACGGTTCTAAATGTTTGGCATTTCTTAACTCATTTGACCCTCACCTCAGTTCCACTAGAAAGGTATTTTATCCCCATCTTACAGTCGAGGAAACAAGGCAGAGAGGTTAAGTAACTTACCCAAGGTCACACAGCCAGTCAGTGGCAGAGCTGGTATTTGTACCAGAGCCTGGCTGGTCTGTGTTCTAACTATTAGGCATATCGCCTCTTCATGCCAGAAACTACTCTACTACTGCTACTACCTAACAGATATTAAGTAATAAGTCTGTTTTCTTTTTTTAAAAAAAAACAGATTCTATTTTTAAATTTTAATACCTGCCTAGCTTTTTCCTCAGCAATCATCTCCATAAAATTATGGGCTTAAAATCATACACATCACACACACACACACACACACACACACACACACAGACATATATATCTCCTACTGCACACAGAAATAAATACCCAAGTATGAAAAAACATTTGGAATATGCTGGTCAACATGAAAGAGCTGGCATACAGTAGGCATGCAATAAAAGCAGCTGTCGTGCTTCTTGTCCAAGCCTGAGCTGTGTGCTAAGGCCTGCTCCTCCAGGAAGTCCTCCTGGATCCCACCCCACTCTCAGCTGTCCTGTGGGGACCGTCTGTTATCTGTCCTCCTGGGGGTGTTAGAATTGTCACTGAATGGGGTGTCTTCCTTTCCCTTCCAAGCTGGGAGCCACCTCAGGGCATGAACTGGGTTTTACCACCCCTTGTCCCCAGAGCTCAGGCTCAGGACAGCTGACTAGGAGGGATGCATGTTTATCGTGAAGATGGGGCTGAAGCTGACAGAGTCCTTATCAGGGATCATGACCAAGCAGCTTGATTTGACCTCAAGCAGCTGGAAGTTAATCATCAAACCTAAGGAGGTCACCTGAAGCCCAAGAAGGGCACAGAAATCTGGGCTGCCAGGTCCTCGCTAGACCTCATCTCCCATTTACATAAAGGGAAACCAAGGCCCAGATGATAACTAGCTCAGCTTCATCCAGTGAAATGGTGGCAGAGACAAGCCCTGAATCTGATCACGCCATTCTCCTGCCCACAGCCTTTCATGGCTCCCTAACCCCGAGGTCCCAGATTCTGGATTGGCACAGCTATCCCTGTGGACTCTGGTTCCTGCCCACCTCTCCAGCCCAAACCTGCCTGCTGCCCCGCCCCGCCTTCTCTGTTCCAATCCCACTGGACACTTCTTCATCCCTGGAATACACCATGCGTTTCAATTCCTGACCTTTCCCTCCGTGTTCCTGATCCCTGGCTCAGTTCAGTGTCCCCCTCCTCCAGGAAGCCTTCCCAGTCCCCTGGGGCCAGGTGAGGTAACTGCTCTGAAGACCTACAGCCCTGTACCACCTCCACCCGCCAATATCTTATGGCACTGATAGTCATTATTCTTCAGTGTCCCCTTGGGACTTCGTGAGGGCAGGGAACATGCTGTTTTGTTTGAGGCTAAAGGTCCCGGGACTTGACACATACTAAGTGTCCAGTAAATATTTGTTGAATAAGTGACTCAATTACCAGAATCATTCATGTGAACAATAAATAATTGTTTGGGTTCCTGTGTTGTGTGTGAAATATTAGAGATGAGGAGAATCTTCAGAAAAATGTGCCTTTCTCAGGTGACAGATAACAATTTTTTTTGTCCTTATTTTCTTGGGACAAACACTGGACTTGGAGATGTCTGTGGTATGAAAGAGGTGGTCCAGGGTGAGAAGCATGAATGTTTCTCACTGACTGGGTGTCCTCTCTGAGCCTCAGTTTCTTCATCTGTCAAATGGGACCAGGTAATGCAATGTGTCATGGATAGCACATAGGGAAGCAGTGAAGGTTGATCTCATTCCCTTTCCCCCTCCAGCTGGGAGCTGTCCCTTTAACATGGGAGGAGGGGCCAAGGCCACAGGAGGCCGCCGGAAGCTGGCAGAGGTGGTGCCCAGTTAGGCTGGTGGGCATCAGGCTGCAGCCAAGCTGGTCCAGGGACTGTGGGCAGGAAGGTAAGGGGGTTTGGGGGTCAAATGAGGCCCCTGGGGCTCTGTGTGCATGTGTGAACATGCGTGTAGGGTAGTCTGGAAGGTTCTGGGGCAAAGTCCCAGCTGAGTGGATGGAAAGTGAGAAAGGGTGAGAGTGGCCTAAGCCCTCCCAGGAATATCGATTCTGCTCAGGGTGTCCTGGGGTCCAGCCTGCTTTGCAGAAAAAGAGGAGCAGGTCCTGCTTGCCAGAGGGGCAGGGCTAGGCATTCTGCCACCCAAGGGCCAGCCAAGGTTTCCCAGCCCTGGCACCCAGGAATTTGGCTGTGGAGTGTCACCCAGGTGGCCTCTGGGGAAAAGCCTGAGGGATAAGGGAGGTGGAAAAGGTAGTTGGTCTTTACCCAATTCGTGGAGGCAGCAGGTGAGACCCAGTGAGAAAAAGTGACTTGGCCACGGTCATCTTGCTGGGACCTGAACCCAAGCCCCGCGCTTCCCACTGTATTGCTCCCCAGCAGACAGGGTCCAGGGCTCCCACCTCAGCCCTAGCAACTGCCTCTCATGGTGAGAGCTACGTATCCCCAGGGCAGTCTCAGGTTGGCCCCACACTTCAATCTGGGAGGTCTGTGCCCTTACTGGTCTTCGCTGGATCAGGCGGTGGGCCACTTGGCGCTTGTTCATCTGACCGATGCCTGCTGTCCTCTCCTGGGCAGTTGGTATAACCAAGAGGGCTGGGGACTGAGCTAGGAACATTTGGCTCCTAAGGACAACCGGCAATGAAGTGTTAAATACTCACACCTTTAATAATTTAATAATAATAACAACACTGATAGTGAAGATGCTGACGCTAATTAAACAGAGAACTATAGCACGGTGGTTATGAGCACGCATGCCAAAGTGCACTTCCTGAGTTTGAATCCCGGCTGTGCCATTTCTAACTACCGTGTTTCCCCGAAAATAAGACCTAACCGGGAAATAAGCCCTAGCATGATTTTTCAGGATGACATCCCCTGAACATAAGCCCTCATGCATCTTTTGGAGCAAACGTTAATATAAGACCCGGTCTTATTTTCGGGGAAACACGGTATGTGATCTTGTACAAGTTACGTAACCTCTCTGCGTCTGTTTCATTGTCTATAACATGGAGTTAATAATTGAACCTATCTCAGAGTGGATGGAAGGATTATGAGCTAATATGTAAGGTGCTTGGCACGTTGCCTGGCTCACAGTAAGTCCCACACGGCCAATAATAGTTGTTATAATAGGTCAGACACAGACTTGATGCCTTTATCATACGGCCTCACTTCATACTCTCCACCATCCTGCGATGCGCAAGCTCTTCTCCCAGTGTGTTGTGTGGTTAGTTCACTCTCACTTTTCTGGTCTCAGTTTTAATGGTTACCTCCTCCCAGAGGCCTTTCCTGACCTCCCTACCCAAAGTAAGTCCCCTTGTCCTTCTCTTCAAGACTCCCTCTAAGCATGTTTCCCTCTTAGCAGTTTTCACCATTTCTGATTAGTTTGTTTGTCTATACAGTTATTTGTTGAATGCTGATCTCCCCATCAGACTATAAGTCAGCTCTAAGGGTAGATGTCTGTCTTGGGATCTTCAGTTCTTAGGTCAGGACCTGTACCTTGTAGGTCAGCACCTGTTCCTATAAACATGCGAGAGTAAGAGTGAGCATTGTTAGAAAGTCCCAGCGAGGTAACGCCTCCAGAGAACTCAGCCAATGTCTGGCACATAAAAGGGAATCAACAAAGGATAGCTATTATTATTATTATTATTATTATTATTATTATTAATCTGCACCATCACCTGTGAGTTGGGGACTTATTCCCATTTTACAGAAGGGGATACAGGCATAGAGAGGTTGAGATACTTGTCTGGGTCGCACAACCCAGTTAGCTGGTCTCTAACTTTGGTCTCTGATTGGCCCCAAAGCCCCCATTCTTAGACTATGCGGCTGAAGTGAGGCCTAGGTCAGGGTATGCTGGGTTGGGGTGACCCATGGTCCGCTCTCCCCCACTGCCATGCCCAGCTCAAGAGGTGCCCTGGATGGAACTGGGTGGAGGTGGCTCAGGCTTTGCCCCGCTTGGGGAATCCAAGGGCCAGTCCAACAAGGGCCGGGGTGTCCAATCCAGGGGCAGGAGACCTGACGTTTTCTCATGGGGGGGACCCTAGGCCTGAGTAAGGGCGGACAAGAAACTCCGGCTTGTGGTGGGTGGGGGTGGTTGTAGCGCTCCTCCTACTGGCAAATAATGGAACTGCAGGGGCGGCCCAATGCTTTTCTGCCCCAAACAAAAACCAGAGGCTGCGTTTGACGCCTTTAAAAAAACCCCAAAACCTGTTATTTTTCGTTTTTCTCATTTCCCCCTCTCTTCTCGCCCTGCGCCACTGGTTTATTCACTACTCATTCACCTGAACCTTGGCTTAAAATCTTCCATTGCAAGCAGAATTAGAATGACGTCCCGACTCCTCGCTGTGGGCTGGGACGCCCTCCTCACCACCTTGCCCGCCTGCCCTCTCTTCTCACCCAGGTTTATTTCTAGATCAGGGCGGTTCTGGCTGCTGTTCCATTTCTGAATACTTTTCTCTTGGTTTGCTTCTCGTTCATCTCAGAATTCTCCCTACAGATAAAACAAAACCCAAAACAAAACTAAACTGAAAGACCTCTCAACCAATGAAATGCTCAGATCCGATAGGCATCCTGATTCAAACTGTTCAAAACCCCAAACCCCCACCAACCGCAAAACCGACCGTGTATCACATTTAATGAGGAAATCTGAACACTTAACAGATATTCGATGATATGAAGAAGTTATTATTAATATTTCAAGTGTGATAACGGCTTTGTGATTACAATTTACACCATGTACAGGCCATGTTTTCCACCCCAGCACTGTGGGCAGCCACAGTTATAGCATGAAAGGGCCCCTAGTCCATACCTCCTTCTCCAGGTGGGGAAACTGAGGCCCAGAGAGGCGCAGATACTTGCCCGGAGTCTCCCAGGCTGGCAGCCAGATGGGGCTAAGGGAGCCAAGCTAAGGGGCTTTGCACCAACCTTTCCCCGTCCTGGCTGGAGCTGCCTGGGCTATGACGTTCCCGTCCTCCTGCAGGTCCGCTAGGTGCTTGCCGGAATGGAGGCCCCTCTGGCAGACTGTGCTAAGGGTGAACATTTCCACATTGTCACGCCTCTGCTGGAGAGCTGGGCACTGTCCCAGGTGGCGGGCACGACTGTCTTCCTCAAGTGTGAGAATATGCAGCCCGCTGGCTCCTTCAAGATCCGAGGCATCGGGCATTTTTGCCAGGAGGTGAGGGCGTGTGGGCAGGAGGGGAGGGGTGAGGGTGTGCAGGAGGAAGGGGAGGGGTGAGGGCTACGAGCTGGAGGGGGGTAAGGGCAGGAGGGGTGAAGTGAACTTGTTCTCTTGGGAGTAGAGAGCTGCAGACAGGATGAGGGGTGAGGACTGTTGGGGTGAAATGGGGAGGGTCTAACTCCATCCCACACAGGCCTTCGTGACACCTGCTTGGGATAGCCCCCAGCCCCATTCCTTCTCTTCTCAGGTGGCCAAGAAGGGATGCAGACATCTGGTGTGCTCCTCAGGTGACCTAACCCATTTCTGATTCATGAGGGTCCTCAGGGCTGGGTGTGGGGGGAAGTGAGGCTGGCTGGAACAGCAGTGGATACCCAGAGCCCAGCCTCCTCTTCAACGTCATGGTCAGATGGCCATTTCTTTTGTCCTCTCCCACCCCTCTTCCCATCATTCAGGACTTGTGGTAGAAGTGACAGAAACCCCATTCATACAGGGTTAAGCTACAGACTCCAAGAACTGAAAATTCTCAGGATAATGGCTTTCAGGCACAGTTGGATCCAGGAGTTCTCTGTATGTCTCCTTCTCTTGGCTTTTCTTTTCTCTATAGTAACTTTATTCTCATACAGGCCTCATGGTAGCAAGGTGGCCATCTGAAGTTCCAGGCTTGCCTCCTATCATCCTACCAACCCTAGTGAAAAGGGAGCACCCCTTCTCGATAACCTTCCTTAATCCAAAAATTGGTCTTTTGGGCCCAGGTCGGGTCATGTGCTCATCCTGAGCCAATCACCGATCAGGTGATTGAGTTCTCTGATTGGCTTAATTTAGTCCACCTCTGGGGCCACGGACAGGTCTGAATGGTGGGGCATATGAATGTGGGTGAGGGATGACTCTCAAAGGGAAATGGAGGGGGTGGGGGAAAGCTATGTCAACAGGCTAATGCACCACTGGCCACTGCACGCCCTTCTGCTGCCTCCACAGGGGGCAACGCCGGCATCGCTGCTGCTTACTGCGCTCGGAAGCTGGGCATCCCTGCCACCATTGTGCTTCCTGAGGGCACTTCCCCGAAGGTGGTGAGAAGGCTGCAGGGGGAGGGGGCCGAGGTTCAGCTGACCGGAAAGGTAAGGACCCCCAGGAAGGAGAAGCCCGCTGGAGTGGGCTGTTTTCTGTCATCGCCACCTCCCAAGAGATTGTGTCCTTTCCCTTTGGCTGACCTATGCCTGGGACGCAGTCTTCTCTTAGGATGGCCGAGCTGAGGGTGGGAGTGAGGGCTGGGAATCCCGACTTACCTATTCCAACCCTGACAAGACTTCCCCTGCATGAACCCGGGAGAAACAGGATGCTGGGGATTACCAGGAGCATGGCTCTCTCCCTGTGTCCTCACTGACACTTGGTATTATCCACTGTAAATGGTTTGCCATTTGATGAAACAAAAAGTATTACAAAAAATGATGGCAGCATGATTTCCCATGCTGAGACCACCCCAGTATAAAAGAAGCCCACTGGTAAGGGTATCACTGAATCACCTTGTTACCAAAAGCAACAGAGACACAAACACATAACCCCTCTACCCTCCTGGAAAGAAGAAAAAAAATACATCCCTGGAAAACCAATTTTTAAAAACCATCAAAATTAAAATTCAAAGATATACCATGGTACCAGAAAGCTGGTTTCCATATACTTTGTATATGTAATTTCCTCCCTCCCTTCCTTCCTGTATTTATTTATTCATCCATTCTCCCACCCATCACCCTTTCTAACCCTCTTTTCTCATATCCATCCATCCGTCCATCCATCCCCTCTGTACTTCACTTCATCACGCTTTCTCCCTCCTCTCTCTTCCTTTCTTCTTTCCTTTCTTCCTTCCATCCAACAGATATTCACTGAGCACATACCATGTGCCTACATTATGTGTAAGAGACACTTAGGGATACAGAGATAATAAGACATGGTCTCTACATTCGTGAAGCTCAAAGTATTATTGGAGAGACACACAGGTAACCCGATGATGATAACAGAATGTGATGAGTACTGAGACGAGGGAAGCACAGGTCATTGAGGAAAGAGGAGTCATATTGCTTTAATCAGCCACTGCTGCTCCATAAGGCTGCATAACAAACAGCCCCCAATGTCAATGGCTTATGAGAAACAAGATCTCTCTTGCTCATGGGTTTTGTGAATGAGCTTGGGGGTGCCGCTTCAGGCTGCAGACAGGATTGAGGTCTGCACATGTGCCAGTCATTTTTCTTGACCAGTGGGGCATGTTCTTCTAAAGGTGAGTGGCCAAAGGACTGAGAGGAAATATGCAATGCTTATTGAGGCTTTGGCTCCAGTTGTGATACTGTCACTTCTGCCTCATGCCATTGGCTAGAGCCAGTCACATGGCTGAGACCAACATCAATGTGGGGGAGGGACGTACTCCACCCGCTCTATTGGGAAGAGCAGCAAAGTCACGTGGCAATGGACATGGGTGTGTGACTTTAACAGAGGGAGAGGGTGAAGAATCCGACGATGGTGCAAACCACCACTGAGCTGTACCTCAGACTTGGGGTGGGGATCCAGGAAAGGCTCCTGGAGAAGGGTCGCCTGAGTTGGGTCTTGAAGGAGAAATATGACTGAGTCCTCCCAAGGGAGAACAAGGAGAGAGGGCCGAGAAAAGTGCATGGGAAAAGGCGTGAGCCCCGTACATCCAGAGGCAGTCCAGCATCCTGGGTGGGGGTGAGGAGGAATGGTGGTGAAAGGGGCAGCCGAAAAGGAGGCCCGTGCCTGAGCAGGCAGGGTGGCTCATGGGCGAGGCTGACATGGGTTTTCATCTGAGGCCATGGGGAGCCGGGAAGGGATTTTGAGCAGGGGCGGGATGGGGTTGGATTTTCACTCTGTCTGCTCTGGGCCGATGGACAGGAGGCAAGGAGCCAGTGAGGATGGTCTGGATATGCAGGAGAGAGGAGTCGCGGGCTGCGTAGCATTGAGTCTCATTTTCGTTTCAATAGCTCCAGAGAATGAGGACCATTTCTTCAGCTAGATGGGGGATTCCGGGGCGGAGACCATTTCTTTGTCTTCTCCATGTCCCCCCTCCCCCCTCACATAGGACTGGGCAAAGAGTGGATGCTGCAGGATGGGCAGAGGCTGTTTCTGGCCCCCTTGTCACCCGCTACCCTGTGGAAGAGGAGACTGTTGTGGTCCATTTAGCTTCTGCTGAGATTGGCTGGTCTGGGTACCCCTGAAACGCTGTCTTACTTTGGGTTCCCCAGCAGCAGACCCTGAGACAACCCCCACAGCACTCTGACCCCTGGAACTCCTGACCTCCCTTTCTCTTTAGGTCTGGGATGAGGCCAATCTGAGGGCACAGGAGTTGGCCAAGAGGGACGGCTGGGTAAACGTCCCCCCGTTCGACCACCCACTGATATGGTAAAGCTGGTGCCCTCCTCCCACAGAGCTCAGAGCTGAGAGACCCTCATTGAGCCGGGGTTTTCCCATTGGATAGAAGGGGAAACTGAGGCCCAGAGAGTAGGAGGGGCATAGAATCCAGGCACACTGGGGTTCGGACCCTGCTTCTGCCACTTGTTAGTTGTGTGACAAGTGTGACAAGTCACACAGTTGTGTGACTGTGCAAAGCCTCACCGCCCTGTGCCTCAGTTTCCACACGTGTAAAATGGGAGTGCTAATAATAAATCCCCTTTATTGAGTGTGTACTTTGGCAGACATTCAGTCCGTTTAATATTCCCCAAAGCCCTAGAGATGGATGTTTTATGCCCATTTTACAGGTGAGGAAACGGAGGCACCAAGGGGTCAAGTAACTTGCCTGAGATCACACGCTGCTAAGTGGCCGAGACATTGGGTCCCAGGCCCAGAACTTGAGTTGAGCTGCTTCCAAATGGGGTGGGGGTAGTGGGGGGAAGAATGAGTGAATGAATAAATTCAATAATGAAAGTTGAGTAAGGGTTGCAGGGTCTCCTCTCCCTTTGCTGTGGGTGGGAGGCGGGTGGCAGTGAAGGCAGTTTGTGTATATGTGAGCCTTGGGGGATGAGAGCCTCCCTCACCCTGCTCCTCTCTCCCCCTCCTCTCATCCCCTAGGGAAGGCCACACCAGCCTGGTGCAGGAGCTGAAGGCAGCACTGGGGACCCCACCAGGGGCCCTGGTGCTGGCAGTGGGGGGCGGAGGGCTCCTGGCTGGGGTGTCAGCAGGCCTGGCAGAGGTGGGCTGGCAGCACGTGCCCATTGTCGCCATGGAGACCCAAGGGGCGCACTGTTTCAATGCAGCCATCAAAGCGGGCAGGCTGGCCACCCTGCCAAACATCACCAGGTAGGTGTGGACTGGACTTTGGGGGCTGGAGGGTGGGGACATTGCTGCCTTAAGGCCGCCCAGTCCCAACTAGTGGAGGTGGGGGTCACTCAAGAGGGTCTCCTTCACCCTCATCTTATGGTCTTCATTGTCACCGCAACCACCATCCATGATCACGGACGTTGTATGAGTCTCCGGTGGCTTCCACAGAAGTGACCACAAACAAGATGGCTTAAAACAACAGAAACGTATTCTCTCACAGTTCTGGAAATTAGATATCTGAACCCAAGGTGCCGACAGGGCTGGGCTCCCTCTGAAGGTGCTAGGGGAGGATCCTTCTTTGCCTTTCCAGCGTCTGGCAATCATCGTCATTCCTTGTTTTGTAGCTACGTCACACGCCCTGTCTTCATATGGCCTTCTTCTCTGGGTTTCTGTCTTCTTCTGTAAGGACACCCGTCATTGGATTTAGGGTCCACCCTAATCCAGTATGATACCGTCTTCACTAATTCCATCTGCAAAGACCTATTTCCAAATAAGGTCACATACTGAAGTTCTGGGTGGACATGGATTTCTGTGTGTGTGTGGGGGGATGCTATTCAATACCAATACCATTGCTGCCCACATTTTATTAAATACCCATCAGACGCTGGGACGTAGGATTCAGTGGTCTAGGACAGCAAGGTGTGGAGGTCATACATTTCTAACTCCAAGGGTAACTGTGAGGATTATTGATAAAACAGAAAATTGATGCCGCCAGCGCCTTGTAAATATTACATAAATATTAGCTATAGTATAGACATGATAAATGGTTATTAATGAATACAATGAAAAAGAATCCTTTTCTGTGTCTGGTTTTCTGGGGTCTGTGCAAGGAACAGCACGGTCACAGTTGCAGAGTCAGAGGGAGTGATGAGCCTCCATCAGCCGTTTGTGGGACACACCAGTTTGGGGTCCCTCCTTTGTGCCAGGCGCTGCTCCAGACTCTTGCAATGCTGACCCCAGCCCTTGCAGGATGGGAGGGGGGCCTGGGGCTGTGGAGGGGAGACGTGAGTCACCGGCCCTTCCCTGGATCCCTGCACTCCCTGCCCCACCTGTCCCCGCCTGCAGCGTGGCCAAGTGCCTGGGTGCCAAGACAGTGGCTGCGCGGGCCCTGGAGTGCACACAGGAGTTTGAGATCTTCTCTGAGGTGGTGGACGACGTGCAGGCTGTGAGTGCCGTGCAGCGCTTCCTGGGTGAGTGAGCACTGCCCCAGCCGGGGCTCGGGAACCTACGAAGTCCCTAGGCCCCTCAGAGAGACCGCGTCCTCTCTTGTCTGTATCCTCAGTGCCGAGCTCAGGGCTGGGTATGCAGTGACTATGCAGAAAGTGCTTTGAGTAGACGGAATGGGTCGGGATAAAGAAGGGGTTTGTCTCTAGTCTCTAGTTTTTATACATGCTCTTCTTCCCTTGGCTGCCCATCCCTGGCCTGCTTTCTATCGGTTTCACGTGACCAAGGGCTAGGCAGCCATTATGACACCTCCTCCAGGAAGTCTTTTCCAATCTCCTACCCCCAACCCACCTGGGTTAGAAACTTCCTATGCACCAATCTCACCAATCTCATACCTGACTGATTCTTATCTGTCTCCATCACTAGATTGTGAACTCCGTGAGGGCAGGGGCTGGTGTGTCTTGGTCACTGTCGTGTTCCCAGGGCCTTCCTAGAACAGGGCCTGGCAGGGAGTGGGTGCTCACTAAAGATGCACTGAATGAATGGTTGAATGTATGAGTGAGTGAGTGAAAAAGTGGATAATGGATAAATGGATGGACAGATGGATGGGCGGATGGACTGATGGGGCAACAGATTGATGGATGACCTAGAAATGGATGGATGGATGGATACACTGATTAATGGACACATTGATAGGTGGACAGACAGACACTCAAATGATGGATAGAGGATGGACAAATTGATGGATGGATGGGTGGATATGTTGATTGATAGCTACACTGATGGATGGACAGTCAAATGATGGATGGGGATGGATGGATGGAAGGAATCATTGATTGATGGATACACTACTAGATAGACAGACAGACAGTCTAATGATGGATGGGGAATAAATGGATGAATAGATGAAAGGCGGATGGTTGGAGAGATACATGGTCATATTGATGGATGGAGAGGGAGTCAGACAAATGATGGGCTATGAGGTGGATGTCTGGCTGGCTTCATGGATTTGCAGTGCCCAGAGCCTAACTGGCTCCCCCTTTCTCTCCTCTCCTGTCCTCTGCCCCACTGCTCTGGACAGATGATGAGCGTATGCTGGTGGAGCCTGCCTGCGGGGCAGCCTTAGCTGCCATCTACTCAGGCCTGTTGGGGAGGCTCCAGGCTGAGGGCCGTCTGCACCCCTCCCTGGCCTCCATCGTGGTGATCGTCTGTGGGGGCAACAGCATTGATAGCCAAGAGCTTCAGGCTCTGAAAGCCCAGCTGGGCCAGAGCTGAGGTCTCCTGGTCTGGGAAGGCTGTCCGTGCCCTGGAGACCCCCAAAGGCTCACGGACACCCCTGTCGCTGGCTGAGGGGCCTCTGTGCTCACGAGTGGCAGTGGAAGCTGCCCTGTGCTTCTGTGCGGGCCGCCTCCTACAGGAAGCCCCCCTGAACTGCTCCCTTTGGCTCCCCTGGCCAATAAACCCTATCTGAGTTGAGTTTGTGACTCCAGTGGGTCCAGTCTTTCCACCTCCATGAGCTCACAGAAGACACATGGCAACCTCAAACCCGGCTCTGTGATGACGCAACTCTTTCCATGTCACACAGTTTGAGCAACAAAGCCAAGGATCCAAGACTCGGGTCCCTAAGAAAATCTGCCCATGCTGGGCTCCTAACAGGGCTTCCCTTACATGGGGGACCTGCTCAGGAAAGAGGGGAATGTTCTGTCACTTCTCAGGCCTGGATAGGTGAGGACAACATTGCCTGTCTTTATCAAGTGCTTGTTATATGCCAGAAACTCTTCTAAGAACTTTCTACTTATTGTCTTCTTCAACGTTCACAACAGCACAATGACGTAGAAATCATTATTATCGTCCCTGTCCTACAGATGGGGAAATGAGGCATTGGAAGGTGACAGACCTCGCTCAAGGTTTCACAGCTGGAATGTAGCCCAGCCGGGTTCAAACCCTTGATTTTCAATATGATTCTACATTTCTTGGACCTCGTCCTTCTTTGTGTGGGTGGTCAGTGGTGGCGGGACTTTGGGGAAGGAGATAGGACCTCGGGTTGGTCTGGATACACCTGTGGGTCACAAGGAGGATGGGTACTGGTCCCAGAACTGGGCACCCTCTGCTCCTGGGAAATCTCTCCTAGGAATCATTGGAAACCGGAGGGGAAATTAGAATCATTTGCAGCCACCAGGGGGCAGCAAAGCGCCTCCAACGGGGCAGCCGGGCCCTGGCAGGGAAGCCAGCCCTACCCCGCTGGTGATTCTTGACTCTAATCCTCGTGGGGCCCTCACAGCAGCTGGGGCGTGCTGAGGTCCCAGAGATGGCTGGAGCCCACAAGGTCTTGGCTTGGGGAGCCCTACCCAACCCCTCTTAGCCCTGCAGGAAACAAGGCTCAGAGAATGTGAGGTCCACCTGGCACCACAGCCCACGGCAGCACCCAGCTCCTGGTCCTACAGAGGCCCCCTGGCCTCGTGAAGGCTGTGTGACGTTGGGCAAGTGCCCTCCCCTTTCTAGGCCTCAGGCTGCACCTCTGTGCTGGAGGAAGCCCACTTGCCACTTCCCACCTCCTTTCCTTTGCCCAAGCTGTGCCTTCTGCCAGGCGTCTCTCCCTTCTCTCAAAAGGAAAATTCGAAAGTGGCATTTACCTCCCTCTGCTTCTCCTGCTGCTGCCTTAGTCTCATTCTCTCTTTGACCCCAGACATTGTGCCAGGGTCACCCCTCCAGAAGCCACCAGGACCCAGCCCTGTTTCCTTGGAGACATATTGTATGAGTTTCCCAGAATAGAGGGGACACTGAGAGCCCCAGAGGTGGACTCACCCAAACCTGAGCCTAAAGTCTATTCCTACTTGCTAGCCCGGTGGCCTTGAGCAAATGATGCTCCCTTTCAGTGCCTCAGTCTTCTAATCTATAAAATGGGTTGTTTGTGGATTATTACTATGGGCCCGGCATATGTAGTCTTTCAATAAGTATCACCATCATTCTTACTATTTCCTGAGCATCCCTCTCCCAATAACAATGGGTGGGAAGGAACTCGCATGTATTTAGGTATGGAGCACCTACTGTGTACTTCAGGCCTCAGCGATTGTTTCATTTGATCTCACAATTACCCACATGGTAGATACTACTGTTACCTTCATTTTTGCAAAAGAGGAAACTGAGGCACAGAGCAGTTGAGCTTCTCACTCCAAGTCACACAACTGGACTGGAACCCTGATATGTACATCTCTGAGGTTGATCCCTGCTGCTCTCACACCTCCTTTCCTTTGCTTAAGCTGTGTCCCCTGCCTTATGCTTCTAAATCCTACACATCCTTCAAAGTCCCATGTAAGGGCAGCTTCCTCCTTGAAGCCTCCCGGGATTGCTTCCACCAGCAGTGATCTCTCCCACCCCATGCTCCTCAGGTGAACGGCAGAGCTCACCTCTGGCAGGTGCTCTGTCTCCCAAGCAGGACTCTGCCCTTGGCTGCACCCCTGGGAGACTTGTCAGCTGCTGTTTGCTCCTCTCCTGGTCGCAGCAAGCTGGAGATAAGAAGCCGAGGGGCCTGTTGACTCCATGCAGATAACACACAGCCATTACCTTAGTTTAGCCCTTCCTGGTTGACACCCAAGGAACGCCAAGAGCAGGGAGGGTGCACAGGGAGAGAGCAAGGACGTGGGTGATTGAAGCTGAGGTCATAGATGCTCTGCCCTCCTGTAGCAGGGTGGGCGCTGGGACACTGACTCTTACCCTCTGTCCCCTCCTTGGACTGCTCAGTGCGGGAAATGAGCATGCTGGGAGCAGGAGCTTCTTTGTGTTGGTCCAGGGCTGTGCAGAGCACCAAACACTGGAATACAAGGTGTGTGTACCTGCCTGAGACATGCCCAGCCTCTCCACCCCGGGCCGGGCACCCCTTTGGTTCCCTGCGGATTCTAGTGGCTGAGGATTCCTGACCCCTCGTGGGTCTGACTCTAACACCCCTGCCTCCTGACGCCTCCCCTCCATCTAGTCCTTCATTCCGGCCTTAAGCCAGCATGACACAGTCTTAGCTTTCAGCCCTTGGCTGGCAAAGGGGGTATTCTTACCCCAGTGCTGGCCCCACGTAAAGCAGGGGTGTCAGGAGGGGGTCATGCTGCTGCTGCTCCCAGCTCAGGCAGGAGCCCGGCACGGGGCAGGACATGTGCCCCGGTACCTGCATAGGTGGGTCTGACCCTCATTTTGGGGACATGATGGCTCAGGCTCACTTTGTAGCCCAAGTCGTCTGTGTGAGGCTGTGTGTGCCCCTGTATACTTAAAGCCATTCTAGGCGTCATATTGTTGTGGATTCCTAGCAGATAAGGAAACCCATTTTTAATGTAAGTACAACACTGTGACCACATCCAACAGTTAACAAATGGTTCTTTGATATAATCTACTGTTCAAGGCTGTATTCAACTTTCCGCTAATGGTCTCACAATGTCTTGTTGGAGTTGGTTTGTTGGAATCAGGATCCAAAGTGTTTACATTGCATTTGGTGGACCGGTTTCTTAAGTCTCAGTCTATTGGTTCATTGAGATAGGACAGGCAAAGAAGGCCGCTTTGAAAAGGTAGGATTTGAGCTGAGGTCTGAAGGAAATGAAGGAGCAAGCCGTGTGCACTATGTGGGGGAAGAGCGGCAGGAACAGCATGTGCAAAGGTCCTGAGGTGGGAATGAGAGTGAGGGAGAGAATGGGAGAAGGTGGGAGAAGATGGACAGAGAGGGAACGAGTGTGTGGGGTGGGGGGAAGGGGCACCAGATTGTGGAAGACCTGGCAGCTGCAGGCTGAGCACGAGGCAGAGAGCCCTAGGAGAGTGGAGCATCAGACCACACACACCCTGCCTGCCTCCCTTAGCCCTGACCCCAGCCTTGACTTTCATCACCTGTTCCTGGAAACCTTTGCCTCTGCAGTGGACACTAGTGGTGCCCCCCACCTTGATTCAAATCCCCTTTATCAGGTGTGTGTGGCCATCCCCTCCTGCTGGGAGTGTTGGCTGCTGATGACCCACAGCTGCTCCCTTCTCTGGACAAGAACCAATGGGAGCTGCCCTGGCCAGAGATTCACGGAAAAGCACTTCCCCCACAGTGGTCCACAGCCTACACCTGACTGATAGAGGGATCTAGAAACAAGGCAGACCCCTTTGCACCCTGAAGGCAGGGCAGCTCAGAGGTGCCATCCACAGTCCAGAGCACCCGGGGGGATCAGGCTGAGGACAGACTCCACCTGGGACCTCCCCTCCCTCTATTCAGCAACCACTCCCCTTCTACTCCAAGCCCTCCCTTCTGTGGAAAACCCAGCCTAGATGGGCCCTCTGCCCCTCTCCCGGTCCCATTGGCCTCTCCTTTCCCCAGTGTTGGTGCTTTTTAAACTCCACCAAAAATGTCACAGGCAGGTTTCTCGCCTTGCTTCCAAACTCCCTGATAAATTCCACTGGCTGGGCAACCCCAGGAGAGGTTTTCTGGAGCAAGGAACCCCATAAATCACCTCGCTGCCACTCCAGCGTGGGCAATATCTTATGTAAAAAGGTGTTTCCTGGGAGCGCCACAGGCAGGAGAATCCTATTACAAGCTGCCCCATTAATTATAAAGAGTCAAGTCGACCCTTTGCTGCGATTTTTTATCTTAAGTCCAAAAACTGATTACCTTCACCAATCCTCCCCCTTGCAAAAAAAAAAAAAAAACCCTAAAGAATAAAGTAAATGTTTGAAGAACAAATACCAAAGTTTCTCCTTTTAGGGGAGAACCAGCAGAGAGAGAAGTGGGTAGGATAGAGCCTTTTTTCTTCCTTTTAAAGTATGTAATGCGGGGTCTCAGCTCCCGCTCGCCGCCCAAGAACACAGGATATGGCTAGGCCAAAAAGGAACAACAATGGAGCCATAGGTAGGGGAGTCATACCACCATATTCTTGATGGCGGCTGGTCAAGACACAAAGCAAACACCCACCAGTACCCCATCGAGGGGTCTTCCTGCACCCCAGTCTCGCTGGCGGCCGGGTGAGACACAGGAAGTAGGATCCACACGATCTGCCACCCGCCCTCTGCTTCCCTGCCAACCAACCCTCCCTACTTGCTAGCTGCAATCCCCCATCCACCTCTCTGCTAACCAACCAATCCCTTGCCAGCGTAGCCACGGCAGTTATACTAGTGGCTAATGGCTCACTGGTTACAGCTGACGGCCACCCAGCCACAGCGGATGGCCATCTACCACCTGAGCCAGCACCTTTCCACGTGAGGCCGAGAGCTTGGAAACTGCTCTCTGGGGCTCGGTCCCCACCAGGTAGCAGTTATTTTGAGTACTTAGCCTGTGTGTGGAGTAATTAATTTCCTTGACTCCTCTACTCCCAGAAGCAGATGCTACAATTCATCCCATATTACAGGTGAGGGAAACTAAGGCTCTCCTGAAGTTACTCAATCTATCCCCTTCTTCTGAGATGGTGAGGTGGGCAGACAATGGGCCTGGCCGGGTATTTAAAGGCCTGGGTTCAAACCCGACCTCTGCTTCTTTCTGGCTGGGACCCTGAGCAGGTAGCTTAACCTCCCTGTGCCTCAGTTTCTTCTCCTGCAAAAGGAGGAATAAAAGAGCCCCTCGAAGGCTTCCAGTGAGGACATCTGGAGTAGCAAACACAGAGGACATAAGCCAGGCATGTCTCTTGCCTGAGTGACTAGCAGCCTTCCCACTGGTCTCCCTGCCGCCCCCACTCGCACTCCAATCTATTATACTTGGCATTCAGCCTCCAGAATAGCCTTGAACAAGACCCTAAGGCAGACCCTTGCCCGCCATCTCCTGCTTAAATTCTCCCATGCCCTCCCCCCAGCATTTAGGATAAAGGCCAACTCCTCACGTTGGCCTATAGGATCCTGTATCATCTCCCACCTTTGGAGACTCAGCCCCTCCTTCTCTCCCCCCAGACTCCCCAAATTGTAGCCACACCAGCCTCTTCTTTCTCTTCCTAGAACTCACCAAGCTTGATTCTGCCTCAGGGCCATCGCCTGTGCTGTTCCCTTTGCCTGGCACACTCTTCCCCCCCAGGTCTTGGCAAAGTCATCGACTTCTCATCGAGGCCTTGGCTAACTGTCCCCTCCTCAGAGGGGCCCTCCTGGCCCACAGTCTGCCTCTCAAGGCCGGGTCTAGGGTGAGATGAGTAAGACCCGCACCCTGGGAGCAAATGTAAGGGGTGCCAAGTAACTCGGAAATCAAGATAAACAAGATTGTAATAAAAATGCTTTTACATGAACATTAATGCAAAAGAAATGTATGATGAATAAACTAGGGACATTTTAAATGAAGATGGAGTCTCACTTGGCCCTTGAATGTCTCCCTTCACCTGAATCCCAGACCTGCCAGATCTTGTCATTTTAACAGATGTTGCCATTTTGGTCATTAATGGACTAGTTTGCATTAATTTTGATTTTTAAAAATATTATATCGTGCTATCTGAGTTTATCTTGATTGCAGAGTTTTTAATATGCTCCCCTCTTTAAAGTTTACACCCATGGCAAGTACCCCACTTGCTTCACCCTAGCCCAGTGTGGCTGAGTGCCTCTCCCCATATCCAGTTCCTCTTAATCTCAGCACCCTCTTTTCCTATGATTATATGAAATTATTAATCATTTTCTCCCTTGGTTACTGTCTTCTCAGTAAAATATCAACCCTATGAGGGCTGGAATACGACCTAGTCTATTCACACCTATAACCCAGAGCCCGGAAGACTGTCCAGCATATACTGGGCCTGCAACCTATACTTGCTAAATAACTGAATGAATGAGTGAATGAATGAATGAACGAACGAATGAAGGAAGAGTAGATTCACAACTTGGCTGCAGGGTCTTCGGTCCACCTTCCACTCCCATGTTTCAGATGAGGACGTGAGGCCCAGAGGGGGTGAGTAACCTAGTCACAGTCACACAGCACAGCCACAGCAAAGCCAGGCCCAGACTGAAAATCTCATGAGGCTGTGTGTTCCCCACAGAGAAGTCTCCGGTGACCTGGAGCGGGCCTGTAGGGGCCAGCTCTCTCTGAGTGTGCACATTCCTGAAGTAGCAAACTCGGATTGCCACCTTGAGTTGTGCCAGATTTATGCACTGTCATCACTATTACCTAATTTATACGTTTCTTAACAGCTTTTTGGGAAGAAAATGTTATCACCATTCTAAACAGAGAAACAGTATCACTTCCCAGAGTTAGATACTAAGTTATCAATAAATGAAGTACGAGGAAGGACAAAATGACATCGTTCCACTGTAGTTAGCTTCTGTTGCGCCAAGTCTCCAAGCCTGCCCGTGGTATGTTTGATTTGCAAGTCTTAGAGGGGTGTTTAAGACACGCTAGTACCAAACAGAGACTCTTCTAACACAATCACAAGAGCGTCTAACACAGGTGCTAAAAGAGAACTGAAAGGAGAGTGGCTTCCTCATGAGGTAACGGGCACCTGCGAAGAGCCCGGCACCTCCAGGCACCCCTGTCCCGCACTGTGGGAAACCCTGCCTTGGTTAACTAATGGCTGGCAGCACCACACAGGCATACTGACTGATTTCAGGGACCCCACGAACTCTTCTTTCAGGGAAGAGTTCGAGGCAAACTCTTCCTCCAGCAACATTTGTGGGGGGAGTTGGAGTCAGGGCCCCCACAGTCGCTCCCAGGACTCCGCCTGTTAGGCACCGGGGATCTATTTTCCAGCTAGGTTTGGGCGTCCTGTAGACCCCTGAACATAGTAAAATTGCATTTCTTTTTTTTTTCATAGTTTTAATGAAGTGAAACAACAAAATTAATCATTTTTAAGTGAACAATTCAGAGGCATTTAGTACTTTCACAACGGTATGCAATTACTCCTCCATCTGGTTCCAGAACATTCTTGTACCCCAAAAGGAGACCCCATACCCAGTAAACAGTTGCTGTCTATTCCCTCTCCTGCCGGCCCCTGGCAACCACCAATCTGCTTTCTGTCTCTATGGATTTACCTATTCTGGACATTTCATATACATGGAATCGTGAATGGCTTTTTTTTACTTAGCATCACATTTTTGAGGTCTGTCTATATCTTAGCGTGTATCAGTCCTTTATTCCTTTTTGTGGCCGAATAATATTCCATTTCATGGATGTACCACACTTTGTTTGTCCACCGATGGAACATTTCTTTTTAAGCAGACTGGCAAATTATTCTTCATCAGGCCTTTGCCTCCTACTCTACGCCAGACCCGTTCTTACCTTCACAGGCCACGCCGTTTTCCATGTTAGACAACATGGATATTTTAATGTATGTTGTGGAAAGCAATGCACGGCATTTATGTCCAAATAGGCTGTGACGTCAGTCCTTGTTTTAAAAAAATGATGTAAAGAAGAAAATAGGATAATGATAATAATTACAGCACCCAATAACTGGCCACAGTTATTATTATTACTATATTATTATTATTTCCTTCAGTGTTGATTACTCAGTAGCCGGCTCCATGCCAGGCTCAGACTGTGACATCTGTGGCCTCATTTAACCCTTACAAGGACTCTTGCTGTTAGAGATCATTGTGCCCTTTTTATAGATGGCAAAGCTGAGGATCGAAAAGGTTTCATGCCTAATGTCACACAGTCCTTGATCCCAAGTTGCTCACAGCCTGGGAATGGGGACAAGGGCACCAGGGGGGGCTGACACGTTATAATGGAGGAAGACATGAACAGAGTGCCGCAGGTGCCTGGGCGGAGGTCACTCGTGTGGCCGGCTGCTCCGTCTTCATTTGGTTTGACCATGGGCTTGGGGTCCCTGCTGCTGCTGAGCAAAGAGAATTTACACCATCAAGTTTTTGCTTTGCGAAAAAGAGATGGTTGAGAATCTGGGTATGTTTCTAAACCAATGCATCAAGGACCGATTGTGTACCCAGCCTCCAGCAGACTGTGTGGGTTCTGGTTCTAAAGTTCTGGGGTGGGTCCTAAGAGTCTGCATTTCTACCCAGCTCCCCAGCGATACTGCTGCGGGTGGTCCAAGGACCACACTTTGAGTATCGAGGGGCTAGAAGATCTGAATTCTGATTCTCAACTCCGCTGTAAACCCCCTGTGGGACCTTCGGCCAGTCCCTTGCCCTCCATCAGCCTCAGTTTCTTTCCCTAGTCAGTAGGGGTATTGCTTTCCATCTGGAACAGAAGAGCAAAGAATAAAGAATAAAACAGAAGAGCAAAGTTGTCATTTTCTGCGTGCTGACCAGAAAGCCACAAGCACCTGCTGGGGTGAGAGATTTCCTCCCAAAGACCCCAGAGCCCAGAGGCAGGTACTGGGGGGAGGTGGGAGTGGTCCTGAACGCCAGCACAAAATGTGGAAACAGGAGGCTGGAGGTGGCGCGGCCCAGGAGAAGCCACAGGAGAGGTTCTCGTTCATCACAGAAATGGCCCATTTGCAATGATCAGTTGCCCAGGTGTTAATAACGCTAATGGCATAGGAAGGGTAAACTCGGTCACTTGGCTGAACAGAAGAAATATGCAGAGAAGTGCTCAGGTTTCCATAAATCAGCCGTGTGCGGCGCTACAAGGGAGGCAGGACTTAAAATTCCGGTCAGGAGATGGGTATTCTCATAATCCGAGCTGGAGAGGTAATTTATTCTGTTTATATCTTTTTACTGCACGACAAGGCTTGGGAGCAGGAGCCCTCCATAGCCATTCTGCATTTTAAATATTAGTCCTACGCACAGTGGGTCAGCTCTCATGCTCTGTGGGGGGTTTATTTCAGGGCAGGAGGACAGGGATAGGGATGGGGACAGCATGCATGATGGGGGGCTGGAACCCATGTGCTTTAAAGTCCAGTGTTGGCCAGAATCACAGCCCAGGGTCAGCAAGGGGAAGGCTACATCCCCTTTTCCCCAGAGCGGGAGGGCACAGCCAGCGGTTGGCTAGCCTCCTTATTGGCACACCTTAGAGTGTTCTTTTTTTTCCTTTTGGAAATCTTTTATTTTTAAATGATAATAAATACAGGCGATGAAGAGATAAAAGGAGATGAACAGATACATTAATGGAGAAAGAAAGGGATGACGGAGAGGGAGAGAGAAAGAAACAAGGGCAAGCGTGCAAAAGCAGAAGTCCTTATGTCTTTTGACCTTGGCAATTTTCATTATGCTCTTTGCCCTTCTGGCTGGCTTTGTTTAACTCAGGAAGGAGTTTTAAACAAAATCCAATGAGGTTGCAGGCTGCAAGAATTAGCATTCATTAGATCCTTTCTTAAACAATCTTTTTATGGCAGCTGGAGTGCATCGATTCCATCCATCCATCCATCCATCCATCCATCCATCCATCCATCCATCCATCCATCCATGTAGTTACTAAATATGGAATGAGGGCTTACCTGCACCAGGCTCTGTCCTGGGTCCAGGGACAACACGGGCTCTGGAAGCAGGTGTTGTTGATTTAAAACCTGGCTCTACTCCTCCCCAGCTGTGTGACCCCAGGCAATTCACTTCACTCCTTGGGCCTCTTCAGTCTCCTCATCTGCAAAACGCTCCTCATCTAACAACGCTTATCTTGAAGGGGCATTGTGAGGACAGACTAGACTCTGGGCAAGACTGTTGGGCAGAGGCCCTGCAAGTTTGAGGGCATTGGAAGCAACTGGGGAGCTTGACAAACGTGAACCGTCTTGGGGGCCACGCCACAGAGCAATTCCAGCTATGGGCACGGGCCCGGGGGTATGTATGTTTAACAAGCATAGTCCTCTGATTACACGTTGAGGAAATGGTTGTGGGTATCCAGGGGCAAATGTCCCTTCCCAACACTCCCCCTTCTCCACCCACCTTCTGTAGGAACTGCCTCCGTAACTAAGAGCACCCAATGCCATGACTGGGACACCTGCAGGGCCACTGCCACAGGGTGGGGTGGGGGTGGGATTTCTCCTCCCAGAGCCCCTGGGCCCAGTAGGCACTTGGAGAGTTGAAATGAGCTCACAGCAGTAGGGGTGATTTGAGTTGGTTTTGACAAAGGTTCTGCTGTCTTCCCTCGTCATCCTCCAAGGAAGTTGGTGTGTGTGTGTGTGTGTGTGTGTGTGTGTGTGTGTGTGAGTGTGTGTGTGTGTGTGTGTCTGTCTGTCTGTCTGGGGGAAGATGGAGCTGGGGATTGAACCCAGGACCTAGCTACCTAGATTTCCTGTACCTTAGCCCCAGATAAATGATATCTCTCCGATGTGGATGAAAGGCCATTGTGAGCCCATTTCACAGTGGAGCAAATCAAGGCTCAGAAAGGTGACACAGTGACCAGAGAGATGGTCTCCTGGACCTCAGGGCCCTGCTCTGTTCTCTTTCCATGCTATTCCTAGGTGACCTCTGCTCCCAACCCTCCTCACTCGTGAACACTCAGAGGAAGGGCGTGTGGGGAGTTAGCCCCAAGTACTGACCATGACCCCAAAGATGAACGTCCCTCCTGAAATCTGGTTTCTGGAGCCACTCTCTGAGACTTGATGCCCCCCGCCCCAGGGTTACTCCAGTGTCTCCTGACATGTGAGTGGGCTCCTCCCACTCCCACTTCCCCCAGACTGTGAAGCTGTGGGCAGGCGAAGGGCACCTGCAAGCTCTGTTGTACGATCTCTAGTTTTTAAATGGAAAAAAAAAGTCTGGAAGGAAATGCATTAACCACATTACCACGGTGCTTGTGGTTCTGGGTGATTCCATTTTCTCCCTTTTGTGTATCTGAAATTCCTAAAATTTCCACAATGAGCAAGTAGCATTTGGGTGATAAAGACAAATATGCTACAAGGAAAGAAAAGAGAAAGCCAGGCCACTTTGCATTGTTCTTGTGAAGTCCACATAAAAGAAAGACAGGAGTAGGGTTCTTAGTGCATGCCCATTGCATGGGGGCTCACTGCTCCCCATCTCCCTGGACCCCTCCTTTCCTTTCCTTGCTATCACTAACATGGGCAAGCCCCCCTCGCCCCCCAACCCTAAGCTTGGGCAAAAGGGATTCAAATGCAGAACACTCTTCCATTTATGTTTATCTCCTTCATCTGCGGTGTCCTAGTTGGAAGGGAATGGAGGGAACCCTCTTCCCAATCCCTTTTGTAAGTAAGGAAACTGAGGCAGAGAGGGAGGGACTTGTCTTTAGGAAGTGGCCTCAGGCCTCCTAAATCTCATCTAGCACTATTTTCATCAAGCTGATTTACCTAACGACACAGCATGCACTGCATAAGAATGGCAGAGAACAACAGCCTTGCTCTCCCTGGGGTCACTTCTGTCCTAAAATAGCCATGCAGATAATAAGCATGGGCTTACCAGCCTGGAGCTTTTGTTTTTGTTTTTGTTTTCCACCTGGAATTGCATGGGGGTGTAATTAGGAGTGAAGCTAGAATTCTTTTGACAGACTGAGGACAAATCACACATCCATTCATTCATCGAATATTTTGAAGGCTTACTATGTGCCAAGCAGGTTTGTGTTAGATTGGAGTATTACATAAAGCATGGGGAGACACTGGGCCTGGCACACAGTGGCTGTCCAAAAAAAAGGCAGCCACTTTTATTACCGGATAGTTACCAAAAGCACTCCCCATTTAGACAAAGAGAGGTCTTTGAACCCATCAAGTCTGTTTTATGTCAGACACAAGAACCAGAGAAAAGAAGAATTCCATTCACTCTGAGAAACTATGAAGACAGACAAAAAAAAAAGGAAAACCACACAGCACTGAGGGGAAAAAAATGAACTTTTTTTTATTAATCTTTCTTTTTAAAAAAGTTGATTTTTTGTGGGTTTTTTGTGTGTGTTTTTTTAGGTAAACCTCTTTCTGCTTTCCCTCCCTCACTCTGCCCACCCTCCTCTTAAAAATATAAAAATGTCCAACCCCAGGTAACTAGAGTACAATAAATAAACAGTAAACACAAAAACATACTTTATTTGTTTCTTCTTTATACAAAATAAGGAAACTAGAAGCGTTCAACTTCCAAAAAAGTATAATACTGTACATCCTGACGACCCAGCCTCCAGGCCCCAGGCAGGGAGGGTGGTCTGTGGGCCAGAGCCCAGAAATCTTGGCGCCTTGCCCAGTGGGAGGGCAGGGTGGGCGAGTGTTCGAATCTGGCCTGGACCTCGGGGCTCAAAATGAATGTCACAGTAAGGAAAGAGGGGGTGGTCTGGCCCAAAGCTGGCGAAGTCCAGACCGCCCCACCTTCCTAGAAAAGCTGACCTTGAGCCTCAAGATTGGCCACGAGGCGGCGCCCACGTGCAGGTGGATTTGTCTTCCAGGGACACCCCCATTCAAGCGTTGTTTTTCTCTCGCTGTCGCTGTCCATCTTCTCTCTCTGGCTGGCGCTCTCTCCATCTCCTCGCTCCCGCATTTTGCTCCCTTTCCTCTCTCTCCCTTCAATCTCTTTTTCTTATCATCTTGTGTGAAAGATGGGGAAAGCAGAGTGAGAAATAAGATTACAAAATGCCACTCGGATTGTAGAGGCGGGGGGAGACAAAATCATCCCCGCCCCTTGGCCTCCACCGTTTCTTGGTCCACAGGGGTGGTGGGCGGGGGTCCGGGGGAAGTGTAGAGCGTGCTTGAGATCTCTTGACCCTCTGCAGTATTGACTTTGGTCCCAAGAAATTGCTGGCGGCTGCCAGGAGAGCGCTGGCGGAGGCTGGGGGTCCTGGAGCGCGGCGGGGTGAAGACGGGGGTCGGTCCCTCTCCGCGCCCAGCCGAGGAGCAGCTGCCGGTTGAGTGCGGACCCGAGAGAGAACCCCTGAGGGAGCCCCCGGCCGCCGCTGAGTCGGGCGTTTTGGTTTGGGGAGGCCGCGCCCAGGTGGCTGTGTGGCCTGGTGGCCTTACCACACGGCGGCCTCGTTGAGCTCGGGGTTGGGGTGCGACAGGGGTCCGCTGTAGCCGCTGGCACCGCTCATGGGGAAGGGCGGGCTGGGCCCCCCGCTGAACACCTCGCCGGGCAGGGGGTGCAGGGCGCCGGGCATGCCCGGCTCGGGGCTCGGCGTGTCCGGGTGCGAGATCATGTCGGTGAACCTGGGGTTGTCAGCCGTGTGCGGCCCCGCGAGCGGCGGCTCCAGCGCGCCCAGCGGCGTCGAGCCGGGCCCCGAGGCGGCCAGGAAGCTGGAGTCGGCCGGGGACTGCGCCTGCGACGGCGGGCCGTGTGTGAAGAAGTCGTAGTTGCCTCCCGGAGCGTAGTAGTCGCCTTGGTAGTCTGCGGAGGGGTCGGGGAGGAGACAGGGACAGGTGAGAGACGTCCAGGCCAGGGAGCGACTCCCGGGGCCGGGCGGGGGACCCGGGACACCGGCCCCGAGAGACGACGCCCAGAGACAGGGCTGCTTGGTCGGGGCCGCTGGGAGGGCACGTGTGAGGACAGCGCGACACTGTGGAGGTGAGAGACCCACAGAGAGGCCTGCGGAGACCGAGAGGGAGGGAGGTCCGGGGCTGCGACACGCAGACCCGACGGTGGGGCTGCGGAGAGAGACAATGAGAGATGCCGAAAACCAGAGACAAGCTGAGAGACGCCGAGAAGCCACGGGAGACACTCAGAGACAGCGAGGGACAATGTGTGAGACGCCAGGACTTCAGTCAGAGTCCTGACCCACAGATGGAGCGAGACCGCGGCTGTGGAGACGCAGAGGCACTGAGCCGTCGCAGTGTCTTAGAGCTGGGGAAAGGCACACAGAGAGCGACAGGCACGGGCTGCGAGACGTAAGCAGGGGCCAGTGGGAAAGGGGACGGAAGGGGAGACCGAGCTGGGAGCCCCGGACTCAGAGATACCCAAGGCAAGGCAAGAAAAGGGACCCACACGCCAAGCGGCTGAGAGATTGCAGGTGGAGCAAGACAGTCTAGGAGACGTCAAGAGAAAGAGATGGGACAGCCGTGGTTAGAGACACACGCGAAAAACCGGGCGACAGACCCAAACCAGGACAGGAAAGCCAGACACGCACAGAGACACCCAGAGACTGAGAGATGCATCGCAGAGAAAAGCAGAGACGCAGAGGCTGAGGCCGCGAGAGGAGCAGGGCGAGGGTGCAGGCGAGACAGAGACCGGAGCGCGAAATGCTTGAGACCCGGTGGCGACCAGCCTGGGCAGAAACCGGGACCTGGGCACAGGCTGGAGCACCGAGGGCCTGGCGAGGTGGGCCGGGCGCAAGGCGGTCTCACCGCGGGGTCTTTCTGCTTCGGAGCCCAGCAGAGGACAGCCCTGCGCCCGCCCGGGTGAATGCCGGCGTCCGACCATTTGCACTGGTCTCGCTTGACTTGAAAGCCAGAAAGCTGAGCCCCAGCTACTTGGGAGACCGTGAGGAGGACCCCAGCATTCTCTCGGAGGTGTCCGGAGTTTCCCGGGGACCTCGGGGTACAGATTCGGTCCTCTAGGGTCACCCGGTGGGTTGGCCCAGGGTCTGAAGCATTTGGGGACATAGAGCCCTTTTGAGAATCTGGTGATAGCTTTGGGCTCTCTCTCCAGCAAAATGCACAAATGTGTGTTTTGCCCACAAATTCCAGATGATATGCCTGCCCATTCTCTATAAACTGTTTCTAACCCGCACTCATAGCCCCCTCCCTCATGTCCTGGACAGCGTGCTTGTCTCCCCCCAGTCGGCCCCTGAAGGATTGGGGTGGGGGACCCCACGAAAGGAGCACCTCGTAACTCGCACCGGTGACAATAATCCGCTTTGTACGGTGGGAAAACCAGGGTGGCCGGAGTCCCCTCCGCAAACCCTCATCCCCTGCTCAGTCTTGGGGTCTCAGTCACCGGGAAGAGTTCCGAATGCCCCCTGTCGCTCCCTTCCGTCTCCAAACCCTGAAATCAGTCCAAATGGGGGTGTTCGGAGGCTCGGCTCCGACGCGGTTTAGGCAACAGCTAAAACGGTTGCTAATTACTTTTTATAAACCACTCACTGCATTCTCCCCGAAAGTGAAGGGAGAGGTTGGAAGCGGCGAATTTGGGGCCCCTAAGGGACAGGGATGGGGGTGGGCCGGGGCCGCAGCGAGCGGGCCAGCCAGCGAGGGCCGCGGCCCCCGCGCGGAGCGCGCCGCCTCCGCCCATATGGCGGCCGGGCCGGAGGTAATTGGAACAAACGCCGTCTGAAAAGGGCACAAAAGCCGCAGCTGGGGCTTTGTCCGCGCTCCCACGGGGAGCCGCAGGCCCGCCGCCCGGCCCCTTTCTCGTCCGCTGCCGGCCGCCGCCGCCGGGATCTCCCAGCGCGGATTAGGCGGGGCTGCCTTGCTGGGGCTGGGGGTCCTAACCCCCGCCCCCATTCCGGGGGAAGTGGGACCCGAATATCCAGGCCCCCACCCCAACCGGCAGACGCGGGCAAAGGAGGCGGCGGGATGGGTGGGGGCGCACTGTCCTCGGGGAATCCTTGGTTAATTACCCAGGCGGGGAAAAATTCCGGCCTGGTACCGCCCTACCACCTTCTTGCGCCCGCTGAGATTTTGTGCGGAAGGAGGCAGATAGGTGGAGGGGTTGGTGAGTGGAGACCCCAGGATACAGCCACCATCCGGGCAGTCCTGGCGGTCTGTAGCCCCCCAATCTGGGTCCTGCCGTCGCACAGTTTCTCCCCCCAAAGCACAGCCGTGCATTTTACCCACAATTTCTGGGGGCTCTGGCTCCATCTGAAAATTTAACCTCCCAGGCCTGCGATTGTACCACAGCCAACGTCGTCTTCCCTGAGTCTGCCTGGGCGCTGGGCGGCTGCACTTCGCCCTCGGTGTTGCCACCAAACCCACTTTTCTAAAAGAAGTGGCCTCTCCCCAAACTGGGCGACTACCCCTCCCCCACCCCCCAGCAGGCCTGTGACACTGGGCTACTCCGAGGGGAGGTCCCTCTCAGGCCCAGGCACTCCTGGGGACGCTCCAAATGCAGAGGCTCAGGAACAGAGGCGGGTGGCGCCTTCCTGGCGCGCACAAGTCTGGGAAGTGAAGGATGGTGTTGAGCGCTACCATGCCCCATAGCACAAGGGGTTTCCAAAAACCTCGGTGGGGGAGTTGGAATGGATCACTGCCAAGCAGTTGTGGACGGAAGGAGGGGAGGGGAGAAATAAAGGAGGAGAGAAAGAGGGAAGGAGGAAGAGAATGGGTGACCAAGAGGAGAGTTCACCCAGGCCTGAGCCTGTTAACACCAACCCAAGAATCCTTGGTTGCAAACTCCTGCTCCTTGCCCCCTGCAGCCCCAAAGGTGGAGCGTGGATCACTGGGTTGGCCCAATCCTTGGGTCCCCAAGGCACCACTGACCCCGACGTGCTTGGGGCTGGAGAGTGGACTTGGGTACTGCCCAGAGCAACTGCTGACACCTCAGCTTCTAGCGCCAGGCGTCGTGTGCACAGTTCCCGTGGCGGCAGAACCCAAGTGCTGTGCTGGAAGCTCGCGAGCCAGCTGCGGGGACGGATCCTGAGCCCTCCACCACTACCATCAGCGCGCCCCCTCCAGGCCTCAGTTCCCGCGGGTGCCAAGTACACCAGGGCCAGGGCAGCAGGGAGGCCGTGTGTCCGGTGGGGTCCGGTGTGTTTGGATTTGTGACGGCCCCGCTTGATACGATGGGAGGGAGTGTGTGAGCCTGTGGACGTCTCCCGGGGTGTTTGCCAGTTAGTGTGTCCGGGACACCAGTGTGTGGTCATGTGTGATCCTGTGTCCAGATCTGCGTTCCTGAGGTCTCTGAACCCAAGTGTGTGTTTGAGGCAGTGCGTGTGCCCATGTGTCCTGCACGTCGCTGCTTGTCTGGTGTGTTTACCTGCGTATCGCGGTGTAGGTGAGTGAACCCGTGTGTCGGATTCTGCGTCCAGGAGGTATCTGGGGGTGTGTCCATCACTGTCCCGAGTGAACAGAAGGGAGGAGGAGTTCCCTGGGCAGCCGACAGTGTGGGGACCCGGCCCCGCGCCTTCAGCCCCCAGAACAGCGCGGGCCTCAATGCGGGGCAGCTTGTCCCGGGGCCCCTTACCTCCATAGTAGGTGTACGGAGTGGACCCCAACATCTCAGACTCGTCCAAGCGGCCGCCCAGCGGACGCATGCGCCGCGGACTCCGGAAGAAGGCGTGTCTCCGGGCGCCCAGCGCGCTCAGCTGTTTCATCCGGCGTTCCTTGGACCGTCGGTTCTGGAACCACACCTGGGACGGGAGGGGGCCGTGAGCTCGGGAGGGGCTGTCCTCTCCCAGCCCGGACCGCCCCCGCTGCGCCCTCCGCCTCCTGCGCTCCACGCCTGCCCCGAGGGGGGCGGGGGCCGGCCGGATTAGGGCGGAGGGCTGGGGGGGCCCCAGTGAACCAGCCAAGGGTGAAGGATTTGGCGGACCCGTGGGGCGACTCATAAAGACTTGGGCTTCCTGGTCCTCGCCCTGCTCGCGGCCTGACGGCTTTATAAAGGCCGCCTGCCCCGCCGGCTCTGGTTTCGGCCCCTCGGCTCCCCAACCCGACCCGGCCGTCGGTCTGTCAGCCCCGCGCAGGGCGCAGGAAGGAGGCACGCGAGGAATGTGGCCTCTCTCTCTGCTCCACAGAGGAGAGGAAGGGAGGGATCCCGTACCCCCAGTAAGGCTTTAAACCCTCCCTCGTTGAACCGGGAGGGGACGGGGGCTTCAGAGAAGTGAGGTGACCGGCGACTTCGGCTAGGGGTTCGACCCGCTGCCCGCGCTGGGGCGCACCGTCTGCCCCATTCCCAGCCCTCAGCCCGGGAGGCCGCGAGGGTAGTGTGGAGGGTGACTCGGGCCGCACCTGGATGACGCGCATGTTGAGGCCGGTCTCCTGTGCCAGCTGCTCGCGGATGTGGCGCGTGGGCTTCGGCGTGGCGGCGAAGGCGGCCTTCAGCGTCTCCAGCTGCTTGGCTTTGATGGTGGTGCGCGGGCCGCGCCGCTTCGTGCCGGAGTTCTGCTCCTCGTTCTCGTTATTGGCTGTCTCCTTGTCCGACGACGTGGAGTTGTCCGTCTCCTTGGGATCGTCTTGAAGTGGGTCCTGGAGGTCCGGGGACAAACTGCGGTCCGTACAGGACGACACTGCGGGCGGACGGAGCGGGAAGGGGACAGCGGCGTCAGCGGCGGCCCGAGGCCTCGCCAAGCCGGTAGCGGGTCGGGTCGCTGGCGGCCCAGGCTGCCGCCAACCAGGCCGCATTCCCTCCCAAACCCCGCGACAGCCCCTCCCCCAGGGGTCAGGCGCCCGCCCACTCCCTCCAGGCGGGGCTGGGCCTTGGGGCGGCCCTTCTCAGCCGTCTCAGCACTTTCCAGCTATTGCCTGGGTAAAGGGGAGGCACGCTCTCTGGAGAGCCCGGCCTTGTTGGAGGAGGGACAGGAGGGCACACATGCCCTCCCGGCCTCGGATCTTTTTCTTCCTTCTCTCCTTTCTCCAGACCCCAGTTAGTGTCCTCCCAAGGCAGGTAGAAATTACCAGGGGCTCCAAAGTGGTAGAAGGGGTGGGGGAATTGCGCAGTTCCAAACTGGGGGAGGTGGCAACTTGGGAAAGGCTCCTGAATTGGAGGAGGGCAGGTGTTCCGGTATCCTGTAGGACTGACTCGGAGCGCTGTTCCCTTCCCCAGCCCCGGCCTTGCCCTAGAACTGCCTGGTGGGTGAGCAGGTGTGGAGAGCTCTGAGCGAGCACAGAAAGCACTCAGGGGGCAAAGCAGAGAGCGCCAGGCTGGGCATAGCGGGAAGGCACTCGGGCCTCGGGCAAGAGAGGAGCAGAGGTCTCCTACCTGAGTTGAGGCTGCCCTCCTTGAGGCTGGATGAGCTCAGGTAATCATCCTTGCACACGAACTTGTTCTCGTCGATGACGTAGAGCTCCTCGCCGGTGGACAGCTGCTTGTTGCACACCATGCAGGTGAAGCAGTTGAGGTGGAAGACTTTACTGCGGGCCTTGCGTACGAGGTCGCTGGGCGAGATGCCTTGCGCACAGCCCGCACACTTAGTGCCAAAGCGCCTGCAGACACAGCACGGCCCCTCGTCACCTGGGGCAGCCCGATGGCCCAACCTCACAAGCCCCTGACCTCTTCCCATCCACCCTAGCTTGTGAGAAGTCTCCATTTCCACATCTATCACATGAGACCCCAATCCTGTCCTCCCTGGCTGGAGCACAAACGGTGAGACAAATGTCCTGGGCTCTTCTTGGGACTTGGACTCTTATGCCTCATTCACGTTTATTCGGACTCCACCGAGCTTATAGCAAGAGCAATGGGCACAGCCTTCAGCCAAGCAGAAGGCCCAGGGACCCACAAGAGGCTCTCCATACTCCCAAATCCTCCCCGAGCCAGCTGAGAGGCTCAAGGGAGACTCGGCTCTCCAGGTCACAAAGAATTTTAAGCCAGGCAGGCCGAGTTTGGACCACTTCTTGGCTTTGCCTCCTTTATCTTTTTTCCAGTCTTCTGGGACCCCAGTAGGACCAATCAGCCTGGCTGGTGGGGTCCAGCAATGGGATGGGGAGCCCCTGTCCCGAGCTGAACCTGAACAGAAATTAGGGACCCTTCTGCTGATTCAGGACCACCAGCACGGGAGCCTTTCCAGTCCCCTTGTAGGACCCACCAGAGCTCGTCAGGAGCTTGTGGACAGCAGGACCCGAGAACGGGGGACTCTGGGAAGCAGGGACTAAGTCTGCAGCCCTCCAAAATCTCTGGCCCTGGCAGGCAGCGGGAGAATGTGGCCAGAAGTCAATCCTACACCCCCATGGCTAGCACATGGGATCGCGGAAATCCCCCCTTTCCCACGTTCCTGGTCTAAATCCTTTTCTTTTTTCCTTGGGCGCTGGGAGAAGTCCGGCACCCCCAAAATGGGTGGTGCAGACCGGCAGGAAGAGGGGTTGAGGTGCAGGTTGGGAGAAGGTGAGAGCCCAGGACTTGGGGGCCCCACATCTACTCACACCCAGGTCTCTAAACAGGGCGAATTTGGGTGACGTTGATGTAGTGAGGGCATTAGAAGCCATAAGTCACTTTTGGCCTTATCCGGCAGCGTAATTGGCCATATGCACCTTATCAAAAATCATTAGGCGCTTTGCAAGCAATGCCACAGTAGGGGCCTCAGTTCTCTGGGCCGCGGAGTTTACACGTGTAAGGCGCGGCTGACATTTTCTCCTATTCAAATTCCCCAGTGCCTAGCGGCTGAGGCCAGCGAGCAGCCTTGCTCCTCGGTGTTAATCACTGCCCCCTAACCCTGGGCTCCGGAATTCTCACTCACAAAGCCCACTCTGGGCGACGGGTGGAAGCAGGCAGGACTGAGCCGCCAAAAACCCCCACAGCCTTCCCAGGCAATTCCCAGCTGGGGAAACTGAGGCCCAGAGAATCGGTCATCCCTGCCTTGCCTGCGGGCCCCTGCGGGCGGCGAGGGGAGGTGACAGAGCCTGGCGTAGACTCCAGAGGTCCTGATTCTCAGCTTCAATTTCGTTGGTACTTTTCAACATGGAAGAAAATGTTTCAGGAGTTGGGGTGGGAAGATGAGGAGGAGAAGGTTTCTTCCCCCCAACATCAGAGGAGACCTTCTTGGCTGAGCCCCCTCTGGAGCTGGGAAGTTTCTGTTTGTCCAGGAAGGCTCTGGGGCCCATCCTGCCTTGCCAGGAGGGAAGGCTCTGGGCAAATGCACTCTGCCTAGGAGACACTTCCAGCCAGCCCTAACTTTGCAAAAATCCTTCCTGTCTCAGAACTGGGTTTGAAACTTGCATCCTGGGGTTGCAGCCTCGGGAAAAGGGCAGAGGTCTGTGGGGAGTAAGTTTGTCAGGGCTTCTTTCTTCCCCTGCCCCACCTCTGCTCCAAGCAGGCCTGGAGGAACAACCGTGAGGCAGCCACGCAGCGTCCTTGTTGCTCCGCTCGGGCTTGGGCCCTTTCCTGGACCGAGGACAGAAGGAGAGCAGTGAGCTGCCCATTTCCCCTTTTAAGCTGGTGAGCCTGGGAGGCTGGGATGGGTTTCGGGTCTCGCCTTCCCGGGTGCCCCAACCGAGCGCCAAGTGGGCACGCACTTGGCAGGGCTGCGCGGCCTCTTACCTGAAGAAGTCATTTTTGCAGTAGAGCTTGCCCTCGCGCGAGAAGCACTTCTCCGAGAGGTTGGTCTTGCACTCGCAGCACTGGACGCATTTGATGTGCCACGCGCGGTCCAGCACGTTCAGCAGAAAGCGGTCAAGGATGGGCCGCTCGCAGCCGGCACAGTGCACCATCATCGCCCCGCAACCCGGCGGCTCGGGCCGCCTTCCCTCCCTTTGGGCCCCCGGCCCTCGGGCCCCCCGGCCCCGCCGCTGCGCTCCGCCTCTTGTCTCGGCCGTCACCGGGCGAGTCCGGCCGGACCAAGACTCAGCCGGTGAAGTCCTTGGGCAATCACTGGCCTGGCGCTGGGCCGCCTGGGGAGCGGTGGGGAGCGGTGGTGTTCACAGCCTCATGCCCCGGGCCGCGCGCCCCAGCGCTTGTTCCGAGCTCCCCCAGGTGTGTCTTAGGTGGCTGCTGGCCTCGGCGCCGCCGAGCGGCTTTCCCCGGTGGCGGAGGCGCCGGCACTTTCCCCCACTTTCAAGCGGTCCCGATCCTCATCTTTGTCTGGCCGCCGCCTAATTCGCGCATCCTTATTCAGATTTGGTGACGTGGCGCGGCACGTAGGGGGCCTGGCGGCCAATGGGCGCGCGGTGGCCATGGCAACCTCTTAAATTTATAGCATATCTAAATTGGCTACAGCGTTGCGGTCTGGACAGAGCAAAAAAAACAAGGCATCAGTATTGTTGAGTATTAGCTTGTACCTGGTTCGGAGGCGAAGTAAGTATTTACCTTCTAGTTTGGGGCTGTGGGCTGTGGGCCGCGCGATCTGAGAACTGTGTCTCTCTTCCTCTCTCTCTCACCGCACAAATATTTGGGGACCAGGATTCCTGGGCCTAGTGGGGGGAGGGACCCTTGCCCCCTTCGCCATCTCCACAACTTGCAGAAGTTGCCCGAGGCTGGGAGCTCCACCTCCGCCTGCTCCTTCCCAGCCAGCCCAGGACGGACTCCCTGACCCACGCGCACCCCTGGGGTCTGCTCCCCGGAGCTGCCATAGCGCAGTTCTAGGGGCTCCCAGAGCCTCCCGGCTTCTATTGTCATACGTGGGGCTGGGGCCCAGTCGTGCCTTTCTCATGGAGGGAGGGAGGGAGGGAGGGAGGGAGGGAGAGAGAGAGAGAGAGAGAGAGAGAGAGAGAGAGAGAGAATGAGAATACGAATGGAATCAGTTCGGCTGGCGTATTTTTCCTCTGCAGGCCCAGGTCCAGGTGTGGGGTGGGTGTCATCTGGCCTGGTCAGGGACCGGGGAATTTCAGTCCTGAGCACACCGCCCAAGGGGCTCTGGGGGAGATGTGGGGTGGGGCGGTTACAGGGTCGACCTGTCTTCCCCAAGCCAGATCAGAGGTCGCCTTCCCCAGGTCTCTCCGTTTCTCGCTGCAGTCCCCGTCAGGCAGTCGGGGCACCGTGGTGAGTGGGTCGCACCGCCAAGGCAGGGAAGGCTAGCGATTAAGTGAGTACTGCTTGCACATGCGGGCCCTATGGGATGGGTGTGAAATTTCAGTTTCTCATAGGGCACAGGAAGAGAGGCTCCGCTGGGCGCCAAAGGTCTGGGGTGTGGTGGGTGCTCGCAGGTATGTGTGTAGAGGGGTTTGGGTGTGGGGGTTGGGGGGAGGAGAGGGCCAGGCCTCTTTTCCAAAGGGGACCAACCTGTGAGTGGGCGCTCCAATTCAGAGAGGCCTGGAGCGTCCGCGGGGATTTTCAATCCGGCTTCTGGAAAGCCGGCTGCTGGGGAAGGTAGGCCCTGGGCCCAATGGCTGGAGCTGGAGAACTGTGTTTGTGCCACAATTTGGCTGTGTACGTGTGTTTGGGTGCATTAACCGAGTTTGTTAGCGTATATTTGATGTTTGAGAATTGCATTTTTGCTTCTGTTTATAGTTAGTAATCAAGCATGTGAGTACATTTTCATATGTGTGTTTTTTGTGTGCATTTTGTTTATATCTGTGTGTGGTTCCGCTAATGTTTGTATTAGTCTGTGTACTCTTTTTGTTGGCCTGTGTATATATTTACTTGTGGCCACGTGAATGTGAGGGTGTTTGCGTGTGTGAGTGTGCATTTGTGTAAGATTATTTGTGTACCTGTGTGCTGACATTGATGAGAAAATGGACTTTAAAAAATCCAAATGTTTGTGCTTGTGTGTAGATGAGTGGTGTGTGTGTGTGTGTGTGTGTGTGTGTGTGTGTGTGTGTGTCTGAGCCAGGTTGGACGTGTTAGTGCAGAATTTTGTGGATCTGTGTTGTGTGCCGGTCACTACGTGTGTCACGTGTGTATTCGTGCACATAGCAGTATTTTTGTTTATGCCACTCCTGTAGGTTTTTATGGCGGGGGTGTTTGTGTGTGTCCTAGCAGTGTTTACCTTTGTGGGTTTAAGGGGGACAGGATTTGTGGATACTTGTGATGGGGCATTTGGTGGAGGCACAGAGACGCCCACTTCTTTCCCTGTTCCCGTCCAGGCCCAGCACACCGTCTCCTACTCTCTAGGGGAGATGATATGGCTGGGGACAGGGAATTGACAAATGTTTGTCACCAGGTGGGGCATTGACCCACAAGCTGAGTCTCTGAGAAGGAGTCCCCAAATCAGGCAGCTTCTGCCTGAAGGTGCTGCCGCCCCATCCTCCAGCTTGCTGACGGACAGGTGTCTACACAGCCTAGCAGTGTGGCTGCTTGGAGCCAGGTTTGGCCAGGAACAGCAAGCAGGTGGATCTT
The DNA here is from genome assembly GCF_964194185.1 of Rhinolophus hipposideros. Taxonomy (NCBI): domain Eukaryota; kingdom Metazoa; phylum Chordata; class Mammalia; order Chiroptera; family Rhinolophidae; genus Rhinolophus; species Rhinolophus hipposideros. Next base: position 7,985,603 of record NC_138070.1, read on the forward strand.
GCCTGGTCTCCCAGGTCCAGTGGGGAGAGCTCCAGGGGCCCCCAATGAAACCACAGTTTCTAGCAGTGCCTGGCCCTGACTCCTAGGGCATGAAGGGTCCTTGAGAGAAACAAGGACCCGTGAGGGAGAGGCACCCAGGCTGAAGGGAGGGTGAATTGTGCTGTCTGCTGGGTCTTTGTCTCACTGGGGTTTCCCTCTCTCTCCTGAGTTCTCTTCACATCTGTTTTCTTTCCTTTCTTAATGTTCAGAGTCTGTTCTCTTTCTGTTTCCCTTACCCTCTGTTTCTCCATCACTTTCTCTCTCGATTTCTCCCTCTGCCTCTCTGCTGGGTGTCCAAATCCAGCATCCGGTTCCTCGCTGCAATTAGTAATTCTCATTGTGCACCGTCCAGATTTTGGGGTGCCAGAGGGAAGACTCACATACAGTCATTAGAAGCCCCCCTCTGAGGGCCTTCTCCTCTGCTCTGGATGCAGCACACTGAGCCCACCCTCCCTGAACCCCTCACCGGGTACCCGAAGAGCTGGTCTGCCGAGTCTTTCCAGCTCGGGCTTTGCCTACTCTGCCGGCTACTCGATGACTTGCAGACAAATCCAGCTGCCCCCCACTCCTGGCTGGTGTAAATGCCAATGCACAGCCAGGCCCCTGCAGCTGTGGTGCCAGGCCAGGGAGCTAGCAGGAATGGGGACAGCTTCAGAGAGCAGCTCTGGGGCTCCCCGAGCCTGGATGTGGTGAATCACCTGGGGCCAAATGCCTTATTGCTGGAGGTGAAGGCTCTGCCTCCAGAAGCCGAGGTGTGGCCTTCTGCCTCGGGGAGCTGAATTTACCCATCCTGTTCAGGTCACAGGCCCCCTGGAGTCACCCTGTGGGGCTCGGTACAGTCCAACCCTAGTCCAGAAGCCCCATCGCCTCAGCCCAGCTGCAGGGGAGCCTGGCTGGCCTTCGCCAGCCCTCCACCTTCCAGGGCGCACGGCATCCGGAAAACGCCAGCAGACCAACTATTAGAAGAATTATCCCGCCCTAACAGCGCTAACAGATGGCGACCAGGCAGCGAAATCCCCTCCTATATGTAACTAATAAACCGCTTGTGTCTTAACAGGGTAATGCATGGAGACGCAATGTCACTTATACAAGATGTTGATGGAATTTACTATATAAAAATCTTCCTCCTAGAGTAGAGAGTATCAACATTACAACTCGACAGACGGCGGCGGGATAAGTAAAACAGACAAAAGACAAACAAGATAATAATCTGTTTCCAATCACTTAAGCCCTGTAGAGTTAGTAATACGCGGTTTGCATATTCCCCCTTGAGTTCGGTAATTAATTACCGGCGAGGAGGCACAGACCCGCCTGGGGTGGGAGTTTTGAGGCGCGCTGAGCTGAGGCTTGGGGGTGGCGGGGGCGCCTTTCTCGAGCTCTCCACCTCGGGACGCGGGCCAGCGGCGGGAACGGGGACTCCTGCGGGCGTGTGCAGCTGACCTTCCCGCAGGTTGGAGAGAACGTTGAGAACGTTTCAGTTGCAGCTCCGGACGCCTCCCCGGAAAGTGTCCTGTTCGGGGGGATGCGACCCAGCAGAAGCGGGGGTGGGGGGCTTTCCCGGTGGCCAGAGCATCTCCCTTCACCTCTCTGAAGGCACCCCTCCCCCTCCCTTTGAATGGCCAGGAGTGGCCTGCTTTCTTGGGGGACGCGCGCGCTGGGGAACCCGGAGTCGCGCCCCTCGTCCTCTTCTCCCTGTGGTACCCGGGGCGGCTCAGGCGGCCCCCTCCTGACTTCGAGCATTAGCACGCCACCCCACCCCCTCCCGCAACAAGCACAGCCCTCAACCCCCTACCCCACCCCCAAGAGCCTGCGCGGCTTTAACATTAAACAAACGCAGCGAGCGCCTCAGAGCTGCGCTCTCGGCCGGGTCTGCGCGGTGGCGGTGGCGGCGTTACAAATTGTAAATTTAAATTGCTCGCCGGATTCATTACCTCCCCTCTTTGATTTCAGCCAGCCGTGAAAAATTATACTGGTGTACCACTGAGAAACTGTTTTGCCGCAAAGAGCCCGCGCCTAATCACTGGCTTTCTCCCTCCGACAAAAGTGTAATTATTTTGTTTGGGGTGTAAATATAGGCCGCGCCGCGCACACACACTCAGCGTCCCGCGGCGCCGCCGCGCCCTGCCCGCCGCCGCGTGGACTCGGCCCCGGAGCAGGAGCGGGCGTGGAGGCTGCCCCCGAGGCCGGAGAAGAGAGGCCCCCTTGGCGACCCGGCGAGAGTCAGAGAGCCCAGCCCGCAGGTCCAGCCTCCGGCCCCTGCCCTAGGGAGTTCGGGTTTGTTTGCCGGAGGATCCCGGACCACGTGCGCCCAGGCCGGCCCGGGAGAGGCCCGCGCGGCTCCATGCGTGGGTCGGGGCTCCGGCTCCGGCGTAAGCGTTAGCGCAGAGACGGAGAAGCGATGGCCGGGGCATGAGAGTGGGGTGAGGGGGGATGAACGTCAGGCATCCCGGCGGGGGCAGGCTCCCGGGAGCAGCCCCAAGTCCAGGCAGAGAAGAGTGTCCGGGCTTGGGCGTCCCCGTAAGGACCAGAGCAAAGGGAGAACCCTGGGTCCTGCGCTTCTGGAAGGCGGGCGAGCCGGGGCGGTGTGTCCCCTCTCGCTTTGCGGCCGACTGTTTGGTTTGCAGAACATCTCCGCGGGGTGCAGGGCGTTCCTGTCAGTGGAATTGCTCACTGCTTAATTAACGGTCTAGTTAACTGGGCAGGCCAGACCTGGAACGTTTAGTCAAAAAGAAAGGGAATCCCTCCATTTCCCTCCTTCCTTCCTTCCTTCCTTCCTTCCTTCCTTCCTTCCTTCCTTCCTTCCTTCCTTCCTTCCTTCCTTCCTTCCTTCCTTCCTTCCTTCCTTCCTTCCTTCCTTCCTTCCTTCCTTCCTTCCTTCCTTCCTTCCTTCCTTCCTTCCTTCCTTCCTTCCTTCCTTCCTTCCATTTTCATCCATTCAACAATGGGAAAGCTTCCCCCCTCCCCGATCGCCTTCCCAGCGCTGAGTCAGAACTCAACCCCAGTTCAATACCTGGGTTGGGACTTTAAGGGGCCTGTGGGGTGTGAGCAGCACGGGTCTGGCAACACTGAGTCAAATGGCTTTGGGACCGAAGGCCGCGATCAGCTTTAGGGGGCCGTATGTGGGGGCGGGGCAGCCCTAGGTGCCACCAGGGACGTCTCTGGGAGGGAGTAAATGAAGAGGGCAGCCGCCGAACTGCGCTTTCGGGTTCTGAAAGATCCAAGTGAGCGCACGCACCTGTGAGGGCTTGCCAGCTTAGAGACCTGGCTGGTTGCGGCCAGAGCAGGGCTGAGCGTGGTGTCCTCTCTCTCTCTTTCCCCTCTGGCAATTCCCTCTGCTGGAATGCACTTTTCAGAGACCCCACCTATCAGGATGTCCAGCCAGCTCCTGTAGGATGCTGTTGGGCCAAACTCAGGCTCCAGTTGCTGGAAGGATGCAGGCTGGGGCTGCTCCCTGGGGGCCTGAGGGGGCCTGGGGAGGACAGACGGAAATGTGCAAGCCATTTCTCCAACTTGTGAGGGAAACACTGACGCTTTTGTTCAGAGAGGGAAAACCCCATACTTCCTGCATAGTTGCAGGCTGCCCTGCAACTGCCGGTGAAGCACAGACCCCAGGCAGCCAGACCAGCGAGGGTCTGAGCTCAGAACCACTGGGACCTTCCTCCTCCTCGCCCAGGTGGTAGGGCCTGGAGGTGGGCCCAGCCCTTCCGTGTGGGAGAGCAGGCGGCGCTGGGGGCAGTACAGGGACTGTGACCTCAGCCCCCGTAGCCCCACTGGGAGCATCTGACCCGTGGAGGCCCCCCCCCCCAGATGTTTCTGAGAAGATGCCTGCAATCCTGACCCATTTCTGGAGCCGCAATGGGGAGAGCTTTCCAGGGACCCTAACTTCCAATTGAAGGATCCCCCATACTTTCTAATTACCCTCTCGGACCAGCCAATCTGCCTTTGAGTCCGTATCTTGCCTCTCCTTTCTTTTCTCTTGGTCTTTTTCTCAGTCTCGATGGCATTTCTCTCTCTCTCTCTCTCTCCCTCCCTCCCTCCCACCTTTCCATTCTCTTCCACCTCCTCTCCCCGCCCTTCCACATCCCACCTCCTTTTTGTTAGCCTAATATGGGTTGCTTTAGAATTCGCCCGACTTTGGCAGCCTGCGCGCTGTGTGTGTGTGTGTGTGTGTGTGTGTGTGTGTGTGCGCGCGCGCGCGCTCGCGCGCGTGTATTTCTCGGCTGCTAATGATTGTGTGTTGATAGAGTAATGCAGTGGCCTCATTAGCCTTTGTTTGGAAGGTGTTAAAAGGGAAATCTGCATCGGAAAGCGGCGGTTTACATTGCAGCCAGGCTGAACCGCGCACCGAGCCGGCTGGGGGCCCCCGCCCATTCCCCCAGGCGCCCACCGCAATGGACCCCGGGAGGGGGGAGGGGCCCAGGGAAGGCGACCCCCCAGTGTCTTCCTCCAAAGGCGAGTATGTTTATCCTTGTGTGCGCCCTTCTGCTCCGCGGGGACCACAGCGGGAATCGCGTTTTCTCTGAAAACTCCTTTGAGCTGACCGTCAGTGTGCGGGCGCCTTTCTCCTCCAGGTTTCTTAGCGGAGGAGGGGGGCGGGGAAGGGCAGAATGCTGTTTGGAAAAAAAATTCCGGGGATTTTTTTTTGAGCGGGGGTGGTGATTAAGAGTGTTATTTATTTTGGAGCCGAATAGCAGGCAGCCCGCAGCGGCTAGGTTGGGCTCGGGGTCTCCTGGATGGTGGGTTTGTGGCGAGGTCCTTGCGCCCCGGCGGCGGGTGTTGGGAGCACTGAGCGTCAGTCTGCAAGAGTCCTCTTTCTTTCCTTTCAAGATAAGAGTATTTGCAGACGGCCAGAGGAAGAGCCTTCCTTACGCGGGAGGCCCATGCTTACACTTACTTTCTGGGTCTACCCACAGCCCGGGGCTCCACTTGGAGTGCGACTTCCACACAACACACCGGAGCGCGGCTGGCCGACTTTTCTGAAGCCCATCCCTTTATCGAGCTCGGGCTAGGGTGCGTGTGTAGGATTCGGAAAATGACCTTCACCTGAGCATTTCCCACCCACGCGGGGAAGCGAGGTTTCAGGCAGAGGAGAACGTGAGACGATTCTGTTTACCCTGGATCCTACGAAAAGGCCCCGAAAAAACATATAGTTTGAGCAGTCTCTGTGGGTGAAGCTGATTCAACTCGGAGCCAGAAGGGAGGAAAATCAGAAACAGAAACACCTGCGGAATCCCTGCGGCGGGACGTATACTCTGCGGTCGGAACAGAATCCGTTGCTTTTTGCTGGGCCTCGGTTGCCTCGGAAGAAACACTTTCTCCTCTTTCTGGCTTTCCTCTTTGAGTTGCGCTTGTCCCTCCCCTGGATTTGATGCTGCTGGCCTTGGGGCGAAGCTCCGCTGTTCCGGGCGTCCGGGCGTGTCCACAGCCCCGGGTACGCCCCGGCGAAGCGTTCGACATCACCTTTCTCCCCTGTGGTGGAAGGCTTAGACTAGGCGTTGTTTAGGGACAGAGCGTGCGAGGCTGGGGCCTGGGGCAGCGACGGCGAAACGAATTCCAAACCGAACCCGCACTCGCCATGACGACGCCCAGGCCTCCAAAGCCATGTGGACAGAAGAGAGGTTCCCAGCTAAAATCGGCCGCTGCGATGCGGTGGGGTGGTTATTAGGGCCGAGTTCGGACTACGCGGGGAGAGGATGGAAAATTCTCTCTCTCTCTCTCTCTCTCTCTCCCTCTCCCTCCCTCCCTCCCTCCCTGCCCCGCTCCCACTCTATCTTTCCCCCTCTCTATCTCCCCTTCTCTCTTCCCAAAGCAGGTTTCGCCGAGAAGGCAGCGGTGCGCCAGCCGTGGGCGGCAGGGCTGTACGCGGGCGCCGGAGTTTGGACGAGGACAAAGCCGGGAGCTGTCCGTGGTGCTGAGCCAATGGGCTCCCGTAACCTGCCCTCTCCTCCTTTACCCCCTCCTTCTGTCTCTTCTTCACTCTGTGATTCTTGCCTTCGTAGGCGTTTATTTCCTCCTTTTGTCTTTCCTTAGAACCCGTGTCCTGTACACGGGTCTATGTGTCAAAGAACAAAATGATTGATTAAAAACCGTGTCTTCTCCTTTCTTCCCAAATAAATGATTCAAGAAAGGTGTATTTTAAATGTACTCTAAAACAGATACAAATTGCTACCCACCAACTCCCAAAGAAGTGGAAATTCATGTTTCAAACAATAGACCTAAGCGATAACGAATGCCATTAATCTGCCCTTTGATTTATTCTGAAAAAGAGGCAAGTGGTTTAAAAATTTTAGTTTCAGAAATATCATATTCTTGGCACCTTAACTTCCTGGGTGGAAAAATATAAGAGCCAGGGAGGATTGGTGGTCAAATATGAAGGTGAACAGACTAAGGCTCTTGCCTACGAGTGGATAGAAACCTTGTGAGTGTGAAAGCGACTGACATTAAGTTGACTTAACCCTTTGAGGAAGAGATGAGATTTGCAAGGATAACAGTCTTTAACATTATTAAGCAGGCAATGATTCCTTTTGAAATTTGGGCACAAGAGGGTTAATCCGATGCTTCATTTTCTAAATGTGCACAGTGTTATCTAGATGTCTGACACAGTGTATGACCAAGCCCTGATTCTTCTGTTCAAGCCTATATGTAGCACTTGCCTAAAGAAGTTTGTGCAGGGGAGAAAAAAGATCATATACTCCCTCCGAGGGTGTGTGTGTGTGTGTGTGGGTATGCACCCATTTTAGTATACACAGATCTGTACATATTCCCTCTGGCATCTCAGAGATATACTGCCTCCAGAGAGCCCAGATGCCCTGGGGCCACCTCTTCATCTGATCTTCTCCAAACCTCCCCACCGTAAGAGTGTCCGCTAAGCCCAGTTGTTAGCATGAGTGATACTACGGAGAAGGGCCCCTCTGAATTCACTCTGGCTCCCCACCTGGACATTCTGGAGCTAATTTGCCCATAAAGGTAGGGGAAGTAGAATTCTCACACCAGAGTGATTTGGAATAAGGGGTTGAATCTTTAGGTTGGAGTAATTGTACCCCAGTTCTTCCAGACCCTGACTGTTTTTACCCAAACATCCTAAGATCTTTCACTGAGGCCAAAGCAACCCCCTCTTTGGATGATATACCTTTCAACCTTTCAGAATGCAGAACTTCATAATGCCAGGACAGAAACCCTGACCTTGAGTGGGTAAAGGAGCAATGGGGGAGGGGGAGAAGCCATTTAGTGAGTGACCGTTATGTGCATTTGATTACTTGATCTTCACTGCAACTCTGAGAAGTAGCAGATATTTATCATGGCTCCATTTGACAGGTGAGGAAGTTGAGGCTCAGTGATGGTTATTCAGTTGCCGATAGCTATGCAGTGAGGTCCTGTGATTCTAATCCAGGTCTCATTGGTACTGGAGCCTGCGCTAGGTCTAATGTCTGGGGGACCACACTGACAGCCATGCTGGGGATTTACCAGTGGTTACACCACTAATTTTCTTTAGCACAGTCCCTTTGCATTCCCAGGCCATCATGGTCTGTGGTCTGGATTTGGAAGTTGGTTTAAACCCTATGTCTGGAAGCAGGAGATAAGAACGGAGAGGACAGAGGACTCTCTTCATGGGGTTGGGTGGGGTTTCACAGACTGGGACCAGTTTAATGTGAAAAGGATCCCGGACCATCTCCTAAACCCACACCTAGGAGTCATCCCTGATTTCCCCTCTCTCTCCTGTTTCCTATCCAATCCATCAGTAAGTTCACTTATCTCTGCCTCCAAAATATATTCCAACCCATCTCCTTCTCATCTTCTCCGTTACCACGGTAGTCTAAGCCGCCATCATCTCATCTGTTTTATAGCGGTAACCTCCTGACTGGTGTCTCTGTTTCTTCTATCCTTGCTCTCCTCTACAATCCATTTCCTCCACTATAACTAAAGTTGTATTTTAAAATCATAAATCAGATCTTGTCAACCCTCTGACAATTCCCCAGTGCACTTAGAATAAAATCTATACTCCTCACTCTGTGCTGCAGAGTGACTGGCTCCTGCCCACCTCTGGGACCGTGTTCCCCCTTCATTGGCCCCCTTGCTATGCCTCACCCACACCTGGCTTTTCTCACCTCAAGACCTTTGTACTTGGCTTGCCGCTCTGCCTTCCGATTCTTACAAGGCCGACTCTCTCTTGTCACTTAGGTGTCAGCTCAAATGTCAACTTCTCAACGAAGTTTTCCCTGACTACCTATCTAAGCACCCCACCCCCGTCACTCTCTAGTTCACCTCTCTGTCTATTTTCTTTGTAGCTTTTATCAATATCTGGAATTATCCAATTTATACGTTTAGGTGCATATTGTCTGTCTTCCTTAATAAAATATCAGTTCCATGAGGGCAGAGACTGTGTTTGTCTTATTCGCTGTTGAATCCCCAGTGCCTAGCTCAGTACTTGGAACATAGCTGTTCAATACGTATTTGTTGACTGAATGAATAATGAATGAATACATAGATGACAAGAGAGCTACAGAAGTGAATGGAGATGGATGGGCAAAGCTGAGAAGGGACTGAACTTTATTTGCCTATCTTCCGGGCTCTGCAAATGTAGCAGCTAACTGAGTGGGTTGCCAGTTTGGAAAAAGGAAGAAAGAAAAGTCTGCACAAGGACCCCAAGAGGGTGCAGTCTTTAGGTAGATTCCACAGAGTAGATACAGGTCAAATTGGGATGGAGAAACGGGTCTATGCATTGGAGAATGATTTTTATTTGTTCTTGTCAGGTCAGAAACCTTCACATGGTTCCAAACAAAAGGGTGATAATGAAAAAACACAGCAAATCAGGAAGACATCTTCTTGATTTACTTTTTTTCTTTTTTTTTTGAAAAATCTAGGCAATCTCACTTGTGGGGAAGGTAATACATTGTAGGGTTAGTAGTTCAGACTCTGGAGCCCAATTCCCCTAGGTTGGAATCTGTCTCCATTGCCCACTGGCTGTGTGATATAGGGCAAGACAGGTTGCCTCTCTGTTCCTCAGTTTTCTCATCTGTGAAAGGGATAAAAGTAGTATACCTGTTTTACAGAGTGGCCACACATCTGGGTGGTTTTAGTCTGTTTTATGTGGGTCAGAACTTGGTATAGGAGAGGAAAAGGGGAGTAGAGTATGTTAGGGATGGGACAGGGAGGCAATCATGCAAAGAGATGGAGACACAAAGGGAAAAAGATGAGACCCACCATTTTTTGTTTTTAACTTTTAAAAAATTACTCTTAAGTGTGTTTTTTCAGGACCCATCAGCTCCAAGTCAAGTAGTTGTTTCAATCTAGTTGTGGAGGGCACAGCTCACAGTGGCCCATGCGGGGATTGAACTGGCAATCTTGTTGTTAAGAGCACCTCGCTCTAACCAACTGAGATAACCAGCCGCCCCAAGACCCACCTTTTAAGATCTCATTTTCTCCTTCAAGAGCTCTTCTCTTATCTGTCAAGGTAGAAGAGCACTCTGAAGTCTGAGGGCCTGGCTTAGACTCCTAGGTCAGTCATGGCAGATAGGACCTACTGCTCAGCGCCTCTGAACTTCAGTCTCGTTATCTATAAAATGGGGCAGTAATTGTGCCTACCTCAGAAGGTTTCTTCGAGCATTTGGGGAGAAGATGTTTGAGAAACTGCTTTCCAGTAGTTAGCTGCTGTCACTGGGCCTTATTTGGTGGGGGGCAGGCACTCCTTGCTTTACTCTTTACAAAGAAAAGTGTCTCTGAGCAGGTGAAAATGAGTGAATCCATTTTGTTGGACCCTGAAATAGAGTACAAAGGTGATACTTATCTTTTTGGAAAAAGGAGTAAATAACTGTGCATGGAGCCATTAAAGGGCCTTCCAATATCCAATCTCAGGGCTGAGACTGGCCCAGCGTCAGACAGAGCTGGTTCCCAGAGGCCTTACCTGGGCCACTGTGATCACTCTCAGGGGAACCATCTAACCCTCCAGGGGAACCATCCTTTACATAATAGAAGTGCTCTGTAAGATGTGTCTCCATTCCACGATGGTCAATGCCACCAGGTGTTAAATGCACTCCTCGACCGTTCACGATCACGTCCTAATCTGTATGCAGTAAAAAAGTCATTGAGTCTTTTTAGGTGCCTGCAGTGAGACGATTCATGTAAAACATATCATCTTGTCACATTCTCAGAACAGCAGTAGGAGGCAGGAGGTGTTGTTGGCCCCATTTTACAGATGGAGAAACTAAGGGAGAAGTTACACAGGTAGTAAGTGTCAGAGCCCACCCAGATTTGTACCTGGATCTGATGACTGATGTACTTAAATTCCTGACCATGATGCTACTGTACCTCTCCTTTTTTTGGTATGATTTTGAACAGAATTTTGCACAATATGGGCTGTTGATGAATGTCTTCTGTAAAGTGGTGCACCCCTGTCAGCTGTGAGCAGAAATACTTAAAACAGGGCCCAGTGCTTAAAAGCCACACTTCTCTCAGTGCGGTTACCATGGTGGGGCGACTCACCACCACAAAGTTGAAAAGTTCACATTGTAATGAAACTGAAGTGGAATGGTATCTCCCGTATGTCCCTGTCTCTGAGTAACGCTGGGTTCTTCTCTCTTTGGCTGACTGCATGTACCACCCATTTCTCAGCCGGCTGTCTGGTGTTACCTCCTTACTGGAGACCCCAAGGGCTGGTAAGCTTGGCAAGGTGCATTCATCCCTGTCTCTCCTTTACCCACTGCTTCTCATGATTTTCTTATATCAGAAGTTTTTAAACATTTTTACAAATTTTCTTTTCTTTATTTGTTCCTTTTCTTTTTAAATTTTTTTATTGGGGAATATTGGGGGACAGTGTGTTTCTCCAGGGCCCATCAGCTCCAAGTCGTTGTACTTCAGTCTAGTTGTGGAGGGCGCAGCTCAACTCCAAGTCCAGTGGCCGTTTTCAATTTTAGTTGTAGGGGGTGCAGACCACCATCCCATGTGGGAATTGAACCGCATGGGTTCAATTGTTGTTCAGAGCTCGCGCTCTATCCAATTGAGCCATCGGGCCGCCCCTCCAGAAGCTCAGTGGTAGCTCCTTGTCTTCACTCAAGTTGTGGAGGGGGCAGCTCACTGGCCCATGTGGGGATTGAACCGGCAACCCTATTGTTCAGAGCTCACACTCTAACCAACTCAGCCATCCAGCCGCCCTTTTTGTTCCTCCCTCCCCCCTTCTTTGGGTTTATTTATTTTGTTCTTTTAAAAATATATATCAGAAGGTTTTGATATCGGTGTTTTGAATGAGTAAATGAACAGCCAGGGGACCCCGTAGCATTTTGTCCCCAGATATCTGGAACAACCCCCATTGCAATTCATCTGCTCATATGTCCTTCTAGAGCGAGGTTTCTCCAGCTTGGCACAATTGATGTTTTGGGCTGAGTGCTTCTTTGTGGTGTGGACTCTCCTGTGTACAGGACTATGTTTAGTCATGTCCTCGGCTTCTACACCCTAATGCCAGTAGCATTTCCCCCACCCTAGTTGTGACAACCCAAAATGTCTCTAGATGTTGCTAAGTGTCCTCACTGGGATTCAAAATCACCCCCCTTCCTGAGAACCACTGATCTAGAGTGCCTCAAGCCGTGGGGAAACCCCAAGATTCCAGAACCTCCCCTGTGCTTTTTGAACAAAATGCAATAATACTGAGCCCCTATTACAGAACAGGGGTGTGCTGGGTCTGGGGGATGGTGTTTATAAATGAGACACATGCAGAGTGTCCTCCTTCGATTGCCCATTCAGCAAGCATGGATTGGACGCTTCCTGGATTTTACGCCCTGCAAAGCCGAGGTGGAATCTGGATGCTAATTCACCGATATGCTTTTCCAACAGGGCTGCTTCCATGTCATGTACCTCAAGTTGCCTAACTCTGCTAGTCTTTTGCTGTGGGAGCTTGGGCGAATCACTCTACTTCTCTGGACGTGAGTGTGTGGCACGGAGCCGGCAGGTCAGCCACCCTAACCCTGCAGGGACTTGCCCGGAGTGTGTTTACTTGAGCTGACAACTCTCCGCTGTAGGTAACAGTGACTCTTCCTCTGGCTCTGATCTCAACAATGTTCAGAGCGGGGAGAGGAGAAGGCAGCAGAGTACCCCACCCCCTCGATTGATGACAAGAGCGATTCTTTTCATGTGAATTCTGGTTGCCTAAATGTCGAGCCCTCTCTTCTCTCGTTACTTCCATCTTACAGACATCTGAGGCCCGGAGCAGATGGCCGCCTTGGTATTTCCCATGTGGTGGCAAAGAGGGCAGGAATAGAAAGTCAGATTCCCAAAGGGCAATCCAGGGCCATGGGCGTTATTCAGCCGATGGCTTGCTTCTCCCCTCTTCTAGTAGCTTCTCCTTTCCACCTCACTGAAGGATCAAATGAATCAGCAGGCATTGAGCTTCCTCTGTGATCAAGGCACTCTGTGAGGGGCCGGGGAACAGGAAGATGAATCAGATCCAGTTCTTGCCCCAGGAGTTCCGTGGAGAAGATTAAATATGAAACCAGGAAGAGATACGAAATGCCCTGGGAAAAAAGTGTGCGGCGACCAGGCTCATCACTGTAGATAAATAGAGTGACTGCTCATTGTACATGTTCCCTGGAGAAACTGAGAAGCGGGGAAGAGGAGGAATTCCAGTTTCTGCTCCAATGAAAGAGCACCGTGCCTCTACCAGCGGTGAGACTGTGGGCAAGTCACTGTACCTTCCTATATTCTCAGGGCTTTTCTCATCTGAGACCCTCGGGGTCTTCAGGCAAACTTTGGAGAGTAGAGGCAGAGGGAACAAGCCCTACTTGACTTTAGGAGGCCTGGTTCTGCTTTGGGATTTGCTGTATGGCCTTGGAAAAAGTTACTGAACCTTTCTGTTGCACCCCTCAATCTTTGACCTGGCCATTGTGGGTCGCCAGTCTTATTTATATTGGCTAAAGCTTCCTGGAGAACTAGGTTGGAACTGTCTGAAGTGTAGTGGTTCATATTTGGCAGACAGAGAGTTCTGTTCCCTTCTGAGGGCAAATAGATGGTGAATCGAGAAGGCCAACAGGGGATCTACTCTTCTCCGGGACTGGGGAGCCTGGAGAAGGTGTGGGTTATGGGGTCACAGGGAGGGCTTGGTGGAGTTGGCCCATGGGGATTTAGGACTGTTCTCCATCACTGTCCTCACTGGGGCTTCCACCAGGGAAGTATGGAAACCTCATCAAAAAAGAAATAGATGTAGCCTGAGCCTGAGCTTATGTGTAGGTCTAGAGAGACAACTCAGAAATGAGTCAATCAACAAACATCTATTAGGAGAAAAATGTGTCAGGCTTTGCGTGTAGTTTGCTGTGGATGCAAAGAACTTTAAGAACCTCATAGCTTCTTCAAGGATCTCATAGCTTAAGGAGACGCCGCCAAGACCTGGCTCCTGGATGTCAGCTCTACCTACCCAATTACTCACCGAACAGATTCCTAGGGGGGGCTACAGACCCCTCAAACTCATCATGATCAGTACAAAATGATCATATTCTCCCTCCTATACCTGCTGCCTCTCCGGGCACTGCCATCCATCCAGCTGGCTGGGCCAGAAACCATGCTGGCTCCTTCTCTCCCGCTCTACCTCTAATCCCTCCCACTCCTGTTTATTCTATCTCTTTCCCCTCTCTCACCTACCCTGGCCATACCTTAGTTCAGGCCAGAGCCATTTCTTGCCAGGACATTCTCCTATTCCTTCTCCTCCAATTCACTCTCCATGTCCCAGCCAGAGCAATTTTGTTGTAGAACAAAACGGACTAGGTTACACTCATGCTTAGCAACGCTCCCCCATTGCTGCCAGGACAAAACCCCAACCCCTTGGTGGGTTTCCAAGCCCCGGACTCCGTCTCTTCCCTCCTCCCTCCCTCCAGTCCAGCTATCCTGAGCGTTCACTGGATTTGCCAACACGTTCTCTCCCTTCTGAACCTTTCTTCTGAACTATTCTTCTCCCCCATGCCTTTCAGGTCTGCTCTTGGACATGTTTCCCTCAGGAAACCGTCTGTATTCCCACTGTCCCCTTGTCTATGTTCCCATCGGGGCTCTGAGCTCACTGAGGGCTGGGCTTTGTGCAGGGCCTCCAGCCCAGCGTGTGGTTCATAGTAGATGCTCAATAAACAGGTACTGAATGAATGCATGCAAGAGTGCTGACACCCAGTGCTCAGGCATGTTTAGGAGATGGGGCATCTGAAGATTTTGTGCAGAATTGGGGTTTTTGGGGAGGGTCGAGTTTTATGCAAATGTAATTAACGTGCAATAAACTGCACATATTGAAAGTGTACCATTCGATGAATTAGATGAGTTTTGACATATGTGTACCCCTGTAAAACCATGAATTACCACAATCAAGGTATCCTTCACCCTTGAATGTACCCAACACCCTTCATAGTCACCTCATGTCTCTTTGTCATTCCGTCTTCCCTCTCCTCCCCCTGCCCCCATCCTTAGGCAACCACTGATCTGCTTTTGGTCACTATGGATGAATTTGTATTTTCTACAACGTGATGTAAATGGAATGACACAGTATGCATTCTTTTGTGTCTGGCTCCTTTCATTCAGCATAAATGGGGACTTGGCTTTGAGTTGTGCTATGAAGGGTGGGGTGTGACAGACAGGAAGCAGAAGGCATTCCAGGGAAAAGAGAACAAGTGTGAACAAAAATTCCAAGGCAGAAAAATGCAAGATCACTAGACCAGGCTGGATCCAGGATCATTCTCTCATTCGTTCATCAAATATTTCTCGAGCTCCAACTACGGGCTCGGTATTGTGCTAAAGACAGGGCTAGACTGTGTGTGGGGGGGTCTTTTTGCTTCTCTAGATTCACTCTCCAGCCTTCACAGCTCTGTCTTCTGGGAGGCTGATCTATGGGCTCTCTCACCACTGGGCTTCTGGTTGGGTTTGGCCAATGGAATCCCTGGTGAGAGGTCAGAGAGAGGTCAGGAAGCTGCCCTGGAGCTCCTGTGAGTGACTCTCTCTACTGCCTGACAAGCCATCATTCCAGCTGCTTCTTTGGGACATATTGACCCAAACTGCCCCCCTCATGAAGGCTGCGTAAAAAGCACCAGCAAATGGTCTGGGGCAGGGAAGGGTTGGTTGTTTTCTACCGTGAGCATTCTTGGATGATACTAGAGACTCATGGCCTCCTCATGCAGGAGACTTTGTGTCACCTGCAAACCTAACTCACTCCAAGGCCCTCCCGCGGAGGAACTGGGTCTTTAGGGTTTCTGGGCGCTGAGGTCTTAGCCCTGCCTGCAGGAATAACTTCCAGATGATCAGAAAGAGGTTCTTCAATTTATACCCAGTCCTGTTGTGATCAAGGTGCTTCTCCCAACAACACAGCTAGGACTTGGTGCCCAAAACTCCTGAATTGAAAGCGACAGTCTCTCACGCTGTCTTCTACAGAACGGCGTGTCTGATTGGTCAGGCTGGTCTGAGGCTTGTCAGAAAGATGGTCTCCCAGGGCCTGTGACCCCGCCCGCCAAGGGGTCCTCCTGAACCAGGACACATGTTTGCTTTTCTTCTTTGGAAGTAGACTATTAACATCTTGAAGAAAGGTCCTTTCATCTCCTCATTTTCTGTGACTTTCATTCCTCATTACTTGATATTTTTCTAGACCATAAAGAAACTTGTTTTTATTTGTGTGTGTGTGTGGGAGGAGGCAGAGCTCCCAGAAATGGCTGAGTAGGGTTGCTTCTTAAATACTTTTCTCTCTGATTATGGAAGGATTCCAAGTTCATGGTGGAACATTTTGGAGACGAAGCCAGATGTCAAAGAATGGTAAATGGGAGGTGTCTAATCCAGAACAGGCTTACTTCAGTTAAATCCCGGTCTTCCCTTAGGAGACATGAAACTTAGAAATGGGAATTGTTGAGGGGCCTGGGGAGGTGTGGCCTGAAGACCGGAAGGTTTTAGAGCGGCTGCCAACTGCTAGAGGCAGCAGGTCTGTTCAGAGGGCCCTGGAGAGCCGAATCAGGGCCAGCAAGTGGAAGCTTTCTGTGGGGAGGCAGATTTAGCATGCATAGATGGTCAGTCTTGCCGCCCGTAGGGCTGCTGCAAAAGGGGATGAGTCTTCCTGTCGCTGGGTGATGTGCGTAAGCAAAGGTTGGCGGGATGTTGAGGGCATTCCAACAGTGCCCAGAGTGGATCGCTGGTTCCCAGACACCCACAGACTGGCTGCATTCAAATCACCAGGACACTTGCTGAAAACTCAGATTCATTCATTCATGTACGTGTGGACAAATGTTTACTAAGCACCTGCTTTGCAGCAGGCAATGGGCGAGGCAGGGTCCTGGCTCTCATATAGCTCATGTTCTCGTCAGGGAGACAGACAATAAGACACAAATAAGTGATGTTGGGATCAGTGCTCTGAAGTTAAGCAAGTAAGGTGATTGATGGAGAGAGACAGGGGCTGGGGGCCTGCTTTAGATTTCGGCCTCAGGACGTGATATTTAAGCTGAGATGAAGGGCCCAGCCATGGGAAGATCCAGGGAGAGAATGTTCCTGATAGAAAAGATGGGAAGCCCTGAAGTGCTGAGGTGGGGGGTTGACAGTGGGTGAGTCTGTGGGAGGGCTTTAGGTCAGAAAGATGGGTGGGCCAGATGGCACGGGGCGCTGAGCAGAGTCTGCATTTTATCTACCTGCAGTGGAGCCATCAGGAACCTCTGGGTGTGGTGGGGCCACAGACTCTACTTTTCCAATCCTTTTCCTGGCGATTCTCATATGCAGACAGCTCAGAAAGTCTCCAGATGAGAGCACTTGGAGGAACCTCCTCATGCCGGCTGTCCTACTCTTCCCCACCAGCCCTGGTCCCCAAGGCAGCTGACAGTGTCTGGCTGAGCTAGAGGGAATTTGGAGTATTATTGTCTTGTCCCCCTCCCTCCTTTGCTAGTCTTCCAGGGAAGACTTTTAAAGTAGGGGATGGGTCATGACATTAGACCTGACTAGGGCTCTTGCTGACCTCTGGGCCTCGCTCCTCCTGGCTGGGAGTTCTAGAAATACTTCCCTACAAACCAGAAATGGACACAGTGGTGCTCTTTGTGGGAGGAGGGTCTGGCCAAGGAGGTGGCAGGACAAGCTGGTGCAGAATGAAAAGAGGGAGGGGGCCCTTGCTCAACAATTATTAAGCATTTCACGAAGGCGACAGCAGAGCATGAAACCTGTGGGACTTCACAGGTTGCACGCCCACGAAGCCCATCCTGGAGGGAAGAGAGAAAAGGGGGAGGAAATGGGAAAAGAAGAAGAAAAGGGGAGAAGAGAGAGGAGGTGGAGCAAGAGGGAGGAGAACGGAGGGAACCCCGGGCTATGCAGTAACCTTAGCTAAGCAGAGTTCATGGAGGACTTTCTGCTACCAGGCACTGAGACCAGTAGATAAGGAAATGAAGCTCAGAGAGGTTAGGTCACCAATCCAAGGTCACACAGCTAGAGGGGCAGACCTGGAATCTGAGCACAGGTTCCCAGACCTGGAACCCACACTCTCAGCCACTGGTCTACCTGGGATGTCCCCAAAGTCAGACATTTCTGGCACAGGAAAGCGGGTGGGGGCCCACGTCCTGGGTTTGAGCCCCAGTTCTAAGCATTGCTGAGACACTTTGGGTCAAGTGTTCTGGCCTCTCCAGTCTCTCTCGACAGCCACCCTTGTGCCATGTTAATCATTTTTCAGTGTGCAACTCAGTGTCGTTAGGTCTGTTCACAGTGTTGTGTAACCATCACCACTATTTCTGAAAATTCTTCACCATTCCAAACAGAAACTCGGATCCTCTTAAGCCATAACTCCCCATTCCCCCCTTTCGGCAGCTCCTGGTAAATAAAGTCCATTCTGCTTCCTGCCTCCATGGATTTGACTGCTCTAGAGACTTCACGTACATGGGATCATACAACATTTGTCCTTTCATGTCTGGCTTCTTTCACTGAACATCATATTTCTGAGGTCCATCCATGTTGTGTCATGTATCAGCGCTCCGTTCCTTTTTATGGCTGAATAATATGCCTTTGTATGGGTCGATCACATCTGTTTATCTATCTGTGGATGGACGTTTAGGTTGTTTTCCATCTTTTGGCTGCAACGACCATATACATTCCAGTGTCTGAGTCCCCGTGTTAATTCTTTCACACATTTATATGCAGGAAGTGGTGATGTTATTAACACGTTGGATCACATCACTCTTCTTCTGTGAGCTCTCAGGATGCTGGCCAGCCAGCCTGGCTCTCTGTGGCCCTTCACACGCCCTCAGGCACTTTGCACTGACTGTTCCTTCGGCTTGTAAACCCTCTGGTCCCTGGCTTTCCCCAGACTTTGACTCAAATGTCCCTTCCCAGAGAATCCCCCCACCTCCTTGTCTGGAACTGCGCCCACTCTCCTCCCGTGATGCTCCCTCCCGTTGCTCGGTGCTCTTTCCTTCCCAGCACTTCCTACTGCCTTCAAGTTTGTGGCTTACCATTCCTTACAATTCCTTTCCCTGTGTATTCTCTGACTCACCTACTAGAATGTCAGCTTCAGGCCAATCCGTGTATCTCCAGGCCTCATCCAGTACCTGGCAGGAGGGACTCACTCACTAAATATTAATATGACCCATTTGAATCTGCTGATATTTGACCATGTTTAACTTTTTAAAAGTGGTAATTCCAAATGACTTGACCTGATCTTGAATGAATGAATGAATGAATGAATGAACAAATGTGCTTCTCCTCTCTGTGCCTCTCCCTTCTCATCGGTAAGGTGGGGACAGTCATCATTGGGCAAGAGCAGGGGTTTGGAGGCCAACCCCTTTGTGGCCGTGGATGCCCCTCAGGTCTGGGGGGACCCCGGGGGCTGGAGATACAGGCATGACGACTGGATGGTGGGATTGGTCCTGCGAGGAGACGGAAAGGATGGGAATGACACTGTTTAGTGAGGAATGACCTCCTGACCCTCTTCAAATAAATGCAGGCTTGTTACAGAGACGGGGAGGCAGCTGCTGCTGCGGTCAGCGCCTCTGATTCTGGCAAAAGAGAACAAAACAGACCAGCATTGTGTGTGTGTGAGTGTGTGTGTGTGCATAGGAGGTTGTATCTGTGTGTGTCCATCTGTGTGTGCATGCGTGTAGCTACCGTGTTTCCCCGAAAATAAGACCTAGCCGGACCATCAGCTCTAATGTGTCTTTTGGAGCAAAAATTAGTAGAAGACCCGGTCTTATTTTACTATAATACAAGACCAGGTCTTATAATAATATAATATAATGTAATATAATATAGTATAATATAATATAATATAATATAATATAATATAATATAATATAATATAATATAATATAATACCGGGTTTTATATTAATTTTTGCTCCAAAAGACGTGTTAGAGCTGATGGTCCAGCTAGGCCTTATCTTCAGGGAAATATGGTATGTGTGTCTCTGCAGATCTGTCTTCTCTGTGTTTCTGTACGTCTCTGTGGGTGTGTGTATACTTGTACGTGCCTGAGCATGTCTATGTGTGTGTGTCTGATTGTGTCTGCCTATCTATCTGTGTCTGTGTTTGCGTGTGTGTGAGTGTAAGAGCGCTTAGAGGCAGGAAGGACGAGTCTGTATCCCCACCAAGCTGCTCCCTTTGCATTTTAATGAAATATTCACTGGCTGAGGACCTACTATGTACCAGGCCCCATACTTGGTGCAGGGACTGACGTGAGAGTAAAACCCAAACCAAAACACCTGGTTGGCAAAGAGCTGGCAGCACCCCTTGATTCCGACTGGCAGGTGAACAGGGAAATTGTTAGCCACGATGGTAATTGACCACTGACTGGGTGTCTCGGGTATTCTCTGTGGATGTTTTAAAGTTGTGTTTCCACTCCTAGGAAGTGTGTACTATTATTATTTCTACTTTGTATATGGGGAAGCTGAGGCACAGAGAGGGTAAGTCACTTGTCCAAGGTCACACAGCAAGTGGGTGTTGAGATAGTGGGTTGGTCGAACCCAGGAAGTTGGACTCTAGAACTCAACTTCCTTTTTATTCTCTCTCAAGATCTTTAGTGATTGACAGTGAGAACAACCATTTGGGAGAATTAATTTTTCCCCAAATTTCCAAACATCTGGCTTTGAAGGACAGTTAAAGAAATACTCAATTTTCTCCCCCCTCCCACGTTTAACCAGTACATAAAGTCACACAACAGCTGGAAGGGCTGCACAGGTACCTGCTCACAGACAGGAGTGAGGGGACCCATGGAGCTGGGCCATCCAGGGGAAGGGTCCCCACTTCCTACTGTCCAGGTAGCATGCGTAAGCAGGGAGGCTGAGAAGAGCGCCAGGTCAGAGAAGTCAGGGTGGCCACTGGAGAAAGAGGGCCAGTCCTGAGAAGGTGCTTGGGCCACGTGGGTTTAATCAGGTGGGGGCTGGAGGAAATGCCAGTTTGCAGGACAGTGAGCAAAGGGCCTTATCTCTCACAGAGTGGTCCAAGGATGACCATATCCATGTCACCTGGGATACATGTTGAAGGTGCAGATTCCTGGGCTCACCCCAGTCCTCTAGGGGCAGCATCTCGGAGGGAGGGGCCCCGGAATCGGTATTCTAACAAAGGCTTCAGGTGATTCTCATACTCATTTATATTTCGGACCCACGGACATTTGGGATGCTGGGACAACCTGGGGGAGGTTAGGTAGCACCAGATCCGATCACAGATGGCCTTGATTGCTACATGACATGTGGACTTTGTTCTGTGGGCCATCAAAGGGGTTTGAGCAGGGAGGGTCCCGGTTTATTTCCCTGGTGGCGCAGTATAGGCTGGGGGGAAGGAAATAATACAGCAGGCCGGGGGAACTGATACAGGATCTGAGCGCACTAACCCACGTGAGAAAAAATAGGAATTTAGGGAAGTCTGGGGAGGCGTCAGAAAGTCATTGAGCAGTTCGTCTGTGCTTGGGAGAAGTTGTGGAAGGTCCTACATTGTGTGGAGGTCAGGGATGCGGGTGTGTGTTGCGGGGCGCGGGGGGCAGATGTCCTGATCTTCCAACACAGGGCTCTCTTTCAGGTGTAGATCCATCCATTGAATATCATTGAACCAGGGAAGGCTTCCTGGAGGAGGTGATGCTAACCCCCAGACTACAGTGAGGGCCGAATCCAGAGACAAAAGGAAAGGGACTTAAGGAGGGATGGTCCAGTGTTCAAAGCAGCTCCCTCCTCAGGGGCTCCCTGCGTGCCAGGCACTGAGAACTTCACCAAGAGTTTCAGAGACCCCTCCTGGGTGTGCATCTCCCATCAAGACGGGGAGAAAGTTGATTAGTGTGGGTGGCAGCCAGGACTGGCGTTTCTAATTAACACGCAGGCACGGAGAATGCCTCTTCTTCCAGAGTCTGTATTCAGCTGATTGAATATCAGGGCTGGGGCTAAACTATGAATTGTGTGTCAAAAATAAAGCCTGCGCTCTCCTTTCATTAAAGGAACAGTGTCCCCATTTCTAGCCCTCTGCCTCCTCGTCAGCATGCTTGTCACTTTGATCCCTGGAGCTGGGTGTGGGGACCAGGGGTTCCAAGTAGGGATCATTTAGGCGGTGGGGGACACCGGGCTCTGGTTGGGAAACACCAAAGGAAGGTGGAGAAGAACCCCAGGTGGGTTTTGTGGGAGCTGCCAGGTTCAGGAGGAGAAACGGGGCCGTAAAAAGAGAAAGGCGGCTTGCTGTGGCAGGGGAGAGAGAGAGGGGTGAGCAAACACAGGTTCATTAATCTGTAGTTCGTCTGCCTTTTCTGTTAGGAGGATGAACTTGATGAGTTAATTAAGTCGCAGTCTGTAAAACCAGTTTATTTGCATAGCAAACTCCTGGGCCAGTGTGCTGTGAGTTGAGTGTGTACGAGCAGACAATTCGGGGGAAATTACAGCCTCATTAATATGCTAATCTGGTTGCAGGCCTGGAACGGAGTTTTGGGTTGGTGATGCTCCGGGGGTGGTGGGTGTTTGGTTGCTTAGCAACCCTTTTCTCCAGGTAACCCTTCTCTGGCTTGCCCTTGATATCCCCCAAAGGATTGCAATGTGGAAGAGGAGGTAAGCGGGGAAAGCATTCTGTTGTCACAGAACAGTGAGCAAAATAAAAGGCAAACACACACACACATTCACACACGCATCCACATTATGCCGGGTGTCTTTACAAACAGGCGTGGGGAGGGGGCAGGGGACGCTGTGTGGGGGCAATAGACAGACACCAACATGCAAATGCAGTGTGTGGTCTGTGGAAAGAGACACAGGGATAACACCCTCCTACACACACGTGTGTGTGCACACAAACAAAATTGACGCATGGGTTTTGTTTAACAAATAAACCCATATAATGAGATTCTCAGTCTACGTAATATCCTCCCATTACACACACACACACACACACACCTATATCCAGTGTGGACTCTTTACCAATAACACAATAAATACAAATGCATTCAACATAGTTTGATATTCAGATTATGCAAGTAATAAATAATCACCTGTACAATGTACACACATGTCATAGAGCTTGTACAAATACGCCTCGGTGAAAATGACAGGTAGCTGCACACACGGAAGTGTGTGTCATGTATGACATCTATGCAAGTAGACACTGGGTGTAATACACATGGCCATGTACACAATGTATGATCAGGTATAAAAAGAGTCACTAGGTACACACACAACACACACATAGAGACAAGCAGCATCGAGCACATGCCTTCCGAGTCCCACCCCTTTTCTCTGTGCCTTGTCACTTCTAACCTGAACAAAACCTGCTTTCTATAGCGCACACCCCTGTCACATCTCTGGATCCCAGGCTCTGTGACTGCCCCTTTCCTGGTTTCCCCCGTCTCTTGCCCTTTCTCCCCTATGCTGGTTGCAAGAGTATCTTCTTTGGCCCACGTGTATCTGACAGGTTGCACCAAAGACATCCAGGCTTCCCCAGAAATATCGGATCAAGGATGTTAATGCCTTACCCTGTTATAAGAAAAAAGTACCATGCCCAGATAGTCTTACAGGTGAGTTCTACAAATATCAAAAAGTAGATAATTCTTGTATTACATGAGTTATTCCTGGAAGAAAAAAAAAGGAAAAAGAACAAAGGAAAGCTGCCCAGCTCAACCTCGATAGCAAGTCTGGATGAGAGTACTGGAAAAGAATCACTAGTAATCTGAGAAACACGTACTGAAACCTAAATGATAGGAAGTGCATCTCTATCTCATTGATAAAACCCAGAAAGTTGGACACATCAAGACCTGGGGAGCATGTGGGGAAATGAAAGTCCTAAGGTATGCGGGTGGGCAGCCAATTTGACGAGCAGCTCGTCAGGGTTTAATGAGGTTAAATACTTGCATGTATCATGCCCCAGAAATCCAATTCTTGGGTATAAACCCCAGAGAACCTCTCTCTCAGGTATATAAGGAAACATACAGGAGGCTGTGCGTCTTGGTCAACAGAGACAAACTGTCCTTTACTAGGTAAGTGCTTAAAGAAAACGAGGCGAAGGAAAGTGTGAATGATCATGCAACAGCCAGAAAAGCAAACAGAGCATCTTGATGGCTACACAAATATTTTATGTGTAAAACCGTATCATTTATATAAACTGCAAACGATACTATGGTTTGTCAATAGTTGCACGGGTTAATTAATGGTGGTGCATTTACTTGGTGGAGCGCTACTCAGCAAGGAAAAGGAATGGATTGCTGACTAAGGCCACAGCACGGCTGAATCTCAAAAGCATCAAGCTAAGTGGAAGAAGCCAGACACAAAAGGGCACGTATGGTAGGATTCCATTCATACGAAAGTTGAGAACAGGAAAAGCTAATCTATAGGGGTAGAAAGCTGGGGAAAGGGGTGGTGGAGCTGACGCCAAAGGGATTCAAGGGGACGTTTCCTGGGCATGATGGAAATGTTCACTATCTTGAATGTGGAGGTTAGCTGAATGTCATTGGTCAAAATTTATCAAACTAGACTTTTAAGACATGTACATGATTTTACTGAATGTAAATTAGCCTCAATAGTTTATTTAAAATAACATTTTATTGTAAATAACAAAATATAAAAAAAAGATAAAGTGCTTAAAATATACATGTACATATACCTATGTTTCTGTCTGTGTCTAAGTATTTATATATGTATCTATGTATTTATATATCTGTGTATGTATGTATGTAGATAGATTATCTATCTATCTATCTATCTATCTATCTATCTATCTATCTATCTTTCTTTCTGTCTGTCTATCTATCTATCTATGTATCTGACATATGTGAGAGTAGGTGCATGGAAAACTGTGGTAGAGTAGAGCACTGTTCCCGGGTCCTCGCTCCCTCTTGTTATAGAACTATATACTTCTCCACCTTTGCCACGTCTTCAATGGGTGAAGTAAACTTCCCCACCCCTTGACTTTGAATTTGGCCAGGTGACTGGAGCAATAGGATCTTAGGTGTGACACAAGCAAGCTTTAACTGCGTATGTGGGTTTGCCCTCCTCTCTTGCACTTTGTCATCTGCCATGAGAAGCTCGTGCTGCCCTTTCAGTCGGGCTCACAAGGAACAGAACTGTGCCCTCCGGGAAGCCTGGAACCAAGGTGACTCAGCTGGATCAGCAAGTCACAGCCAACCTGCAGACCCATATGTGTGAAAAAATACTGTAAATTTGTTCTGAGCATCTGGGATTATGAAGTTGTTTGTTACACAGTATTATTGCAGTAGTAGCTGACTAATACACAGATAAATAGAAAAATAATAATACAATAAAAAGCCAAAGAGGAACCTTGCCTGAATAAATTGGTGATAACCTATCCTATGAATTGAGAATAACCTCTTTAACTTCAACATCTGAGGTTAAGAAGAAACTGACCCACCTATATACCTGCAGGGCAGCTTCACTTTTCTTGGTAGAACCTTTGCCCAGGCTGTTCCTCCTGCCGGATACGAAGCTCCCATGGCTGAATCCTATTTACACTGGGTCATACACTATGCTCAGTGTTTCGCGTGTATCACCTCCCTGTATCCCAGAAGAACCTTGTGACTTAAGTACTTTTTCTGTCCCCATTCTGCAGATGGGAATGGAGGCTAGAGAGGTTAAGTAGTTTGCCTTTGGTCACACAGCTAGCAGGCGATGGAAATCTATGAGTCTGACCCCAAAGTCTAGGTCCGAAATGAAAGAACTTGGCTTCTAGATGCTTCTTAGGATTCCCCCTTCCATTGGGTGTATCTGTCCAGCCAGGATGGTGGCAGGAGTCAGGAAGACCACTCTGTGATGGAATCTTAATGTGCTTGAATCTGCGAACGTCACCTTGGGGAAGGGCTTCGTCCCTTAAGAAATTATAAATATTTCATTTCCCTCTCTTCTCTCCTGCCTTGTCAGCCCTGCGATGAAGTTATCGATGGGAGCCCGCGTGATGGACAGATTGGCGGGGTTCTGTATTGATGAGTTAATAGATTGTTGGCTTTTTTCCCCCACTCTCTGAAGAAAAAAGAAGGTCTTGACAGCTGTTTTCACTGTTGTAGGGGTGGATGAGGGCTGCTGCAGAAGACGATAGAAAGCCCGGCCTGGGTCAGGGTGGCACCTGTCAGACAATCCTGTCAGCTCGACCTTCAGCATTTATCCTGAATCCGACCACCTCCCACCCTCTGCCCCTGGTCTGTGGCCGCCTTGTCTCTCGGCAGCAGTCTTCTCACTGGCCTCCCTGCTTGTGTCCTTTCCACTCAGTCTGTTCTGTACCCAGCAGCCAGGGCTGTTTCAGAGCATAAGCCAGCTCCTGTCACTCTGTCCCAGACCCTAAGATCACTCCCATTGCAGCTGAAGCCCCAAGTCATTCCTGTGGCCCCCAGTGCTGTCTGCCCTCATACCCGACAGCTCTCTGGCCTCTCTAGCCACAGCCTCCTTGCTGTTCCTTAAACTCCCAAGCATGGTCCCGTCTCGGGGTGTTTGCATCTGCGGTTCCCTCTGCCCGTTTGCTGTTCCTGCAGCTGTCCACCTGACTTAAGCCTACTCGTCCTTCAGGTCTCTGCTCAAATAACCCCCTGCATAAATATCTCAGTTCCTCATCCAGTTTTACTTTTCTTCGTGGCACTTAAAACATCTTGACATTATTCATACAGTTCTTTACTAGTTTATTATCTGTTTCTCTCTCCAGAATGGAAGCTCCGTGAGAGCAGGGTTTTCGAATGACTTGTTCACGGCTGTATGTTTAGTACCTAGAACAGGGTTAGCAAATTACAGCCTGTGGACAAAGCTGACTTGCAGCCTATTTTTGTAAATAAAGTTTTATTGCAACACAGCCACGCCCATTCTTTTCTGTACCATCTATGGCTGGTTTGTCCAACCAGAGTTGTGTAGTTGCAACAGAGAGGGCAGAGAGTGCAAAGCCAAAAATATTTACTATCTGGCCTTTTACGTAATAAGTTTGCCACCCTCTGACCTAGAACACAGCATGACACACAGCAGGTGTTCAAAATTTATGTGTGGAACACACAAATGATTATGAGGTCTAATTTTTTTTCTAAGTGGTAAGAGGAAAGTTTATTAGAACACACAGTACAGTCCAAAGAATTAGGAGTGGGCCGAGCCCTGAGAAAAGCGTCTCAAGGCTCAGGGCTCAAGTTGGCATTATCAGGAGAAAAAGTATACTCCAAAGGGTTTGGACAGGGGCAGTGGGGCCCAAGCAAAGGCAAGGCTCAAGAGACTCAAAGGGCTCACGGGCTCAAGGCTCAAGGTGGTATTATTATTATTATTTTAGATTTTATTGGGGAAGGGGAACAGTTTATTGGGGAACAGTGTGTTTTTCCCAGGACCCATCAGCGCCAAGTCCAGTTGCTGTTTTCAGCCTAGTTGTGGAGGGAGCACCCCACCATCCCCTGTTGGAGTAGAACCGGCAACCTTGTTGAGAGGCCGCGCTCTAACCAACTGACCCCTCCAGAAGCTCAGCGGTAGCTTGTTGTCCTCAATCTAGCTGTGGAGGGCGCAGCTCACTGGCCCATATGGGAATTGAACCGGCAACCCTGTTGTTCAGAGCTGGAGCTCTAACCAACTGAGCCATCCGGCCGCTTCAAGGTGGAATTATTGTTAAGAGAGAAAGTACACTCCAAAGGGTTTGGAGTGGGCCCTGAGCAAAGGCAAGGCTCAAGAGGGGCTCAAAGCTCAATGCTCAAGAGGACAAGGTCTAATCTTTTTAAAGATCAGATTCCGAGCAGCAGGTTAAGTAACCAGGTATTATAGCCACGTGCAATCCTTGCCCATGGGGGAAATGGGTCGCCATGTCCTCCTCCCAGAGGACACCCATGTTCTCCAGAACTCTCTTGGTTGCAAGGAACAGGAAATCCAACTTGATCAATTTGAGCCAGAAAAGGAAATTTGTTAGCTCATGAACCGAAAAGTTGAATGTGGACTCCTTCAGGTATGGTTGGATCTAGGGTCTAATACTCCCAGGTTCAAGACCAAAGAAAGAGAGAATCCCTATTTTTTCTGGGATAAATTGGTTTCTTTTCAGAGCCTCAGTTTTCTCACCTGTAAATTGGGGAGAACAGTGGTCCCGTCCTCATAAAGTAGCTGCAAGGGTGAAATAAAACAATCCAACTGAGGTTGGCTCAAGAAAAAAAAAAATCCACCTTCTACACCTGGAACGTGCAAAAATGTCACTTCACATGGCTGAAGGGATTTTGTAGATGTGATTAAATTAGGGATTGAGATTAGGGGAGAGATTATCCTGGATTATACATACGGGCCCAATCTAATCACATGGTGCTTATAAGTGGGAGGCAGGAGGATCAGAGTCAGAGGAGATGTGAGGATAGAAGCAAAGGTCAGAGAGAGAAGAAACCGCACTGTTGGCTTTCAAAGAGGAAGAGGCCACAAGCCAAGGAATGCGGTGCGTTCTAGAAGCTGGAAAAGGCATTCTCCCCTGGAGCCTCCAGAACAAATGTAGCCTTAACACCTTGATTTTACCCAGTGAACCTGTGTCATATTCTTGGCCTACAGAATTGTAAGGTGGTTTTAAGCCACTGGATTTGTGGCGATGTTCCAGCAGCAACGGGAAACTCACATACCAGGCAAGACACTTATTGCTATGCCTGCCTGGCATGTGGTAAACCCGTGGAAGATGTGAGCTGATAATATTATTGATCGAATGTTACCATTCTCTCCACCTTTGCCATTCAGGCTCCTCTTGGATCAGCCCAGCTATTTTCGACAAAGCCCTCAGATAATTTCCAGTCCCCGGTACAGTGTGATGTCTCCAGCAGGTGCCAGAATTGGGGTTGGCTTCCTAGAGCCTTATCGAGGACCCACAGCTGACCCAGCTCTGCATGGGGTCTAAAAGCCACCTCCCAACGCCCCAGCCCACGAGCTCTCCTTCGAACAAGCTTCTCCACCACTGCTCTCCGCTCCCTCCCACACTGCCCCCCTGAATCCCCCACCCCACTAAACTATTTTTAAACCACTTCCCTTCCCACTCCATATTGATTTTCAGCCCTACTCCCTGAAAGCACTTTGTGGCAGAGGCCCAATGACTTCGCCAGGTCTTTTGTCACCATCTGTCCCTTTGCTCATTGAGGTCAGCAGCAGGATTCCAGGCCGGTGACGCTATAATCTCTGGCTCCTCCAAGCAAAAGCTTTCAGTGGTTCCACTTCCCGATGATGGTGGAATGTTCTCTCACTTCAAGGTACAGAGACCATCCTTCTGACATTACGGCTAAAGGCTGGTCCCAGCGGTGGCCAATAGGGTCCTGTGCCATTGTGTTCCTGGGCCCAGGGCAGTGGGCAGCTTCTGTTCAGAGGGCAGCAGGGTTGGGGGCAGGCTGCTGGCAGCGGCTGCCCGAGGGGGATGCAGTGTATCTATGTATATCCAACTCACTCAGATGGCACTTTCTCTGTATGAGGCACTATGGTTTATGTGCTATCCATGTATTAACTTATTTCATTTCCACAGCAATGTTGTAAGGTCGGTGCTATTATTTTCGTTTTCAGACGGGAAGTGGAGGCACAGAGAGGTGAAGTAACTTCCCAAGGTCACACAGCTAGTCGGGGACGCGAACCCCAGTAGGATATATATTTAACCACCACACTCTATGCCTCCCAATCAGTGGTAACAGGAGCTCTTCTCCTCCTCCGTCCCCCTCCTGGTGTTCACCCTGCCTCCGCCATCCTGGGTGGGTTTTCATAAACCTCAGGGTCTGGGGCCAGCTGCCCAGAACTGGCATGATGTTTTCCAATGTCATCCCTGTCAGGGTCACTGTCACATTACAACCTGCCCCTGACGGGCTGATTGTCCCAAAGACCTCAGGAGGGAGGTGCTGTATTATCACCCCCATGTCACAGAGGAAGAAACCAAGGTTCAGAGAGGTGAAGCCACTGCTCGTCCAGGTTCATCCAGCTAGGAAGTGGCTGAATGCTGGCGTGGTGGCTCTGAAGTCTGGACCTGGGCTCTGGGGTCCCCTGTGATCAGGGATGGTCACTGTGTTCGTCTCCTGGGGCTCAGAACAATACAAATGCATTGTCTCCCAGTCCTGGAGGCTGGCAGTCCAAAATCAGGGTGCTGGCTGGGCCTTGCTCCCTCTGAAACCTGTGAGGGAGGATTCTTCCTCGCTTCTTCCAGCTTCCGGCGGTGGCCAGCAGTCCTTGGCATTGCTTGGCATGTGGACACATGACTCCAGTTCTCCGTGTTCACATGCCATTCCTCCTTCTGCAGGAGTCTGTGTCTCTGTCCAAATTTCCCCTCTGGTGACAGAGGACACCAGTCATACTGCATCAGGGTCCACCCTAGTGACCTCATTTGATGACCTCGATACAGGTCCTACCTCCAAGTAAGGTCACACTGTGAGGTAAGCTGGCTTGGGACTTCACGATATCTTTTTGGGGGAACACACTTCAATCCATAACAGTGATACTGTCAGGAGCGGCTTGCGGGAGGCCGGAGCCTTCCCGAACACCCTTTAATGCTGAGATCTTTCCTTCCCAGGAGAGGGGTCAGTGGAGCCAAAGTCGGGGATTTTGTATTCCTTCCTTTGCCGGCTTGCTTTCATTGTCCTGCACCCAAGAGGCTGTAAACTCTAGGAGAGCAGGGATTGTGC
The DNA here is from genome assembly GCF_964194185.1 of Rhinolophus hipposideros. NCBI lineage: Eukaryota > Metazoa > Chordata > Mammalia > Chiroptera > Rhinolophidae > Rhinolophus > Rhinolophus hipposideros. The sequence continues at coordinate 8,015,630 of NC_138070.1, forward strand.
CTCTCCCACGCCTAGCACAGTGCCTGGCATTCAGTAGGCACTGAATAAACACTTGAGTGAATGAAAGAATACATGAATGAAGGGCTACCTCCCAACCCCAGCCAGCACACATTTCCAGGTCTTCAGCCCTCCCAGGGCCAAAAAGCAAACTGATTTGTCAGGAGTCTTGAATCCGTGGCTGAGCTGTTCATATTTCAGCATCTTCACATCTCTGCCCAGCTCCCCCCCACCCAGCAATGGTGAAATTATTAAACCCCATTACGAATCGGATTTTAATCTCCTGTAAATAGTCCTGCCATTATAGTGTCATAAGAGGCAATTAGGACCCCCTCCCTTCCTTTGTTCCTTCCTTCTTCCAGCTACAGACTGTCTGATTTCCTGTGTGCGTCAGGGGGTGGGGACCGAGGCCGAAGCACGCCCCACCTACCCACCCACCTGTTTAGTCCCTGGGGAGGAGCCTAGAGGCTCTTGTAAGGGTGAGAGGTCTAACAGAAGGAGAGAGAGTCACCCTTCAGTATATAGATGATGCGTCTAAGTCAGCGTTTCTCAGGGACCCTTGTCAGGAAGGACCCTGAAGGACACGCTGTCACATGCAATATGCCAGGTGGCATGCAGTGTGTGGTTCTCTCCAGTGCTCCCCTGAAGGTCCCCGACCCAGCCCCCATCATCTTGGACCTTCCAACCGTCCTCACCCCCCTCGCCTCCCTCCCATCTCCTCTCCACACAGCAGCCAGGAATAGTTCCCTCCTACCAAAGCCAAAGGTTGGCAGAGGGGGGAAATTGAGGCAGAGAGTAATTTTTTTTGCATCTTTGCGTGGTCCTGAACGCTTTTGAAAGTCAGGACATGGCACCATCTCCCTCTTCTAATTCTTTTGTGTCCAAGCTCTTCTCCCAAAAGCCCCCACCCCAGAAAGGGAGGAATGTCTTCCCTTGCTGCCCCTGCTGAGCAAGGAGGGGCAGAGGGGGCTCTGCAGGGCGGTGGTGGGGCTGGGAGCAACAGCAGAATGGGCCCTTGAATGCTGGGGACTTGGCCATGAACTCAGGAGGTTGGACCTCAGGCTTTCTTCTTGCTGGGCCTCAGTTTCCCCACGTGCACATAGGGAAGATGATTAGCTTCCCTGGAAGGCGGAGGTGTGACGGAGTGACTGTTCAGCGGGTCCGTCTTTTTCCCCCACTGGACTCTGTGTAAGAACAAAGCAGACCTACCTTTAACTTCCTGAGGTGCTGGGGGCCAGGAGTGCAGGGAGCACCGTATCCCGTATCCCTTCTGTGAGCTGGCCTGGGGCCCTCCAAAACCATAGAAAGGAGGGACATTCCTCCTTCAAGAGGTCCCCTTGATTTGCATCCCATCATTCAGCCCTCCCTGAATGGAGCTGGGCCGGGGTGAGAGGGTTAATAAACCCGACTGGCCTCTTCTCCTCAGAGACCCCCCATCTTCAGGTGGGGCTGCCCTGACAATCGGAATGAGTTTGGAGGGCTCCAGCTGATCTTCAGTGGGCCTTGCCTTCAGGACTTCCAGTGACTGACAGGTCACAGCAGGCCCGGCAGAGGGAATGGGCATCAAAGGAGGCTGGTGGTGGAGTGGGGCTGGAGTCGGGCAGGAGAACTCTCTAGCAGGTCTGGGGCTGGAGCCTGGCCAGAGGGGACTCCGGAAGTGGACTTTTAGAACCAAATTTTGGAACACACATGTTGGGGTCTATTGCTCATCTATTCATTTAACAAACATATTGATTGCCTACTATGTACCAGGAGCTGGTAAGGCACTGGAAACACATCGGGGACAAGAGCCGAGAATCCTGACAGTCTAGTGGCCCTGCTTATGCACTGTGTCTGCTCTTTCCTCTGTGGCTTCTTTCGCTCAACATTAACTTTGTGAGATTCACCATTTTGTCCTGTGTGGTTGTGGATTGTTTTCTCCCTGCTCTGTAATATTCCATTGTATTGAATAAGCCCCGTTTGATGTATCCTATGGTTGATGGGTATTTGGCAGGTTCCAGTGTGGGGCTCTTTGTCCATCCTGGATCACCTTGTCTTCCCGCCCACATGCACCCCTCCACCCATCTTCCCCAAAGAGGAGGTTGGCCAACTTGTGAATCAAGTTACCCATGGACCAGAGGGGAGGAACGGCGCCCCCTTTGAGCCGGGCTGTGCTCTTACTGGCCCCGGTCTCCTCTACTCCCTGTAGTATCACACCCTCCACACACCAACAGGGCTCACTTGCCTGAGCTATCTGTCATCTCAGTTTGCAAGGGACCTCTAATCTCTAGCCAGGCAGCCAGCTGGTGTGGGAGCCTTCCAGCTGAGGGCTGTCCCCATGGGGCCCCTAGACATCCCCCAGGGTGCCCAGCTCAGAGCCCAGCCCAGGAAAGCAGGTGCCGCTCCTCCACTGGTGTTGGCTTCCACAGACCTCCCCAAGGCCCATCTCTCCCAACGTGAGTGCCTTGGGAGGAGGAAGAGAAGGGGGTTGAAACAACAGAGAAATGGAGTGGGGGAGCAGAGCTGAGTAATTATAGAGGAAGAGGCAGTGATAAAATGATAATGGACACGTTTTGACCCGGGCTAACCAGTTCCGGAGCTGTGAAGTAACTCGGAGACGTGATGGAGGGCAAGGGGCCTAGCCAGGGCTGCAGCTGAACTGGTGCTTTCACAAACAAGACGTAAATTGGATGCAAACATCTAATTAACCTTCTCCCTCGGTTCCCTCCACAGAGAGGGAGGTAGCCCTCCCAGGGCTCCCAGTCTTCCCTCCAGGGATGGATTTGGGGGAAGGGGGGAGGAGGGGAGGTGAGAGGGAGGCAGAGGAAGCCAGGCTGTTTTTTTTTTTTTTTCTTAACCAGCTCCCCTCAGGGTAGGAGCTGAGCTGACCCAGTGGGGTTGGTTTTTTCAGCACCTCAGGCTTGATCTGAGATCTGCATTCCTGCTTAATAGGCCCCAACATGCTGGGCCAGCCCAGTTAATCACAAGGACCTGGAATGTGGTCCTACAATCAGGGGAAATAGAGAGTTTGGGAGTTTTTTGCTTTTGTTTTCCTCTCTGGTGGCTATGGCACTGCCACAGGCTGCTCCCTGTGGGAATCCTCAGACATTTGAGTCCCCCACCCCCCACCCCCATCACAGAGCATGGGGCCATCTGATTCCGCAGGCGTTAGAGCATCCCAAACCTGGCCAAGCCCAAACGCCACTCCTGATAGCTGTGTGACCCTGGGCACCCGCAGTCAGCAGTCCACACTTCTTCATTCATTCACTCAGCACCATTAATTGAGCACCTACTGTGTGCCAGGCATTGCTCTAGGCACTGGGAATACAGTAGTGAACAAAACAGACTGAAAAAACAAAACCAAAAACTTTCTCTCTTCCTGGGGCTTTGAGGGGTGTGGTGGTGGCCGGCAGGAAGACGGACAATAAAGGACAAGATGACACTGTGTCTGAGAGCAGGAACTGCCAGGGTCCCAACCTTAGCTCTTCCACTTACCAGCTGTGTGACCCTGTACAATTTCTTCAAAATCTCTCTGTGCTCAGTTTCTCTTCTTTTCCTTTACTTGAAAAATATCAACATACAGGACATCTGGAAAAATTGTGCAAAACTAACCTTACATGTTAACATTTGCTTGTTTACTTTTCTCTCTCTCTCTCGGTCTGGCTCTCTCTCTGTCTTTATTTTGTGTTCTGAACCTTTTTGAGAGTAACTTGCAGACATGGCACCCTTTACCACTAAGTTCTTCAATGTCTGTTTCCGAAAAACAGAGGTTCTCTTATATAACCACAGTGCAATGATTAAAATCGGGCAAATGAACACGGATACATACTATTATCTAATCTAAGACCTTATTTGGAGCTCTCCCTTTGTCCTGATAATGTCCTTCAAAGCAAAAGAAATTCTGGGACCAAATGTCGCATTCAGTGTCCCGTTTCCTTTGTCTCTTTTAATCTGGAATCCGTTCCTTAGTCTTTGTGTTCAAGACAGTGATTTTTTGAAGCATACAGATGTAAGACCCACGCGCAAGATCTGTAAGATGTTCCCTAATCTGAGTTTGTCTCGTATTTCTTTATGATTTGATTCAGGTTGTACATTTTTGGCAAGAATTCTACAGTCTATAGGTGATTCTGGGTCCTTCCTGGAATGTTGTATCAGGCGGCACTGGTGTTGATGTGTCCCATTCCTGGTGATGTTGACTTTGGTCACTCGCTTCGGGAATGTTTGCCAGGTTTTCCCACAGAACTCTGACTATTTCCCCTCTGTAATGAGGAAGTACATTGTGGGAAGATGCTTTGAGATGAGGTAAATGTCTGGTTATTCCTCCGACTTTGTTTGACTAGTTTTAGCATCATTTAATGATTCTTGCCCGAATCAATTATTATGATGATCTTTCCCAAAGGCATGTTTTCTAACCCCAATCTTCCTGCTACATTTATTAGAAGGCTTTCTACTGTAAAGAAGAGAATTCCTTATTTATCTATTTATGTATGTATGTATGTATATATGTATGTATGTGTGTACGTATGTATGCATGTATGTATGTATTTACTATGTCCGCATGGGCTCATGGACTCTTATTTCATTCAATGGACAATAACCCTTTACGATCTTTGTCTATTTTGATGCTCAAGTTGTCCTAGATGTGGCCCTTCAAGCAAGCTGGCTCCTGCGTCGATGTGACCTGATCATTCGTTAAACATTTCCTTCCTGTCTCACACAGGAAAGTATTTCTGACTCACTCCCTGCCCCACACCTGGAGTCAGCCATTTCTCCAAGGAGCCCTGGTTGCTTTCACTGGGGCATGGTATGTAGAAGTCATGATTTGGGCTCTGGTGTGCTCACTGCTACTGGGCTGTCACTGTACGCAGACTCTTTCAGCACACCTAGCTGACGCTTCAGTTTCTCCATCTGTTAAATGGGACACAATCACCCCTACCTCTGACATTGTATGAGGATTAACTGAGCCAGTGTCTGAAACGTGCTTAGAATAGTGTCCACCTGGCACACGGATGCTGCTTTGGGAGTGTGTGTGTTACATAAACAAGAAATACACTTAACATGTTAGATAGTGATAAGTGTTCTGGAGAAAAAGAGACTTGGGGTGTGTTCCCATATTATGTGGGATGGTCAAGGAAGGGCTCACTCAGAAGATAGTTGAGCAGAGACCTGAGGAGGTAGAGGGTGATATCTAAGGAAAGCAGGCAGCAGAAGGAATAGCCAATGCAAAGGGCCTGAGGCAGGAATATACCTGGCCTGAAAGTAGAGGCCAGCTTCCCAGACTCCAGGGAAACCAAATTTCTAAATGAAAGCACCATTTTAAAAAAAAATTGGGTAATGTGGGGGATGCTTGGACCGTAAACCTGGCTTGTGAACCTCCAGGGACATAGTTATCATGAATCCAAGGCTCACTCTGTGCTTGGTCCTCAGCTGAGCATTCCCTGTAGGTGATCTCACTATACCCTTAGGAGGTAGGCCCTCTTACTACCCCATTTTACAGATGGGAAGTTGGAGGCTTATGCTGAGTGACTAACTCAGCTAGAATGCAGCCAGTATGTGGGGAATAGGGCAGACTTGGAGAGCCAGTCTCTTAGACGCCAAAGACTTTGCCGGAAGTGACCAGGAGGCATGAGCTGCTTTCCGTAAGACCAGTGGCTGTGAAGCCTCGGTTTTTCCATTTGTGCAAATCGCAGTACCTGGTTCCACGCAAGTCAAACTGGAAGGTGAGGGGTGCCTGGTAGGGCATCTCTCTCTGAGAGGCAGTGAGGGGCTTCTCTGCATGGCTTCCCTGCAGCTGCCCCTCCCCCACGGCCCTTCCGATGGCGCCCCCCCTTCCTCTTTTTCACCCCATCTTCCCCAGGGGCAGCCAGCCAGCAAAAAGAGTCCCTGGGCAGCAATGATGAAGATGGATGTGTGATTGATTCAGCCCCCCTTCCCTCTGCCCTTCTGGTAGAAAATTAAAAGACCATTTGTTAAGGGGCGAAAGTCCTCAGGTGCGTCCTGAGGCCAGACAATTTGTCTCTGTGAAAAGGATGCTATTATGAGAGAGGCTGGATGCAGGCAGAGGGCGGGCCTGAGGAGAGGCCCGGGAGGGGGGAGGCCCTGAGGAGTGAAGGGGCTCGGGCAGGGGTGGGGGGGGGCGAGACAATGGGGGGAAATAATAAATACATCGGAGCATGCCCGCCGCGGGGCTCCTGGCTAGACAGGGAGGGGGCTGCTCGGGGCTGGGCGAGCTCATGTGCGCTGGCCTCGGAAGCCAATTCCTTTTTCATGACCCTTGTCCGGGACCAGAAGGGTGTCACCCGGGAGCTCTGCCGCCCTCCATTAAGGAGGGTTTGTAAATGACCCTCTTTAAGGAGCGAGTTTCTCTTTATAGACCTCGGTGTGGAGAAGGGAAGGAGAGGGGGGGCCCTGAGTGAGTCCCTTCCGCCCTCTTGGGGGTCATTAAGTGATTAGAAAGAAGGGGCCAGTTCTCCAGCCGCCATTCAGATGAGGGGATGCATTTATCACAAGCGCTATTATTTATTGTTTTTTAAAAGGTTGCATTAGGCTCCCTATGCTGTCTCCTGGCTCCCTTTGTGTGGACGACCTCCTTCGGGGGCCGCTTCTTCCAGGATCCCAAAGGCAAGGTGTCTCGTACCCGAGACCCAGCCGGAACCTGGTTCCTATCCTTTGGGCCTCGTCGTCCACCTGACAACATAGCCACGCCACCCCTCTCTTTGGTGGCTGACTGTCCCCCTGAAGGCCCCTTGCTGGCTCACCTCAGCCCCATGTGTAGGATAAGAAGGCTGATATCATGGTGGTCCCCTCTCTTGTCAACTTGTTCATTCTGCCACTTGCATTTGAGTTTCTCTAGGGCAGTGACAGCGGCTTATTCATGGCTCTGTCCCCAACGTGCAGCACAAGCCTGCTGCACACTAGGTATCCAAGGAAAACGTGTTTGCAAGAAGCCCTCATTTGCCCCATTGGATAGATGGGGAAACCAAGGCTCAGAGACATTGCAGAGTTGCATAGATTGTCGAGGGACAGAGCCGGGATTTGAAGCTGGGTCGTGACACTCATGAGGGAGAAAAGACCTTTGAAGGGAAGAAGATCTGTGCAGCTCTTTGATTCTAGAAAACTCTTTATTTTTGGAAAAGGAAATCTGCAGGCAATCAGGGGCAGAGGAACTAACTCCTCCGTGTGCTCTTCCCAGGAGATGAACCCAAATGACCTTTAAATATACTAACTTGAAAATTTCCCTCTTCTGCTGAAAACCCAGTTCTCTGTACAGTGCCCCAGACTGGCTGTCTGACTACTGGTGGCCCTGTCTTTCCTACCAGTCACCCTCCCTCTCTCTGTTCCTCCAAGCCGTTAGCTCTCTCCAGCTCCGGGCCTTTGCTCAGGCTGATCTCTGTGACTAGAAAGCTCTTCTTTGTCCAGCCATGTTTTCCAACTTTGCACGTGAGAATCCCCTGGTCTAGTTCCTAAAGCTCACCAACACCGTTGATCCCTTCCCTGGACCAATTAATTGAAGCAGGTTCTCTGGCAGGGCTGGCACTGGGGCGGGGCTTTTAAAAACATCTTCCCAGGTGATTTTGAGGCGAGGAGGGTTGAGAAGCGCTGAGCCAGCCAATTCTACCTGTTTGCAGTCTGAGCCCAGAGGCCACTTTCTGACTGCTGGGCAGGGTCAGGTCACTTTGTATTGTCTTTGGGTCTGTTCAGCCTCCTCTCCTCATCTCTTTGTGATCACAGGCTCACTCAGGTGGTTTCCATGTGCCTCCGACATTTGCCTCTGAAAGGGCTGAGACCTATCCTCAGTGCCCGGACACATCGTGCAGTAGATGCTCATTGTGATTTTGTTGAATGAAGGAGTAAAGTTTGAGAGATGGCATTGAACGAGTGGCATTGAACCGCCTTGGAACGGAATCTAAAAAGCCCTTTTACATGCTGAATTCACTCAGGCGCTGTTTGGCTGTTCAGAGGTGGGGCATGGGTGGGGTGGTGAGATGTGCAAACACCACCTGGCTTCCCAAGGTCACCTTCCCACCTCTCTCACCTCATCTCCCTCTGTTCAGTGCATCACCTTGCCTCCCCACCCCTCTGGCCTGCTCCTGTCACCATTCACACCTCAGGCCACTCTCCTCCCTAGAGTTCCTTCTCCAGTTCTCTCTGCCGGGGCATGGGGCTGGCGGCCACCCCCCCAGGGCCCAATAAAGTACCTTCCATGTAGTAGGTGTTCAATACATTTTTGCTGAATACATAAGTAGGAGTTGGATCTGAATCTTAGGGGGAAATGGGTGGGGTGTGTGCAATTTGATAAAACATATTCAATATAACAATGTAATTTTATAGTCCGAAAGCAAAGGAGGAAAACGTAAGCAGCACAGTGGAAAAATTAAAATCATGGGAGTTGGGCTGCATAGGTTCAAATCCCAGCTCTACCACTTACATGCTGTGTTACTACAGGCAAGTTACTTAATCTCTCTGTGCCTCATGTTTCTCACCATAAAACTGAGGTACCTGCCTTATAGAGTTGCTATTACTATATAATATTAACAGATATTAAACCTAATATTTAATAATATATGTGAATTATATGTAACACATTACAATTATTATGTTATCATTGTTGGATGCATTAATATGTATAATGCTCTTGGAACAGTGCCTGGCATAGATGAGTGCTCAATAAATATTATCAATATGTTTGATTATTTGTAGTATAAACTGAGGGCCAGTGACATCTGAGTCGCCAGGGACGACTCCTAGGACCAGATCCTGATCCTTCTCTGTGAAGAATTTTAGGTTTATCAAAAAGGCTCTGGATGAAAAAAGGGCTTCATCACAGCCCATCTCTGAGGACCTGGACTCCCTCCCATCCTCGCTGCTCCTCTGACCTCCTGGCCAGCTCTGAGGACCGAGGGTGTGCGAGGGCCTGATGGAGAGGCCACCTGTCCTCGGGGATAATGAGAAAAGTCAGGATGAAGGAGGGACAAAGCTCAGTGCATTCAATAGAAAGCACTGGCCCTTATTTTGAGATTATGTCCTTTCTACCTTTTTTTTGGTGCAAAAATGTCCTTTCTATTATAAAATTATGATGATGGGAGCCGAGAGGGTTTTTTTTTTCTTTTCTTTTCTTTATGAACATTTTCAATCTCGGTGAGATGAAGGGTTGACAACCTTATAATGATCCCCCCATTTTCTTTTGGCAGGGGGAGGCATCTACTAGTCTGTAACATTGAAGTAAATCAATGATAGCATAGTTCACTTATTCAACTTAGCCCATTTCTCCACACAACAGTCAGAGTGATCTTAGAAACATAGGAATCAGATCATTTGCAATTTGAAAAAGCATATTTTTCATTACTTTGCCTAAATCTCCCATCTCCTTTAAACTAAAATCCAACTTGTGACCCTGGTCTATAAGACTCTACGTAACCTTGGTCCTTGCCTGGCTCCCATCCTCCCCTGACTCTGACTACACTGGCCTCTGTTGCTCTTTAAACACACCAAGTGCATTTCCACCTCAGGACCTTTGCACTTTCTGTCCCTTCTGCCTGAAATGCCTTTCCCACAAAAGCCGCATGACTTCTCCTTTTACTTCATTCAGGTCTCAGCTTAAACGTCTCCTCAGAGAGATGTCTGCTGACCCGTCTGTAGAAAACAGCCTCTGCCCCATCTTCCTGTTTGATTTGGATCACATTACCCTGTTTATTTCCTCTTAGCACTTACAGTTATCTGAAATCACCCAGTGTATTTGTTTACTTGCTCACTAATATCTGTCTCCCATGAAAATGTCAGCTCCCTGTCTTGTCCGCCACCTTTCATTGGACTTCTGAACACCCAGAGCTCGCAGCACTGGGTAGGTATACAACAGGGGCTCGAGACATTGTTTATTGATTGAGTTGGGCCAGGAGACACGATTGGAAAGTCCCAAGTTGGTTTGACCAAGGGTCCCTCCTCTAAAATGACTCCAGGATGGAGGCAGAAAGGAGCAGTGGGGTGCGTCCAACCCAAATGCATCTCCTCGTGCTTGTCAGGCGTAGACGTCCTGGGCAGGCAGCAGGACACCACTGGGAGTACGACAGTGTCCAGTGAAGCGGGACGGAGGACTTGGTGGGCTGGTATTAAGTCCCTTTGCCCTCAGATCCATTTCCTGCCTTAACTCTGTGCCACAGTGGGGCTGACACCTGCTGGTGGTGTTTCTAGACTCCCGGGCAGCTGGGTTTGGCCAGTGGGAGGCCCCTTCAGAGGACTGGAGGGCAGGAGGAAGGGAGAGGCCACTGTTTCACTCCTTCGCTCTCCCATGGGTGGCTGCTCTGGTGAGCAGTTATGTCAGCTCTGTGGCTACAGTTCCTTGGAGAGCCCCTGGCCATGGTTCTAGTTTCTTCTGAGAACCCCCAGCGCCAGGGCTCCGCTGAGAGCACCCACCTTCTCTGTCCCTCCCTATTAGGATGGAGACATCTTCCTGCTCTTGCTACTCCCTGGTGTCTCCTTACTGTCCTCTGTGGGTTCTCAGCTTACTTCCTCCTCATCAGGGCCTCCAATTGCTGGCATTGTCCCCTCTGCTGTGAACCTTTCAAGTAGCGTCCGATATCCTGGCTGGACCCTGACGGACTTGCCCGGGTGCTGTGGGAGGCCGGGGAGGGGTACCTGCCACCCCTGACGGGAACCGGAGAGGATTCGCAGAGGAGCTTGTACCTAAGTGGAGGCCTGCGGAACCTTTGCCGTCAAGGTTTCCTGTTTAGAACTTCCCTGAGCTCAGCCCCATCGCATTCCTTAGCAATCCTCCCTCAGCATTCCTAACCTTGGCATGGTAGCCATTGCTTTGTTTGACGGGGCGGGGCGTCCTGTGCAGGGTGGGATGTTTAGCAGGGTCCCGGATCTCCACCCACTAGAAATGCCAGCATCACCCCCCTACCCTGAGCTGTGACAGCCTTATATCTGTCCATAACTGTCAAATGTCCCCTGAGGGCCAAATTGCCCCAGTTGAGAGTCATGCAGTGATATGCATCTAGCCCAGTGATTCCCATTCTGGCTATACCCAATGATCACCCCGAGGGGCAATTTTTAAGCAGATGATGGGCAAGTCCCATGCTGGAATGACTGAACCAGAATCTCTGGGGAGGAGCCCTGGACATTGTGTGTTTTAAAAGTTCCCCCAGGTGATTCTTACGCACGGTCAAGGTTGAGAGCCACTGGGCTAGCCCAACAAGATGCCCCGTCTACCTCAACTATTTCCTGATCCACAGAGAAGGAAACCGCGGCTCAGACAGCCCAATGGTTGCAATTAAAGCCTCCCACCAAGTGACTGGAGCAGCACAAGCCAGGTATTGCTGCAATGCCTTTGTTAAACCAAATAACCCATCCGAAGGAAAAATTCATGCCCTCCAAACAGACAGATGTGTAAACTCAAACAAAACAGCAACTACCACTTTGCAAGTGGTGCCAGCCCCTTCTTAATACAGATGACAGGGACCCCAAGGGAGGCTTTCTCTCCCCGGGCGACGTCTCCATTTCCTCTAACCCATTTCATGCTCGGGAATAGCATCTGTGTCCTGCTTTCTCTCCTGGGACAACCGCAGAGTGCCAATGGTCTGGAGGTGTTGCCAGCCCACACATCTGCCATGGTGACAGTGTGAGGATGGTCATAATTCCCTCCCTCCTCAGGTCCTGTCATCAGCCAGACTCCTCTGGGCGGGGACTTCTGCTCTGCCCTTCCTCCCTGTGGGCTCAAGGCAGGGCTTCTTAGTGGAGCTGGAAGTTTCCTAGCTTAAGTCAAATGTGACTTTTTCTTTGCCATGGGCGTTTTTATTTTCTCAAGGCACAGGAGTTCTGTCCCATTAACCTAAATCAGTGAATAAGGTTATTTTTGTGTCTTTATAAATGGTTCCTCATGACTCACTCCTTCTGAAAATCTTCCTGGGTCATTTTAGGTCAAGAGCCAGAACACTGTGGCCCCTCGGCCCGGCCAAGTCTTTCTGTAAATAAAGTTTTATTGGCACATAGCCATGCCCATTTGTTTACATACCGAGTGTGACTGCTGGAGGGAGCTTTGTCAGTTATCAATGAGATCGCCCCACACCCAGCTCAAACCCTCAGGATCCTACCTTCTTCCCACGGCTTCCAAGGCCCTGCCTGGTTGACTCACTGTGTATCCCTGCCTTACCTCCTACTACGCCCCACCTTGCTCACTAGTGCCAGATGTACAGGTGATCGGGCTATCACTCAAACCCACAAGCTCACGCCTGCCCCAGGGCCCTTGCACTTGCTGTCATCCCTACCTAGAATGCTCTTCCGTCTCCACGTGAGTTGCAACCTCATTTCATTCAGGTTTCTACTCAAATGTTGCCTGCCTCCCTAGAGAGACATTTCCGGATCACCTCCTAAAATATTTACATTATTTAGTTGTTTATTGCCTGTCTCCCCCAATTAGACTGTAAGCTCCATGAGGGCAGGGATTGTGTCTGTCTAGAAAGATCATCACCAAAGCCTCAGGAGGGAGAAAAAGGCCTTAGGTGCTCAAGAAATACTGGTGGGAATGAATGAGTGAATGAATGAACGAATGAATACTTATCTTGCAAGTGTTTCCAGGAAGATGTAGATAATTCACATAAAATAGCACCCTACTTAGCACATAGTAGGTGTTCACTGGAAAGTAACTCTTCTTAGTGACAGTGGTTAGACAGCAAGCCTGTCTGTGCAGCCCCGTTGCTGCGACTCCTTGGGTGGCTCTCTCCCCGTTCCTTCCTTAGCTATAGCGTGAGAAGGCTGGAAGATATTTTTGGTCCTCCTCTGCTTTGCTCTCTCTCCAGGTCTCTGCTTCCTGGAGGCCCTGCATGGAGGGCTCCCATCCCTTCTCCTCTCCGTCCCCCCTCCTCTCCTTGTCAGGTGTTTTGCTCATCTTGGGTCCTAATTGAGATGGCAAATTCCAGGGACAGGGCCTGCAGCCAACTCTGCCAGCCTCCCCTGCCAGGAGCAGGAGGAAGAAAACAAAACCCCATCAACATGGCAAGCGAACCCCTGTCTATCCAGTAGGAAAGAAGCCTCCTGTCTGGCCTGCTTGGTCTACCCCAGGGCGGGCGGTGGGAGCCCAGGCTGGCTGAAGGCACCAATCCCAGCCTCCTCTCCGCTCCCAGCCAAGAATCACCTGATGTCCTTTTGCCCGCCCCCCCCCCCCATCATCGTTGTGCCAAACGGAAGGGGGCAGTTTTCTACTAAATGGAGACCAGGTGGTTCCTAAGGCAATTAGAACCCCCTGAGCTGGCGGTAGACATCGTGTGTGTGGGCGGGCCTGCTTCCCTGTCTCCCTTCCCTGGCTTTATTTGTTTGCTTTGGATTAGAAAGGCTTGTGCAACACAGAGTCCTTGTTTCCATCCTGTTCCCGCTCCTCCTAGGCTGGGAAAGACCTGACATTTGCAGCTGCCATCCCTTGTGAACCTGAGGCAGCGCCTCCACCCCAGCAGCTCATCCATAAAACGGGGGGCTGATTCCCGCCTTGTGCGACTCTTGTGAATACCTTTCGTAAAAGTTACTTCTTACACACGTGCATTTGAGTCGCTTAAGCAGCATAAACCTGGGGGTGGGATATTCTCGGCGAGAGAACCGTCAATGCAGAGACAAATGAGCATCTGAAATAGTGACACGCTCTCGGTTGGGGGGACGTGTGCCAAATCCATGCATTTTACAGGGAGAGATGTGCATCTGGGAAGAAACGAAGCAAAGCATTCAAGAGGAGAGAAACTTTCTTAAGAATCCAGGACGACTTGCTTTGATGGCTCACTTAGTAGGGGTGTCGGCCTGGGAGCAGGACCCACAGAGAATTTGACACCCACTTCCTGCCTTCACAGTCTACTTGGGGGAATCATGGCTAACCAGACACAGAAAGGTTAGAGTAAACTAGCTCCCCAAGTGTGAGAAGCACTCGAATGTGCCTTCCAGTCCCAGCGCTGTCACGTGGCAGCTGTGCCACCTCAAACAAGTTACTTAACCTCTCTGAGCCTTCTTTTCTCATCTATAAACTGGGGATGGTAGGGCTGTTGTGAAGGTTCCCCCACATGTAGCACTCGGAGAAGCGTAGTACAGTGCTTGGCACTTCGTGGGCACTCGTTAAGCTCTGATCTTATCATTTTCCACAATAACAATAACACCACCCATCTCATTCACCAGCATTTGAGTGTTATTTCCAGATTGCAGAGCACTTTTCAAGTACACGCTCCCATTTAGAACACAAACAAGCTCATGTTACATTTCCTGGAACCCTCCAGCCTGAACTAAGTGGGAGCTTGGTGTCACCTGCTTGAAGTGGCCTTGAACCAGGCCCGAGGATGGGTAGGATTTGGACGTGCAGGAAGCAGAGAGCAGGTGAGGGGAACTGCGTGAGCAAGGGCATCGTGGTGGGAAAGTCACAAAGCATGCAGGGGACAGTGGGAGACAGGTCCAGTGGAGTGGAGGTTTGTTGCCAGGGGAAACTGAAAATAAAGGTGGCCCTAATTCTGTGAGCTGGATTGTCTCCTTCTATGGTGTCCTTCCTCGACAACCCTCAGCTGTGAGTATCTTCTTATTTGAAGTTCCTGGTAGCTAGCTTAGTGCCCAGCATACTTCTCTCTTTCTTTCCTTCTTTCCCTTCCTTTCTTCCTTCCTTCCTTCCTTCCTTCCTTCCTTCCTTCCTTCCTTCCTTCCTTCCTTCCTTCCTTCCTTCCTTCCATGTGTCTATCCTTTTATCCATCAATCTTCTTTTATTCTTTTTATTAATCATGGATCCAAATACTTATCCATCTCTTCATCAACCCATCCATTCTCCCATCCTCCTTCCTTCCTCTCTCCCTCTCTTCCTTTCTTACTTCTTTCCTTTCTTCCTCTTGCATCCATAAATCCTCTACCAGCCTTTTGTAATCTCCCCTTCTTTCCTTCCCTGTATCCCTTACCCCTCCCATTTACTCATCCATCCATCTACCTATCATTCATCTGTCCATCCATCTATCCGTCCATCGAATCAAGTCCTTTCAGTCAGCCATTCATTCATTTATTCCTTCAACAAACATTCAGTTATCTACATGCCAGGCTCTGGGCTAGGTGCAGAGGAAGAATTCAAAGATGAGTTCAATAAAGGCACATAGTAGGTGCTCAATAAATGTTTACGCATTTCCCATGAGATTTCATGTGGGAGTTCCAAAGCCCTCATTATACATTACTGACCACACACAGGTTTCCTGAGGCAGTCCAGTGGTGAACAGCATGATTCCCCTGTAAGATGCTTGGATGGAGGGGCGGGCAGATAGCAGAAAAAGATAGTGAGAAAGAGAACACAGAAATCCATGCTAGATACCGCTCCATTTACCCTGCTGCCTCATCACTTGCCTTCTGTCTCACAAATCCTGGGGCACCAACAAGCTACCAACTCTCATTTCCTCCTTACTATCATGATGAAGCCTTAACTAGTCACTGATCCAAAGGGCACCCTCTTCTCCCCAAACAAGAGCTGCTTAATGGCAACGTACAGGGCTCCTGATTTCCGTGGCCACAGGACGATCTGGTTCAATGGGCAGGAAAACACCACCTCCGCGCTCTTGTTTCATTCTTTGGGAAAGCAAGATGGAAGCCTACAGGAAGATGGGGGCCTGCCTAACTCAAAACTGAAACCCGGGTTAATCCTTGGTTGACTACTCAGATCTCACCAACCCATCAGAAAAGCCATTGCTGCTTCTCCACATCAAGTAGTGATCTGGGCTCGCCCATCCCAAGACCCAGAGGTACCAACTGACCAAAAGTCCGGGCTGGGACATCCCCAGAATGCTATGGCCTGTGGGGTGGGAGGTGAACCCTGGAGCCCCAGGTGAGTGTGTTTACTGATGTGTGTGTAGGACATTACCAGATGCTGAATCTCATGGTGAGGAAATTTCTCCCTTTTCCATTTTCTTTCAAGGCGAACTCTCCTTGGTCTTTAACACCACCCCGCTAATGTCCCATTTAACAAGAGAGAGCAGGCACAGGCATGAATCCTTCAGAAGCGAGCAGGAACTAGCTAGAATCTAATAATAATGTTTCCTTTTTGTGGTGTTTATTTTTCTGGTTACCGTATGGTATGTAGGCAATTTCCCACTTAAGGTCAGGGGGAAAGGTTTTCTCCTAAAATAGATTTAAGTAAAAAGAGAATCGATTTAAAGAAACACATCAGATAAGTTATGTTAGGAGTACTTACTCATGTTGGGCAAGCATCATGCTTGGGTCATTTGAAAATGCCTCAAGTTTGAGAGGCTCTCATTGTCTCCAGTCTCCTAAATGTAAACACGTACATAGCACTTGCTGTGTGCTGGGCATTTCTAAGATTTTAGATACCTAAAACTCAGGACTTCCCAACAACTCTATGGACCAAGTAAAATTCTTAGCCCATTTAGCAGATGAGGAAACTGAGGCTCTGAGAGGTTTAGTAAATTGCCCCAAATCTCCCAGCTAGCAATTGGCCAAGGCAGGACTTGAACCCAAGGAATTTGGCTCTGAGGAGCTTCCTGGAATCACTGGACTGTAATCCCAGAGGTAGAAAACGTGACACCCAGCGGTAACGTATGTTCTACAAACTCCCTGCCCCATGAGCACACTTTAATTGGTTTGACAGAGTCTTAGCAATTCAGGAAGTAAAACTGCCCATGAGGTTGTTAAAACCTGGCCTGAGCTGGGTCCAGCAAGAACCCCATTTCCTCCCCTCGTGGTATTTTGGCATCTGCTGATCTGCTCTCCGGGCCCTTCCATTCTGCCTTGGCTCTTCCCTTCGGCAAACTCTCTCCAGGACGCTGTAACCCTGTGAACCCTGCTCCCCAGCTGACCTGCCTTTTGCCCAGGTCTCCCAGGAGTGGGGTGCCCTGGATGGAGGTCCAGGCGTGTGACGCCCTCTGCCCGCCTGTACTTCAGCCCTGCCTCTTTGTCTGTCTACCCTTGGGACAAATGTCTCATTCCCCAGGGTGTCAAGGGGAAAATTAATCACCCGGGGGAGATCAGTCAGCCTGCTGACTTGGCAGGGGAAAGACAAAGAGAAATAGGGTGTCTCGCGGATTGGTTGGGTCCCCCATTAAGGGGTGGAAAAATGCTTGCTTTGCGATTACAAATGGGCAACATTGCTGTTGGTGAGTCCGCCCCCGTCACCTCGGGAAATCGCTGCTAATGCGGTTCTGAGAAGGTGGCTGTCTCCTCTCCCGGGTACTGTCCTCCTGCGGGTCAAACTCCAGCCCCTCTGCCCGCCCTCTGGGCCTGGCCCTGTCACTCAGAAGTCAGGCTCCAGTCACTTGGGTCTCACATCACTGAACCGTCGTGTGGGAGGAGCCATGGCACAGGGGTTACAAGCAGTAGACTCGAATTGGGTTAAGAGGAGCACATGTGACCTCAGGCAGGTTGCTTAATTTTTCTGCGACTCAGTGTCTCCTTTTATGTAATAGGGCTAATAATAGTCCCTACTCGTGCCAGTCCTGGGCTTCTCGCCCTCCTCTCCCCTCCCCGCACCCTTCCTTTCTGTGTCACTCCCACAGGCTGCCTAGCCCAGGCTGCCAGGTGTCAGCTGGGTTCAGCCAATGAGAGGTGGGGAGGAAGGGAGACGCCACCAGGGTATTTCTCCCTCTCTCTCTGCCTTGGAGAGCTTCTCTGGGAGCTGCTGCCTCTCCTCTCGGAGGGCCCCCAGTTGTGGGTCCAGCTTTCGAAACCACAGAACACCCTGAGTTAAGTACAGTCACCCCAATTTACAGATTGACAAACCGAGGCTCACCACAGCTAAGAATTTTGCAAGGTTGGACGTGTAGCCACCATTGTGTGCCTGTAGGTGAATGCCATAGACTTGGCCTGTCCTTTCTCCTTACCTTTCTCTCTGTCTCTCTGTCTCTTTCTTTCTCAGGCATGGAAGTCAAATGCAAACTTTATCAGTGCTTTCAAGGCACTCATGTTCTGTGTTCTCTTTCCTTCGCTCCTCAGTCCAGTTCTTGAAAACCATATTTAAGCATACAAAGAATCGACCTAGCTAAAAATGGCTGCAAGCCGCTCTGTCCAGTACCATAGCCACCAGCCCCATGTGATTATCTAATTTTAAATTCATTAGAATGAAATGAAATTCAAAATGCAGTTCCTTAGTTGCACAAGCACCGTTTCGAGTGCTCTGTAGCCACCCGTGGCCCGTGGCTGCCCTACTGGACGGGGAGGACCTAGAGCATTTCCATCATCACAGACCATCCGTTCCTATCGCTGGTCTGGGGCAAGTTTCCTCAGCTTCGGCACCACTGACATTTCAGCTTGGATAATTCTTTGTCATGAGAGCAGCACTCCTGGCTGCTACCCACTGGAGCCCAGTGGTACCCTTCCCCAGTCCTGACAATGCAGAAATGTCTCCTGACATTGCCAAATGTCCCCTGGGGGCACAAAATCGCCCCTGGTTGGGAACTACTGGTCTAGATGATTAAAAAATAAAAAAAGAATTTTTTGGGGGGTCGGGGGGCGCAGAACTAACAGAAATGTGCATATTAGAAATTAGAAATTAGAAATGTTCAAGAAGCCCTGAGGTTTTGACACAGCGTTCTTCTGCTATGAGATGGTGGTGACCACGTGGATCTGGGAGTTAGCTAGACCTTCAGTCAAAGCTCCACTCTGCCACTTTCTTGCTGGGTTACTTTAGGCAAGTGTGTTGAACTCTCTGAGCCTCAGCATTCTCCGCTGTAAAACGAGGCTAAACTGTAATGGCCTTTGCTTCACAAGGCTGCGGTGAAATGGAAATCAGATAATGCACTCAACGTGCTTGGGATACAGTAGGCACCCAGGGTCTGTGGCTTCCCTCTTTTTTTAGGCTGAGGGCTTGTGTAGACAGGAAGTCCAGTTGTCGCTACTCCCCAGAAGCCAGGGATGGGAGAGATTGCCTACTGTGTGCCCCCCCTGAGCCTGGAACCAGACATACTCTATCCTTGAGCTCCAGGGGGGTGCTCTGGGGACCCCGCCCCCAGGTTGGGTCCAGCTCTAGTGGGGAGGGGTGTTGGGGCACTGCTGTAGGGATGAAAGTGGAAGGCGGGGGGCCCATCCATCCAGAAACATCCATCAATGCAGAGGAAGGGGCCAGGCAGCTCAATACAGCAGAGGTTTGTGAACCAGGAGTGAGGAAAATTGATGCCTGCAGGAGACAAAGGAGAGCAGGAAAGTGGCCCCCCAGGCCCGCTCCTTCCACAGGTGATAAGATTGATGGGCAGACGAAGGAGGCAGGCTGAGTGATAGATAATTTCAAATCTGCGGTAAACACGCTGTGGGGACTCGTAGCCTTTCTAACAAGTGTGACACCAGTGTGGAGGGGAGATGAGGTGACTGATTAGGAAACAAGACAGCCAGAGACCCTTCTGCGAGGCAGCGGGTGCTGCCTCGAGAGGGAGGCACGTGGGAATGAAGCCTGAGACGGACAGAGATGTACATGGTGCCTTGGGGCTCAGGCATCTCAGCCTTTGTGTGCTCTTCCCATTCATTCACCAGACAAATATTTACTGAGCACTTACTATGTGCCACGCACTGGGCTAGGTTCTGTGGACGCAGCCTGGAATGAGACAGATACAGTTCCTGTCCCCATGGGGCCTCTTTTCTTGTGGGAAAGACACTCAGTAAACAATTAAATGAATGAACAAGTCAGTTCTTACATTATTATAGTCTCTCGGAAGAATATAAAGCAGGGGTTGGAAAAGAGTGACAGAGGGGCTACTAACTCCGCCAGGAGAAGGAACCAGTCATTCAGAGAGCAGGAACTTGAGGAGGAGCGTTTTGGGGGCCCCAGGTGTATATGCTCTTCCTTTCTCCTTCTCTCCCTCCCTCCCTCCTTTTCTCCCTCTCTTCCCCTCCCCCTCTTTTTCTCTGTCTCACCCCCGCCCCAAATCCTTATTGAGCATGCTTTTTGCAGTAGGCACGTTAACATAAACTTTCAGAAAAACTCTATAGATTTATTTTATCCTCTCCATTTTACAGATAGCAAAACTGACCTTTAGAAGAGTTAAACGTTGTTTGCTCAAGGATGCTCAAAGAGGTGCTGTGGGGTAAGCCAGGGAGTCTGAAACCAGAGCTTGGGGGGTGGGGGGAGAGAAATCAGCTCCCCCAAACTGGGGTGTGGGGTTATCTAAAGCGCTTCAGCCCTACTGATGGTCACTGCTCCTGGGGAGAAAGAGGAGGAACTGAACTTCCACGGGCAGGTGTCATGTGGCAGACAAGGCACCAGGCAGTCCATCCATTACAGGGTTGGCAATAGGACAGCAGGGACCCAGTGGGTCCAATCAGTCCTATTTCATAGATGGAGAATTTGAGGCTCTGAGAAGTTAAGTCCCTTGCCCGGGTCACACAGCAGGGGTTTTGGAAGAGGCTAGGTTTGAAGTGGCAGAGCTAAGATTTGAACCCAGATTTCTGACTTGACCCAATTCCCTTTCCATTGTGTCACAGATCCTAGCATGGGGGCAACTTTCCTAAATTGACCAATGAATATTTATGGAACACGGAGAAGCAAAGCCCCTTGTCATCCAGAGAGAAAAGCAAATCCTATCCTGGCTCTTACTAATAATTCTCCTGTACCTACCTGCTCAGATCCAGGAGCTTTCTCTCCATTTAGTCGCCATGATGACCCTGTCAGGCAGGTATTATCATGCCCGCTTTACAGATGGGGACAATGAGGCCCAGAGAGGTTATATAATTTGCCTAAATTCACACAGTGAGTCTGTGGCAGGGCTTCAGTTAGAGTCTGATGACTCCAAAGATCATGTCCTTTTCAGGACCACTGTATCAGTCAGCTCATGCTGTGTAACAAACTACCCCAAATCACAAATATTTCATTTCTCAGTGGGTTGGCTGGGATTTAGCTCATCCCTGGGCTTGCTCATGCTGCTGAGAATTGGTTGGTCCACTAGGTTGGGCTTGGCTGGGGCACATTAGCGAGGGCAGCCAATGGGCATGTCCTTATCATGAATGACAGATGTGCAAGAAAGTGGAAACATGCAAGGCCTCTTAAGACCTATGCTTAGTCCTGGACACCACCCCTTCTGCTACCTTCTGTTAGCCACGAGTCATGTGGCTGCTCCTTCTTGGTAAGAGAAACTGCAGTCAAATGACAAAGCATGGGGCTAGAGGGAAGGAGGAGGAACGAGCGGCCACAACCGGCCACTGGTCTGCAGTATGGATGGGAGAGAACACGGAGAGTGACGAGAGAAGATCAGAGGGGCTTCAAAAAAGTGAACCTCACCCTGTTTGATTTTAAAAGGTGCAGGAGTTGAGAGGAGGTGGTTCACAGGGATTTTTGGAAGAGGACAGTTTTAGGTCTTGAGGGGTGGAGAGGAGAAAGGAGAAAGGAAATGCGTTCAATTCAGGGGGAGGCAGGGCGGGGAAATGGGCTTGCAAGCTGTAGGAGGGCAGGGGTCATCTTACTCATCATGTAGCTTTTTTACGTAGTGCTTTGCCCCAGCACATAGTAGGCGCTTAACAAGGAGGAATGAGCACATGAGAAGAGTGAAGGGTGAGTGAGGGGATCAGGTTGGAGTGTGGGCTTCCTCCTCCCTGGGAAGTTTTGGGAATTTAGCTGACTCTCTGTGGGTTGGCTTAGATCAGTCTGGGTCAGAGGCAGGGGAAGGGACCACATGACCTGGCAATATGTGTGTGTGTGTGTTCTTATTGTCTATCTCCTCTCATTAGCTTGTGAGCTCCTAACGGGAAGGGATTTCTGACATTTCGATCATTGCCCTATTCCTCCTGGCTAGAACAGTGCCTGGTGTATAGTAGATGCTCAAGAAATATTTGCTGAATGAATGAGCAAGTGAGTGGATTAAATGCTCACACACACTACCAAGTAGGTACTAGCATTTCTGTCTCCATTTGGCGGATGAGGAAACTGAGGCGCAGAGAGGTCAGTACCTGAGCAAGGGCCATGGCTAGTCAACGGCAGTCAGTCTGACATCGAAGCCCAAGCTTTTCCCCTGACTCCAAATGGCCTCTACTTTGACAAGCAGCATGTCAACTGGGACAGCAGGCAAAAGGCAAGAGAAAAACATCCCTTCACAAGCCCATACCACGATTACTTTCTGAGAGTTTAGCTCGGGACTAGTCCATGTTCAGATTTCTCGTGCACACTTATTTTGTGGTTGTATCTTCTTCAGAGGCTGTCAGCCACTTTTCCCAGGACGGCAGTTAGGAGTTTGGGGCCCAGAGGTTGGGATGCCCATGGCTGGGGTCTCCCTCCTCACCCACCCGAGGAATACCTGAGTTATGTGTACCCAGATCCCTCTGCAGGAGAAATCCAGCAAGCAAGAGATCAAGTAAGTTCTTTATAATGAGCCCATGCCAGGGGGCGTGGTTATGTCACAAGACAGGGTGCCCGGGAGACCAGAGCTGCCCAGACCCTGGACATTTGAGCGATTGATTGTTGCTTGTCCGGAGTCCACGTGTGACCCACGTCAGCACGTATCATGAGGCACAACTTTTGCCCAAAGAGTGAGTGTCAGCAGGTGTCCGGTGAATAGAATCATCACATTTTATCCCTCATTTACTCATAATAATATTAACCACTTTGGGCCTCAGTGTTCTTCTCTCTACAATGGGAATAAGAGTACCCACGTCACAGGGTCATTGAGGGTATTGCATGGCTGATACTTTGAGGGCCCTTAGAACACGCCTGGCGTGTGCAAACACCAGACCATGTTAGTGCTTCTTCCTACCCCTCTGTCCTGGGCACTGAGCTGTGCATTTCTCGTTTAACTCATACAGCCATTTTAGGCACCGTGGGTTGTCCTTTTGCAGACAACCTTCAGCAATAGTAATATTATTCATAATAATGTTAACACACACTACTGAGTACTCACCCTCTGCCCGGTGTGTGGGGCTAAGTTCCGTACACAGATTAACTCATTGACTCCTTCCAACGAGGTGGGTACTACTATTCCCATTGTACAAATGGGGAAACTGAGGCACAGAGCATGTAGATTGCTTGTTTAAGACTGGGCTCAGAGTGTGTGCCTGGCTTTCCCTCTATGCTGTTGTACTCCTTGTAGGGACACAGAGAGGACATACTTGGCCCTATGTTTGCTGCTGGGGCTCTGGAAGAGCAGGCCCAGGGCAGGGAGAGAGCCCACCCTACCCTGGCTCAGTCTCCCTCCCCAGGCCCCAGCCCTCTGCCCTTCTGGTGTCCTTGACCCTGTGCTGCCAGGGGTCACTCTCATCTGTATGGCTCCCGCAGAAAGCTAGCAAAGGCTTCCAATGCATCACCGGGTGGCAGTCACGCCAGAGCCAGCGTGTCATTTCCATCCATCTTTCTCCAACCGCTTCCTGTCAGGAAGCGAAAGAGGCCAGGCTGGGGGTGGGGGTGGGGAGAGGAAGAGGGGAAGATGGATGGGGTGGGGGCTGAGAGGCTGGATGGGAGGAGGAAACCGAGGAGGAGGAGGATGGCTGAGAGGAAGGAGAGAGAAGAGGAGAGAGAAGGAAGAGAGGGAAGAAAGGCCCCAGGGAGAGATTACTGAAGAAGGAGGTGAAAAAGAAATGAGCAAGGCAGAGAGAGGTGGGTGTGATAAAGAAGGAAGGGGTGAGTGAGAGAGAAGACGGGGTGCCCAAAAGAGCACTGGGAGAGGGAGGCAGGGAGGAGGACCGGTGAGGGAGAAAGCAGACCAGGAAGGATGCTAGGGAACATGGGAAGTGTCCAAGGAGAACCTTGGGAGTGAACTGTGAGGGAGGGGACGCCAGGCAGGGGGGAGGGGGGGAGGGGTGTTGGAGAGCCGCCAGCCCCTTTGTTTATTTGTTTTCTCAATCAGGGCTGGCCCCACCTCAACTCCTTGGCCTTGCACAAATGCTAAATCAAGCAGTGGTGGAAGGGAGGTGCTTGTGTGGGGTGAGGGGTGGGGGGCAGCAGGAGGCTCCCAGAAACATGCCTCCAGGACTGACCTGGGATTCATTCCTGACCCCAGAGAGAGGGGCTCCTGGTAAATGGACAAGGAGGGAAGTGGGAGACTCCTCAGCGCCCCCTGGTCTGGACCAAGCTTGTTGGGCCCTCATGAGGGCATTGACCATGGGCAGGAGAGGTCTACGCCTTCATTTACAATGACTGCCACTTTCTTCCTTCCCTTTACAAATCCTACCCATTCCCCAGCCTCCACTCATTCAGGAGTCTCTTCTGACTCCTCCCACCAGGCAGGAGTCCCTCTAGGGCCTCAGGATTTAGCACTTAACTTTAGTTGGGACATCTCAAACGAAAGTGAACACAGTGGCCAGGCAGGTCACGTGCATGAAAGGGGCTGGTCCAGTTCCCTCAGGGCACTAGGGAATGGTGGGGACCGTGACAAACTGGACCGCATGCATGTCTCCCAGCAGGGTCCCAACAGGCGTCTCACGTGGCTGAGCCTCCCGAGGCCAGGACAGGATAGAAGAAAGTACAGACTAGATCTGGGAAGACAAACTGAATATATCTGGGAAAGCATGGCTCCCCTGAATGTGTTCAGTGTATTCTAGTTGAAACACCATGCCATCGAAGCATGAAGCCCTTGACTTGCTAGTTTGAGATCTAGTGTGTTGAGAGCCTTGCACTATTCTCTAGCCACACTCCCTCCCTCAATTAGTCTAACCTCCCTGAAATCAAAGAGTGAGTGTAGCTTGCTTCTCTCTATCTCCACAATGCCTTACACGATAGCAGGCGCTTAGTAGGTGTTAAAAAAGTAGATTCCTGGAATTAAGAGCTCCATTAGCAGATTCAACTAAATGAACTGGAGTCGTTGTACAACACAACCTCGAGGCAGGAATTTAAATCTCACACGTGTGCCGGTGAGCACCACCCAGCACTCACATTTCATTACCTCTATTTTCTGCTCAGTAAATCTGGTTAATGGATTGAAATGTCCCATGTGAAAAATGACTCCAAGAAAAAGAGTGCTGGTGAGATGAGTGTATCAGTCAGCTTTTGCTATGTAACAGCTGCCCCCAAACTTGGTGGCTTAAACAATACCGAGTTTGTTTAGCTCTTGATTCTGTGGGTTGGCTGGGATGGCTGGATGACTGGAATGATTTTTTTTGGTCTGGGTTGGCTTAACTGGGGCTGCATGGTCTAGAATGGCCTTATATGTCTGGCAGTTGGTAGGCTGATCCGGGAGACATCAGCTGGGCTTCCTTCAGCAGGGCTTGCCAGGGGTTCTTCCTATGATGTTCTCAGGATTCCAGAGCAGCATGATAGGGCAAGTCCTAATGCAAACTCATTTTTAAAGCCTCTGTTTGCATCATATTGACTAAGGTCCCATTGCATCACATGGCCAAGTTGGGATTCAAGAGAGGGTGGGAGAAACAGATTCCATCTCTTGGTGGGAAGGGCAGCAAAGATTTTACAGGCATTTTTTTGCAATCTACCACAAGGACTGAGCAAAAGAAAAGGGGTCTAAACTTGATTGCTCCAGTCACACTGGCCTTCTCTCAATTCTTCTAGGTCTATGAAGCTGTGTCCTGCCTCAGGGCTTTTGCACTTCCCGTTTCTTTGCCTCTGAATGGTCTTCCAATGGCTTGAAAAAGCTGACCGATTCTCATTTAGTTGAAATGTCAGCTTCTCAGAGTCTTCTCTGACCACTCTCTCTAAAGAAGCCTCTTTTATTATTACCAAACTATCTTGCCCCTTTTCTGCCAGCAGCATATATTTCATATTGATTTATTGCCTGTCTTCCTCACTCCCACTTACCATCAACTCTGTGACATTAGAGACTTTGTCTCAGTCTCCACAGAGCCTCACACATAGTAGGTGCTCAATAAATATTTACTGAATGAAAGGAATGATTTGTAGCAAGAAAAATAGCTTTATCAATATGCTGTTCTTATATTTATAGAATCATTATGAAAGGGCGCAATGAAAATTTTGGTTATTCTTAACTACTTTGTATGGGAGACATAGGCTATGGCATAAAGGAGACTGAGGCTTGGGATGTGAAGGACCTTATGGTTACAGGGTCCACAGGGCAATTTGGGGATTGACAATAGTATCTGCCACAGAGTGAGGGTGCACTGTGTAATTATTTCCTTTTGTCAGCCAGTGTAAGCCTGGATGGGTAACCGGCCAGGGGAGAGCGGGGCAGGAAGAAGTGGAGAAGTGCTGAGGGTCTCCTACTTGGAGACCTTAGAAGTAGGAGCACAACCCCCCAGCTCTGTCACTTTCTAGCTGTGTGTCCTTGGGCTGTGACTTAACCTCTCTGAGTCTCATTCCCTCAGGTGTAGCAACAAACCTCCTAAGGCCAGGATGAGGCTTAGAGAGACAGTGCGTGTGATGTGGGCACAAAGGACCCGCTCGGTAACTGTTAGGGGCATGCCCACCCTGGTTTTGCAGCCAGGACATATAGCACCCTCCAGGAGGCAGAAAAGTGACTCCCCACATTCCAAATCTAAGGCATGTTTGACACTCTGGAGCTGGAGCGATTTGTCTGCTTTGTCTCCGCTCAGTGGGTGTCCTGGAGAGAATGGAGGGGACCAGGGACCCCAGCTTTGGTTCCCTTCTCCACCTTGCTGGGTGCTGGCAACCATTCAACAGGAGATCATTGCTCGGAGAGTTTGCCAACCCTTCAAAAGCATGTGTGGCCTTGGTCTCCATGCAGCAATCTTGGGAAAACATCCCAGAAACAAAGCTCTGGAATCAAAATTAAATAAGTCTCCACTGCTCACTCAGGTCTCAGAAATCCCAGGGGCCTGCAGAAGAAGTAAGAACAGAGCCTCTTTCTGGAGCAGGGACTTCCTGGGTGTGTGTGTGAGAGGGAGGTATTATGTGTAAGAAAGAGCACTGGATTAGGAGCTTTTTGTTTCCCAGGTAGATTTAGGGGATTATAGATAACACTTCATGAACATTTTTGGGCATGTATCCTTTGGCTTCTGAGGAATTGTTTTTCTTAGAATAAATTTACAAGGGAGTGTTTAATGCATTGACTGGGGTGCTGGTTATTCCCTGTTGACCCATTTATTCTCCATCTTCCTCTGCTGTGCTCTGTGCCCCAGGAGGCTCTGAAAATACTTCCTGGGCTTCCTTGCTTTTTGACTTACATGAGGCTTGGTCCATGGGAGGCTCCAGCAGGAGACTGAAGGCAGGAGGTGAGAGGTTGGAATATTTCTTCCTGGCTCCCTTCCTGCTCTGGCATTGCGTCTTGGACCCCGGTTGTCCCTGCAGACTACAGCTCCTATGATTCCTCCTCAAACCTTCACTGTGCTTTCTGGCACCATTTCCTCCCGTTCAGCACTGGGGCCAGGGACAGCTCCCATTCTTGCTAGTGTCTTAGGGATTCTCTTCACCCTCCCCACATCTCCATAAGCAGTCCTTTCGTTGAAATCTTTTTATTTGACCCATCTGGGGATGAATTCTGTTTCTAAGATCTTGACGGATACATGGGTTTACCGCACTGAATGACACAAGCATTTTCATGACCATTGCCACGAGTGGATTTCCACAAGCTTGTACCAGTTGATACTACTGTAAATGAAGCTTGCTTGCACTATTTACCAGCAATATTGTGCGTATGGGCTGTTACAGTTTCAAAAACAGTGTAGGAGTCGTCATTGGCACCTTGAAGTTTTAGTTTGCCTCTCTTTGATGATTAGTAAGGCTGCGCCAGTGGTTCTCAACTGGTGGCAATTTTGGCCCCAGGGGACATTGGACAATGCCTGGAGACATTTTTGGTGGTTCCCCAAATGAGGAGGGGGTTGGTGCCTCTGGAATCTAGTGAATAGAGCCTAGGAATGTTGCTAAACACCCTACAAGTCACAGGACAGACCCCCCCCCAAAAACCTTAGCCGACCTCAAATGTGCCAAGATTGAGAAACTGTGGGCTACACCTTGCCCACAGACCATGTGCCAGGTCATTTGTCTTTCCTTTGCTGGGATCATCTGTTTACATCCTTTTGGCCAGAGGCTTGGGACTTGGCCAGTCCAGGCTCCAGGCCCAGCTTGGCCATTTACTTGTTTTGTGATCCTGGCTGACGTTCCTTGTCAGCTCAGTAAGGCCTTTTTTCCTCAGCCTGTGAGTTTTGCTGATGACCCAATGGGGCAACAGGCAGAAGCAGGTGTGGAAAAGTATAAACTGCTTTACAAATCCACCCAACCTATACTTTCTAAGCACCTACTGTATGCTGGGGGTTCGGATCAGGAAATCACTGTCCTGGAAAAGTGTAACAGATACGCGGGTAATCCCAGAGGGGCCAATATGGTGCCATGTGGCCAGAAGGCAGCTCTCTGTGAGAAGCACCCTTAGAGTAGGCTAGGAAGGCTTCCTAAGGGAGCAGCCATTCCTGCTTGGCCTGGAAGCCGTATAGCCTAGTGGTTAGGTTTGCGACAGTCAGACTTTCTGGGGTCAAACCTCCCATTGGCTATCTTACTTCACTCAACTGACCTCATTCCATCCACACAAAGACGGGCTCCACCTACAGATACTTATGCGCAAACCACACACACCATAGCCACATTCACACACATGTTCTAAGTAAGTCTCATGTGACTAATCACGCCTCGGTGTGTGCGTGCGCGTGTGCGTGTGCATATGTGCCTGTCCCAACATCCTCCTGGCAGGCACACGCCAGCCAGCCACCACTTGAATTAGCACCAAAGGATTATGGGACCCTGGGCCATTAATCTAGGTGACAAACAGGACTCAGAAGGCATATTTGCACCCCGAAATTGAAAAGATTAGGCCATATTTGTCAAGGATTGGTAGGGCTTTATCGCCTCCACGGCAGATGCTGTTAAATATTCATGAGCTGCATAAGTGGGAGAAACCCTAGCTAGACCTGTCGACTTTCAGCTGTAGAGGGAGAGGCGGGGGGAGATTTATCTGAACTCAGCAAGGGATGAAAGGTATGGGATCATGTACCCTGGCTTGCTGGGCACAACGTGCCACTGTGGGGGAGGGGCCGGGCAGGGCCTCCTGCGCTGCTTTGTGAGGCTGGGGGCTGGGCACGGGAGGGGGCTGAGGAGGGCCTTCTTTTCTAGGCTCTTATTTCACTGCTTACTCACCTGCTACCCCCCAATAGATGAGCTCTCCATCTCCCTCCCTCCTCAGGGTCCAGCCCGATACTCACCACGTGAGTAGCAGGCATTAAGTGGCAGGATGAATGGCACCTTAGCTTGGACAGGACCCTTGGAGGAAGGAGCAGTGTACAGGTCTCACTGCTGGATCCTGGGACAGCTTCTGAAATTGTTCGAGAAGCCAGTCTGGGCATATGAACACCTACAGAGATTAAGAGTTAGACAGAAGCAGACCTAAATCCTGGATCCATCACTTCTCAGTTTGTGGGAGCTCGAGAAAGTCACTTAATGCCTCCAGGTCTGTTTTCTTTCATACGGAAAGTGGATTTGATAAGGAGAGGACTCACCTACTTGGGTTGTTAGAGGATTAAATAAAGCGAGTGGCGTCGTGCCTGGCATACAGTCAGTGCTCAATAAATGGAGGGAGATCATAACTGATGGAGGGCTCATTTTGTGCCAATCTTCATGCCCAGTTGGTCCAATCTCAACAGGTAACTCAGGCATCGGGCAAAAATTAGATGGTGAAGTTATGCAGTCCAAGGCAGCTAGCTACTAGCCACATGTGATTGTTTAAGGTTCAATGAATTCAAATTAAAAAATGTCATCTCCTCAGTTGCAGTACTCACGGGCCACATCCTCCAGAGCCCCATGTGGCCACCATATTGGATAGCCCATCAATGTAGAAAGTTTGATCAGACGTCGCTGTACATGATTTTCCTGCAGCTTAGAAGGGTTAAGATTCTAGTGACCTGCTTGGCCCAGTTTTGCAGGATTGAATTTGAACCTTGGAGGATAAATTTGTCAACTTATGTTTGACAAACCCTGGGTTAAACAAAGTGAAACCAGTTTCTTTCCTGCAGGACTCATCAGAGCCTTTACTATGTCCTGGGTATTGTGAATACAGTATGTAGGATTTCCCATGTGATTCGGCCACACAGTTCTTTCTCTCCCCTTCAAATGGGAGTGGGGGTGGGGGGGGTTTCTGGAATATAGAGAAATTGTCCCTTGTACATAAGACTTTCTGTGTCCTCCTCACATGTGATAACCATCCCTTCCCTCTCCATCACCACCTACAAGAGGGGAAAAGATCAGATTGAAAGTTCAGCTAGTTTCCTGGCCCCCTCCCACACATACACATTGGAGGGAGGGAAGTGAGGGTGCAGAAGAAGAGAAAGGAGAGCCAAAGACCGCCCCCCCAGCCATGGCCTCATCAGCTTTCCTCCATCCAGGGCCACCAGCCACTGTCCCCTCCAAGTGTAGTCCTGCCCCCACCCTGAGGTTTGTGGAGAAGAAAAGGAGCGTGCCAAAGGAAAGGCAATGCAGTGTGGTGGAGACATGTATTCTTCTCCTCGGTGACACAGCGAGCTCTCTCGCCGGCAAAATGTCCCTTGATCTATTTCCCCTGGTAGTGATTTCAACAACAACAATAACAGAAATCCATCATTTCCTTAGCGGGGAATGGAGGGCGGTGGGGGTTTGTTTTTCTTCTGGTGTGGACAGAAAGCTCTTTATTCTCTCCTCGTTTGGGAAGACTTCATGCCTGAGGAGCCCAGCCCGGGCCCTGGGAGGGGACAGGAGAAAAGAGACAATGGGAACAATTGAGTCCCGGCTGGGGCCTCTGACCTTGGCTAAGCCACCTCCTCAGTTTGCTCTTCTCAAAAATGGGGAGAACCATTCAGCAAAGAGAGACAGAGGCAGACAGCATGAGGCAGCCTTGGGAGTCAAAGATAATGGGCCAGTTGCTACCAATAAGGAAAATAATAATAAGCTAATATCATTATAGTGGCTAGCGGAGGGCTTGGACATTATAATTACAGATCTCATCGTTTGGGCAATTGTGTTGTGCTCATGATTTTGGGGGTCTTCCAGTTAACCTTGCAGAGTGAGTTCCCCCACGTCCATTTCCTGCATAATAACATGGAAGTTCAGAGAGGTTAGGTAACTTGCCCAAGATCACACAGCATGCATTGGTGGTATCAGATTTCAAATGCGGGGCTGTTTGAATTTAGACCTTGTGCCTTTATCCACTCAGCTAGCTGTTCTCAAACTGTATCAGCATCCGGAGTGTGGGAGCTCCTGCACTAAGCTGCCCTGGAAGTGGTAAAACATCATGTCCCGTTGCCGTTGCTATTGTTGCAATTATTATTTGAACCATGTTGCTTCTGTCCAGCTATAGAAGCTCACGGCCAACTAGGGAAGAACAACCAGCCATTATTGCTTTCTACTGGCTCATATTTCTATTCTCTCCAAAGGAAAAGCAGGAAGGGCTCAGGGTCTAGTCCAGGCTCCACCACTTACTAAGTGTCTTAGGGCAGGTTTTCCCAGACACAGCCCCTGAGATGGAGATGGGCGCGCTGGTGGTTTACTGGGGCGTGCTCTCGGGACGAGCACCCGTGAGGAAGGGAAGGCAGCAGGACGGGCAGAGAGAGAAGCTGGACTGTGATGTAACTGCAATGACGGCCTCAGCCCATCCCAGGGGAGCTCTGGAGCTGGGGTGGCATTCAGAGAAGCCCCAAATGGAGGCAAGGGGGCTGGGTCTTGGTGTCCCTGCATCAGTCAGTCATTGCATATGAACTGCTCGGGGGGGGGGGGGCAAACCCTGAGTGAGGTACCTCCCTTCAGCCCAGGGCAGGTTCTGGGGAGGACTGACAACTGGGAGCCACCGGAAGCCACCACTTCCAGCATCTGGGGCGTGGGGCTCAGTCTGGGAGTCTGGGTGGCACACTCCAGCATCCACTCCACTGAGTATATGACTTTCCTCAGTCTCTTCACCTGTAGAATGGGAACGATGGTATGTTTCTTCCCAGCCTATCCCCCAGAGTATTTTGATCAAATGACATGACTGTGGTATGATAATAGCAGCTCTTGTTTACGGACTGTGTGCTACATGCCAGGCTGTACGTTAGGACTTCCTGTGCAGTCACCAGTGACACAAGTGAGCTCATCTTGTCCCCATTCCAATACTGGGAGGTGGGAGCTTTAGTGATTCCTATCGGGCAGAGGAGAAACAGGCTCAGAGAGGTGCAACCATTTGTGTGAGTTCTCTCAGCTCCAAAGGGGTGCAGCTGCGCTACGGAGCCCGCCTCCTTAACCACGGCACCTTCCTACCGCACCCCAGTGTAGGTGACTTATGCTAGGCAGGTGTGAGAGGCAGGATTTGCCATCTCCCTTTGGGAGCAAATGAGTAATTCTGGGGATGGGGTGTGTGTAGGTGTGTGCACACGTGTGGACTCTTGCTTTCTGATTAACCTGACTCCCACTCCCTCTGTGGGGGGAAACTAAGGCATCAAGTCCAAGAGTCCAGCCTGGAAAAGAAGCTTGGCCCTGGAATCCCAGCTGGAGGCCATCTCCCTGGGCCCTGACTGCAAGGCAGATCTGAAAAAGCCCAGCCTGGAGCCGGAGTCCTGCTCTGTAGACACTACTCTGAATGTGGCCCTCGGCCAGGGATCCCTGGCAGACTCAGCTGGGTTACGCTCAGGCTGGCCACTGTGACCAGACATACCCAGCTCTCAAGTCTGGACTCTATCCACTGCTCTCCAGGACATTGGGACTTCTGGTCAACCTTTGCCCCCAGCCACCTCTTGGTGGGGAATGTGAAGGTAGAAATCTCCTTTGTCCTCTAAACACAATCCCAAATAGTCAAGCAAAAGGAAGTGAGTGGGGCTGCTGGCCTGGAGAATTCTAAGAAATAGGAAATCCAGGGGTCAGCAAATGAATGCCACTGGGCCAAAGGGCCCGTTTTGTGAATAAAGTTATATTGGGATTCATTTGTAGGTGCCCATTTGTATTGTCTTTACCCAACAATGGCAGAGTCCAGTAGATGCAATAGAGACTGTGTAGCCTGTAAAGCCCGAAATAGTTACTCTGTGGCCATTTGCAGAAGAAATTTGCCAACACCCAGATTCCACAAGGGTAGGAACTGTCCTTGAGGCTTGAGTTGGGCTGAAACAGGGGAAGAGGGAGCTGGAACAGGCTGGTACCCGAGAAGCAAGACTTGGGCTTCTCCGCAAGCAGATCTTTGCCCACGTCAGGCCCTGGGCTCCAGACCTCCGTCTGCCCTCCCCCGCAGCGGCTGTCTTGCTCCTTGCTGTGTTCCCAGGGTCTGACTCCATGAAGATGACTCCCTAAATATTCAGCCTCTCAATGCACGGGTGATTCTTAGACTCACTCCGGTGAGTCTCGCCTTCTCTGAGCCTCAGTTTTCACATCTGTAGAACGACCGTGACCAAAGTCTGTTTTTCAGGTCATTTTTCAAGGGAAGCGAGAGGTAGGGCTTAGGGGTTAGGGTCTGATTCAGGAGCCCCAAGGACAGGAGTCTCGGTGCCCCTGCCAGTCGTGTTGAAAAAGAAGACCAGGAGGTACCAATGACGACACAGATTCAAGAGGGGTGGCGGGCAGTGGTGGAGGGAAGACAAAGCACAAGGATTCGGAGCGGGGAGGCAGATGGCAAGGAGTGGCCCCCGGTGGGATCGCGGGGAGGCCGGCCGGCCACAATCACAGACCCAGCAGTGGAGCGTGATGCCACAAGCAAAACTCCAGCTTTCAACGGAGAATAAGACTGGCAGCTAATGAGCTCGGGAGGTGCAAAGGACGTCTTCGTGTTAATTCCTGCTCCCTGAGAGCAGCCGGGGAAGGGAGACAGGGCCCCCACTCGGGGGCTCGGCCAGCTGGTCAGCCGCCGGCTGGGGCTTCACGCCAGACCTGTGGATGGATGCCGCGGCCTGCTAGCCCACTCACCCACCTCACCCCGCTGCCTCTGGCTTCGGGCAGGGAAAGGAGGGGTCATTTATGGCTTGGTCCCTGGAGCAAATGCTGTGACAGTTGTGTGCTCACCTGGTCACCAAATCACCCACTGGCATCCGTGAATGCCGGCTCAGACTACTGACCGCGTCCTCCAGGTTTCAAACATATTCAGCTCTTCCCCATTGTTGCCGAGTAGAATATTACCCACAAGGATAATCATAATAACGGTGGCAGTGATAACAACAGCTGCCTGTTAGCCAGCACCTCCTAGAATCTCACAGCAGCTCTAAGAGGTGGACAGGGGTTATGCTAGCCAGTGTTTTTCATCCTTGGCACAACTGACATTTTGGACCAGATAATTCTTTGTGGTGGGGGCTGTCCTGTGCATTGTAGGATGTTTAGCAGCACCCCTGGCCTCTATTCACCAGATGCCAGTGGTAACCCCCCGCCCCTTATGACAACCAAAATATCTTCAGAGATTGCCTAATGTCCCCTGGACGGGAGCGGGGTTTTGCCTCTAGTTGACAAACCACTGATTACATTCTCTTTTACAGATGTGGAAACAGGCTCAAGGAGGTGACCTCTGGGTACCGTACAGGACTGGGTGTCAGACATCAGTCTTCAACATTTCCACTGCCCCCCCCACCCCCACCCCCACCCAACTGGTTCCTAGGATTTGTTACTTATATTTTCCAGATATGGAGTTCCGGATCTTTTTTTTATGTATATATTTACAAAATTGGGATCAAACTGAACATGCCATCATGTAACTTTCTTTTCCCACTTAACAATCTAGCAAGTACATGGCTGGGTGAGAAAAGCAAGTTGCAGATGGGTATATCCAGCATGACACCCTTTGTATAAACACACACACACACACACACACACACACACACACACGGGTGTATTTGTGTCTGCATAGAAACTGTTCAGAAAGACCCACACAAAATTGTGATCTGTGATTGCCTCTGAGATTGGAGCCGTGGCAGGGGGAGGGGGGCAGGGGACTTTTCATTTACATTACACACGTCTGAACTGTTTGAATTTTTACATCAACCACACATTGCCTCTTAAATTTAAAAACGAATACAATGACCCAAAAGTCCCTCTTGGACAGTTAATAGACACAGAACATACATTTTTAAATACTGACAGATTTGCTATCACACCATTTCTTCTGGTGGAAAGTTGAGGGTGTTGCAGACATCCCAATTATACACAATGCTGCCGTGAACATCTTAAGCTGGTGTTTCAGAATGGGATGGGGGGGAGGGGCAGGTGACCAGGGTTTGCTCGGCCCTGGAAGAAGCACTTCATAACATCCTCTCAGCAACATTGAGGATGGATATCGTTAGGGTTCCCCTTGTACAAATAAGGAACGTGAGACATCAAGGTCCCACAGGGGATTAGTAAGAATTAGAGAGGTGTTAACATATTAGTTCTACCACCATGTGATCCAGCTATTCCACTTCTGGGTATTTATACGAATACAAAAGCGTGAATTGGAAAGGATAGCTGCAATGCTATGTCCATTGCACCATTATTTACAATAGCCAAGATGTGGGAGCAACCTAAGTGTCCATCGATGGGTGAATGGGTAAAGAGGTGATGTATATATATATATGATGGAATACTACTCAGCCATACAAAAGAATAAAATCTTGCCATTTGCCACAACATGTATGGACCTGGAGGGTATAAGGCTCCGTGAAATAAGTCAGAAGGAGCAAAACGAATCCCATATGATTTTACTTACGAGTATATATGGAATCTAAAACATACCACAACAAATGAACAAACAAACAAAAACAGAAACTCATAGAGCCAGAAAGCAGATCATGGCTTCCAGAGGGGGAGGGGGTTAGGGGGTAGACAAAAGGGGTGAAGGGAGTTAATTGTATGGTGATGGGTCGGAACTAGACTTTTGAGGGTGACCACGTTGTCGTGAATACAGGAGTTGAATTATAATGTTGTCCACCTGAAACTTTAATAATAATAATAATAAAAGAAATATTAGTTCTAAAGTACGACTTTCTTCCTAAGTGAGTCAAGGGGTTGAAAGAAGATGGAAGAGGTAATGACTCTCCCAGTGTCTGATTGTCAGTCAACACACACACACACACACACACACACACACACACACACACACACACGAATTGCCTGGGGATCTGTTTGAAAAGCAGACATCGCATAGAACCAAATTCACAGACAAATAAGTGAAAAAGGAAAAAGTAAGACTGGTGAAATCTGAATAATGAAGGGGGATCAATTTTCTGGCTGGGATTATCTAAGACGTTACCCTTGGGGGAACCTGGATTCGGGGTCCGCAGGATCTTTCTGCATTAATTTTTACAACTACCTGTCAATCTATACCTATCTCAAAATGAAATGTGAAAAAAAGAAAAAGAAAAGAAAAGAAAAAGCCTGATTCTGATTTAGGAGGTCTGGGGTAACCTGGGAGACTGTATTTCTAAGAAACTCCCCAGGGGTGCTGCTCGCTGTGGTTGGTCACAGTCTGGAACTATGCTTTTCAATACGGTGGCCACTAGTCATGGGTGGAAACTGAGCATCTGAAACGTGGCCAGGCTGATTGAGGGGGGCTGTACGTGGAAAACATACATTGGGTTTCGAAGGCAGTCTGAAAAAGAAAATGTAAAATATTTCATCAGTAGTTTTTAAAATTTCTTATATGTAGAAATAGTATTTTGGATACATGGGGTTACAGAAAATAGATGGATACATTTCATCTCTCCTGTTCCTGTTTGCTTTTTAAAAATGAGGCGAGGAGGAAATTTTAAATTATGTTTGTGGCATGCATTCTATTTCTATTGGACAGCTCTGGGCTAGCACATTTGAGGAAGATGACATTAGAGGAGAAGCGGTGATCAGGGAGGTAGGTAGGAGGCTATCTGTCCACTAGTCAGTCAACAGACAGTTCCTGGACATACACTGTATGCTAGAAGTTAGCCAAGCAGCCATGGGCCCTGACCTCCTGGAGCCTGTGGTTTAAAATGGAACAACTGGGTGGTTGTGACAGGTCCTTGAAAGCCAGGGAGAGGGGATGTCAAGGAGAAAGCAACAGGCAATGCTGGAATCAGAGCTGTGGCAATATTACAACTGCCTTCCCAACATGGCTGCAGGCTGATGTGGTCAATGGATGAAGCTGATCGTTTTCTCTGGCCCAGGCATCAGGCTGCATGTTGTCTGTGTGCTGTCTCACTGAATAAACAAGCACCTGGGCAACCCCACCTGGTCGGTACTAACATTAGCCCCATCTTACAGCTCCAAGAGAGAGGCTCAGAGAGATGGAGTGACCTTCTTGAGCTTGCACAGCCAGAGAGTAGCTGAACGGGGATTTGAACTCAGTGCTGTCTGATCCAGATGTCCTGTGCTTAACTGCGATGAGATACCACTCTTCCTTGCTGGAGAAATGCATGGCTGCATTGTTGCACGCAGATCCATTAGTCCGGCACACTTTCTCCCAAGCCAACTCTTCAAAGGTGGAAGTGAGCTGCCTAATTCCTGCCTCTCCCAGGCAACCTTGGCTGGCACCCTCCCCAGGTGGTGTCATTAAAACAATTGATTCTCCCCCATCCCCTAGCTCCAGCCCACATTCCACCCTCCACAGTCCTCTGTGGATACTGGGCAGCTCTTGGAGTGGGAGTGGGGGTGGGGCTGCCAGCACCAGGGGACTTACCCCTGTGATCAGAGAAAAGTTGGAGCCTGTGTCACCTCCATCTCTCTCTCCGTTCTCCCCACTACTCTCGCGGCTGCTCGCAGTGGTCCCCAAGCCCCCCTCAGCTTCAGCGCAATTTACTGTCTCACCAAGCTGTCCCTATTTGACAAACAGGTGATTTTGCTAATGAGGAATAAATGAGATCCACAGGATAAGAGAGGGTGTGCAGCAGCTGGCGTGAGGGCAAGATGTGTCGAGTTTATTAAAATAATATCTGGCCACATGCTCAGTGCTCAGGGTCCAGGCTGGAGGAGGGCCTCGCTTTTCTCTCCACCACCTCTGCCCCTCCCAGCCAGTGCCTTATCTCTGTCCTCCTCCAGCTTCTGGAAGGTGCTTATTCCCAGTCGAGGCTGGCAGTGCCGGTCCAGACCCTGGTAGAGGTGCCAAGTCCTCTGGGGGACAGGAGTGGGGGGGGGGCTTTGAATCGGAAGATGAGGGGGCTCATGGATGATGGAGTGGGGTCTGCCAATGTGGATGAGACTTTTGTGAGTGTGACGGACTGTACGTGTGTGTGCGAATGGGTGTGTCGGATCTGAGTGGGAAGCATGGCTAACAGACAAGAAAGCAAGAGACAGTGGGTGGAAGAGCTAGAATTTGATGAGGAGTGTGGGTAGGAGAGAGGGAGGAAAAGATGAGGTAAAAGGGGGTGGGAGAAAGGAGAGAGAGAAGAGAGAGAGAAAGAAGTAGGAACACAACAGGAAGATAGAGTTCGACACACACACACAGAGAAAGAGAGGAGACGCACTGAGAGACACCCACCCAGGGAGCCAACAAGATTGGAACGAGAGAGACAGAGAGAGAGGTTTAGAATCCCAGACGTGGACACACAGAAGTAGAAAGAGGGGCGGCCGGATGGCTCAGTTGGTCAGAGCGCGAGCTCTCAACAACAAGGTTGCCGGTTCAATTCCCGCATGGGATGGTGGGCTGCGCTCCCTGCAACTAAAGACTGAAAACAGCAACTGGACTTGGAGCTGAGCTGCGCCCTCCACAACTAGATTGAAGGACAATGACTTGGAGCTGATGGGCCCTGGAGAAACACACTGTTCCCCAACATTCCTCAATAAAAATAAAATTAAAAAAAAAAAGCAGAAAGAGAATCAAGGCCCTCTACTCAAGGTGGGGAGAAGGGGAGTGAGAGGAAGGAATCTAGGAATGGAGCAAGAAGGAAAAGGAAGCAAGGGGGAGCAGGCAGGGACTTGGGCATGAGGGAGGAAAAAGAGAGGTGAGCGGGTGGAGCTCTCAGTTCTGGGATGGCTCGAGCGCACCTGCATGCGTCCTGGGCTGGGCGTCCTCCCTCCCTGGGCCTGTTTACCCCACCTGCATGATGAGCGGTTGTGTGCCATGCCTTGTACTTATCCTTCTTACACTACTGCTGGATGAAACAGGGGAACAGGTGGGTGAGGAGGGGATCACAAACAGATGTGACATGTCCTATTCTAAGGCTGGAACAGGGAAAGGAAAATGTGACCCCCATTGAAGCCTGAGCATGGCTCTTCACGGACAGGGATGGGAGGGAGGGCAAGGTCTGGGACAAAGGAAATCCGTCCAGAGAGATGGATTTGGGATAAAGGGCGGCCTAGCCAGTCACCTGGGAGACAGAGAGGTGCATCCTGACTGTTCTGTCTTGGTCTTCGTTCATGCTGTTCCCTCTGCCTGTTCTGTTCCCTCTGCTGGGAAACACCTCCTCCTCCCTTTCTGCCTGGGCCACCTGGACTCATCCTCAAGGTCCAGCTCCAGTATACCTCCTCTCTGAAGCTGTCCACAATAGGCCATCCCTCCCTCCTTTGAACACGGGAAGCAGTCAAACAAAAATAAGAGAATAAGGCATTCTGGAAGGCTTCCCAGAGGAGGTGAGTCCTGAAAGTCAGTTTCAAAGGAGGCCATGGTTCCTAAATTCAGGAACCATCTTTTTTTTTTTTTAATTTAAGTTTATTGGGGTGACAATTGTTAGCAAAGTTATATAGTTTTCAGGTGTACAGTTTTGTAATACATCATCTATATCTCACATTGTGTGATCACCACCCAGAGTCAGTTCTCTTTCCATCACCATATATTGGATCCCCTTTATCCTCAGGTACCATCTTTGTGGTCTGTCCTCCCTCCTCCTGTGACTACGTTCACTTAATGCTGTTCTTGAAATCAACTTATGCTTTGTCCTTAAACAATGGCTTTAGACAGGAACTGTGTATATTATAGTGGCGAGTGGAAATCCAGGGACACGTGATGTGTTTGTAGACGTGTTTTCTCACGAACATTTATTTTCCTGTGTGACTCATGGCATTAAAACACGTTGGTCTGGACACTACCTGTAATTGTTTGGCCCGGGAAGAGAGGCACAGGAAACCTGGAGGACCCAAATGGGGGCTTGGGCCAAGGTGGGAGAGGGTGTGGGGGCGGAAGGGCGGGGAGGAGGGCTAAGCAGGTCTGAGAGGGCCTGGAACACCAGACAAGGTTGGGTTCCATGTGGGAGGTAATAGGGAGCCAGAGAAGGTTTGGATGGGCATGTGGCATGTCCAGTGTGGCTCCCGTTACCAGGAGGCGCCAGGTGGGGATGGGGTGGGGTGGGGTGGGGTCTCATGTGGGACCTGTCGCTGTTCCTGGCCTGCCCCATACACCTGTCAGTCTCTGTACCCACAGTTACCACTGTCACCATCCTCCCTCTCTGTTTCTGTCACTCCCTGTGCTCCCTTCCCTTTCAAATGCCATTCTGTCTGTTTTAATTGCTGTCATTCTCCCTCTGGGGGCTAGCCACATGCATGGCCCCTCCCCCGCCAGGCAGGCTGGTCCACCCATGGTGACCAGCTTTCTCCTGCTCCCCCTGCTTTCTGTCTCCTCTTTCCCAACCCCTGCTGTCTCTGCTTAGCTCTCTCTCTCCAGTGTCTATGCATCTGCCAGTCTCCCTGTGTCTCTCTGGTTCTCATTCTCTCCATCTTCCTTTGTCTCTGCCTCTTCTTGTCTGTTTTGACCCTGCCCACCCCTTGGTCTCTTTGCCTATTTCTCTGGCTCTCAGTTTTTCTCTCTTTCACTTAATGCCTCTTAGTGTTTATGTCTTTTCCTCGCTTTCTCTCTCCCCTCCTGCATAAGACAAGGGTGTTCCACCCACCTCAGGGGCTGGGATCCTCCAACCCCTACCCCCAGCACACCATTTCTCACACACATGCATACCCAGACTCCAATGGACTCGTGCTCCCCACAGCTCATGGTCCCCCGCAGCAGCCATCTCCCCTGCGACTCTGCCCTGTCTTATTTGGGCAGAATGAAGTTCCCTCTTGATCAGCTCTGAGCCCCGGGCATAGCACACAGTAGGTCTTCAGGAATGGTTGAGGAGCAGTTGCTCAGGCTCCTTTCTGCTTCTCTGTGGATTCCCCCTCAAGAAATGCACACTCCCTGGTGTGATGGAGGGAACAGCACACACATACCCAGCTCTCCGATCTCTCCCCCCACCCTCTCTTGACAGTTTTCCTGTCACTGGCTGTCTTCCTTCCCATCCATCATTTCCTCTTTTTCCACTCTCTCCTCCGGTCTCACACCCCCATCACTCTTGCTCAGGCCAGCAGGGAGCTGCCCAGCTCTGCCTTCTCCTGGGCCCTCCCCCCACCTCCATCTCCTTTGGTCCCAAAGCAAACAGTCTCCGCTCCAAACAGCATTCATCAGGGAGCCTCATGATGGGGAGGGAGGGGTCTGGAGAATTGAGACTGGAGACATTATAGGACAAGTTTAGAGCTCAGTTAATAGCCCAGAAGCCACGTAAACACCAGCCTCAGCCTCACCTGAGCACCCCCCTCACCAGCCACAAGCCCCACGTGGAGGGGGGAGGGAACCGACTTTTCTTCTGAGATGTCTCAGGGCTTCCCATCACAAGCAAGGACTAGCCTTCAGAATGACGGCCAAACTTATACTATGATTCATGTCGTAAGCCCTTATCCCTGATTAGATCTTTAAAGAGCGATTTCTGAAATTCTAACACAGAAGGGTCCAAACCACGACGCTATGAAACAAAATATGCATGGGGGAAAAAAAAGAAAGAAGCTATAATATTAACAATGGTTGTTCCTGAGTGGCAGGACTCTGGGTAAAACACGTATCTTTTCCCCTCGTTTTCTATATTTTCCAAATGTTTCTTAATGAGCATCTTAACATTAATTCCCTGTTTTCAAATGGCTGCGTTTGTCCATGCGTCCATATATACATTTAATATATTGTACACTGATGACTAGTGCTATTGGCACAGTACTTTATTTTCACATTTACATTTTATTTATTTATTGTTTTAGGAGGTAATACATTCATGTGGTTTATAATTCAAAAAGTACCCCAAATCAGCATATAGGGACACGGCTACCTCCATTCCCGCCATCCCCGGCCACCTGGCTCCCCTTCCTGGAGAGAAAGGGTAGCACCTGTTCCTATGGATGCTTCTAGAGACAGTATCACGTGAGGAATTCAGAAACAGATGTACCCTTGTAAAGAAAGAGATAATACAATGACGTCTTTAGCATCATCCAGTTTTTCTTCTTGCTTCAGGACGGCTCAGACGGGGACCAAAGTGTGAAATTTCCCCCGCCTGGGCAGGTGGTCTCTCTGGCTTCAGAACGGACTTCTCTAGAACCCTTCCTCCCAGCCCCCCTGGCCTCTCACGCTGGCCAAGACCCAAAGACCCCCTTTTCTTTTTCCAATGCTCTATTATTCGGATTACACAAGCCATGTCTAAATAAAAACTTTATAGAGCCATGTTATAGAATCCATTCATCGTAACCCCACCGTCAGACGTAACCAACAGGAACGCTTTTGGTTAATATTTCTGCAGCTTTTTCTTTTTGAGGTGTATATTTTGAAAAGTGGGGTTGGGGTGAGCAGCGTGTGTGGCGTTTTCCAATTTTTCACTTAATTTATTTTCACTTAGTGTATCT
The DNA here is from genome assembly GCF_964194185.1 of Rhinolophus hipposideros. Classification (NCBI taxonomy): domain Eukaryota; kingdom Metazoa; phylum Chordata; class Mammalia; order Chiroptera; family Rhinolophidae; genus Rhinolophus; species Rhinolophus hipposideros. The sequence goes on from NC_138070.1 coordinate 8,057,967, forward strand.
GCCCACGTCAGTACGGAGAGAGCCACCTCATGAAGAAGTTCCCTATCTGAGAGGTGTTTTGGGGTAAGAGAAGGAAAACCTTTTGTGCTCTGATGTCCTTTGTTTTTATGGGGGCTGGGACGGGGGAGGTGGAGGTGGGTGATGTCAGCCAAGGGAGGTGCCTGCCCCAGGGTGCCGGAAGCTTTGCCTAGAAGAAGGACCAGAGGTGCCAGAGTGGAGCAGGGCCCTCCTGCTACATAGAGAACACTGATTCTGCTAGAAATGGTGAAGGGCTGCCTTTGTCTAATCCAGCACCTGTGGCCCAGGCTTATGCTGGCTCCGTATTAGCTGGAGAGAACTTGAGAAAGCTGTGTGGCTCACTTTCCTGAAACTTCCATAGGCTCTTGGGCTGCCAGAGCTGGCTTGGACCCAGAGAAATCCCAAAGGGAATATGGCATTGGAGCCAAGAGGCCTGATCTCATCACAGCTTGGTGTGACCCATGACATGTCCCATTCCCCATCTGCAGAAAGAGAGGGTGGAGTGGATATTGGCATTCAATGATGTCAGGTGCTGTGCCATGAGTTTTTATTTGATCTCATTTTACCCTGTAGCAGCTCTACAAGGTAGGGATTGTTATTATCCCCATTCTACAGAAGAGGAACCAAGACTCAAGAGATGAGATAATTTTCCTGAATTCACCCAAATAATAAACGCAGGAATGTCTGACTCCAGAGCCCAAGTGCTAACTCCCCTCTCTAAGAACCCAATGGCCTAAGATTCCATGCCTTATGCTGACTTCTCCATAAGAGTAACAACTAGTGGGATTGGGAACATAAGGGTGACTTCAGTGGGTCTGGGTTTGACTTTCTCTGCCTTTGTGTTCCTTGTATTCTTTTACATGCTGACACCCTGAGTTCCTGGCGACCAGGGTTTTCATCTTACCCATCCTTGCATCTCAAGAAATATTTGCTGAATGACTATAAATGGAGGTCATTCATTAAGCATCTTTTGAACTCCTATTATATGTTGAGTACTGTCCTTGATGCTAGAGGTAAACATATGAGTGACAGTAATAATAATCATATCCTTTGCTATGTGCTGGGTACTTTGCTAAATGTATATATAAATGTACATATAATGTCAGCCTGTTTAGTGGAAACCTAAAACAACCCTACTATGTTCTTAATTTTTATATGAGGAAAGAGCTCAGAGAAGTCAAAAACTTGCCTAAGGTCACACAGCTTATAATAGTGGTGCTTGGATTTGAAGATGGGTCTGGGTCTGTCGAGCTCCAAAGTACTCTCTGTCACCAAACTATATGCTTTCCTCCACAATCTCTGGCCTGAAGGTGCTCATACCTTAGTTCAGTACATAGGATATGGGCACAAATAATTAGAATAAAAAGTAGAAGGGGTTAGGTATCTTCGGAGAACTAGAGAGAATAAATGAATGATATAGGTTTAAGCTTAGAAGATGGAGAGCCTATTTGTAGTTGGGGGAACAGGAGAGATTTTATTAAAACACAGTGGCATTTGCATTGGGCATTGGGAGACAGGTAGAATTTGTACCTACAGAAACTGCAAGGAAGGAGAACAAGGTGGGATAAAGGTCCACATTTGGGAAATAGCAGAGCAGGTGTAAGGAACAGAGGAGGTGAGTTTTCTTATTGTGTAGGATGTAAAGGCAGAGAGGGAAGGAAGCAATAATAATCTGCATGTAATGTGTGTTGTTAGTTTAGTTTGTCAGTTGCTTCTTTCGCATTTTTTTAGGTCGACAAACATATCACATATCTTCTCCATAATGACAAATTTGTCTCTTTCTTTCCAGACATTATACTTCTTTTTTTTTCTTGTCTTATTGCATTGTTTAATGCCTGAAGTACAAAGTTGAATAGCAGTGGTGATCCTGGGTAACTTTATCTCAGTCATGAATTTATATGGAAGTGTTTTTAATATTCCCCAATAAATGTGTTGCTTGATGAATTTCTATCAGGAATGGAAGTTGAAATCAATTGTATCTGACACATTTATGAGCCTTTTCAGATTCCCTTGGTCTCACCTGCTTCCCAGACCTCAGCTGTTCGCTCAGCCCCAACCATCACAGCAGCCAACTGACTCCATTAAAGCCCAGGCAATTCTGCTGTCCAAGGGGGATCAGCTGCAAGCCAGTCTCTGGCTTCTCTTGCCATTTCTGGTCTTAGGAGAATACCACACTACAGGGCTTGGCTTCCTAAACAGCTTACAATGGGCTTGCATGATGCGACCCAGAAATGCAGGGGTGTTAATGCAGGAGGGAAACTTTGACCAATGGGAAACAGACACTGAGGAGGGAGCTGGGACGATACATCCCCTCTTTCCTCCTCTGATGGACTGCTCAGAGGCATGCCCATCTGGAGGTTCCCTGCAGAGCTGAGCAGTCACACTGGCCAATCAACTTACTGTGCTTTTCCAAGAAGCAGTGAGCAACACAGGAATATATCACCTTGCCTTGCTCTCATCCTCTCCTGCCTCATTCCCTTTTGCCTCATTCTTACTGCCCTGGGTTTGTAACCTTCTCATGAGTTTCTGTTTTCTGGAACCTGGCTAGGACATTTTGTCTCTTCATCTTTTATTGAGATAACCATGTCATTTTCCTTTAATCTGATAATGCAGTGAAATGTCACTGCTTTGTTGGAAAACATGTTTGTATTCCCCGGCATAAACCCTACTTGGCAAGTAGGTCTTTTTGAAGGTGTGCAAGGGTCTATACTTCATGATGTTGTATACGTTGAGTGTGGCTGCACCTGGGTACCCAGGTAACACTACCCTGTACAGTGAAGCCTCCTCTCTCAGCTTCCTGCTGCGTGTCTCCTCTGCAGATGGAGTCAGGCAGATTGGCAGGTGAAGATGATGGAGGTGGTGGCAGCAGGTCTGAGGAGAGCTGGGAGGGGAGAGAGTGCAGAGAGGGAGGTAATTAGGAACCAGGCAGTATCACAAATCTCCCAGCCGAGCTGACACCCGGGGAGAGTGATCACACACTTGGAGTCAGCCCAGACAAGTGTGAAAGCCCTTCACTCCATCTCTAGGCAGAAAGAAGGGAAAGATGCTGGCTGGGGAACCACATGACAGCCCCACCCCCAGCTCTCCTGCCAAGACAGCCATGAGGTCATCCTCACACTCCCCCTCCTTCAAATGTGACTTGGGTCAGGGAGCTGTGACGCAGAGGTGTGGAGGGGCAACGGAGAACCCTGCAAGACAAGGGAAAGGTCCTGAAAGAATGTGCCCAGGAGAAGAAAGGTGAGGAAAGACTTCATCATGGTATCCAATCAATGCTGGGTAGGTTTTAGCAAGCCCTCAGCAAATTCAAACTGCCCCTCATCAGAAGTGGCAAAGCATGCTTCCCACGCTTGAAAAATTAGTCCCCAAGGAAAGTGGAAATTAACATGGGTTTGAAGGCGCCTGTGTACATGTGTTATTTCTTGATAATCCTGCTGTTTGCTCAGTGAAGAAATGGAGGGATTCTAGAGATCCTTCCTTTTCCTCTGGCTGCAGCAATTTCCCACCTGGGAAGGTGGCCCCAGGGAGCAGCCTTCACTGGCCATGGCGCAGGCCCTGTGGGTGAATCAGGCTTGCATTTTCATTCCCATCTCAGGCCTGCTTCCTCTCTGAAGTGGTCACTGGGGGTTGGTAAATAGAGGAAAACTGGGATGGTAGGGTCAGCAATGGATGGTCCCCACAGTCAGGCTAAGAATTCACACTAAGGATCTGTAGTGAGACCCCCTGGTCCCCTCTGTCTGATCTCCTCTTCCATCACTCTCCCCCTCGCTCACTCTATTCCCAGAACATTCCAGAATGTCTCCTGTCTCAGGGCCTCTGCTCCTACTGTTTCTTCCCTGTGGATCTCTCTCTCTCTCTCTCTCTCTCTCTCTCTCTCTCTCTCTCTCTCTCTCTCCTTCCCTCCCTCTCACTTTCTCTCTCTCTCCCTGCCCCTGGAACACTGTTAAATTTAGGTTTTTGCTTGACTGTTTTCTCCTCAACACAAGGTCTCAGCTCAAATGTCACCTCCTCAGGGGGAACTTCCTCTGACCGATGTAGCCTTCTATTATTGTCTTTGCCCCCATAACACTCATTGCTAAACTCCATAAACTAAATAAAGAAATAAGCACAATAATTTTTGTCTCCTCTCCCTACCATCTCCTGTCATTCGGTGGCAGATTTCATAAAAGCTAAGCGTGGCTGTTTTGGTCACTGTCACAGACAGGGCTTGGCACATAGTAGGTGTTCAGCAAAAATATTAGTTGAATAAATGACTGATTGAATGAGTGAATAGATAAGCCCATAGGCTCTGGTGCCACGTAGGATCTGGGTTCAAATTCCAGATCTGCTACTTACTAGCTGCATGATCTTGGGCAAGTTACTTAATGTCTCTGTGCCTCAGTTTCCCCATTTGTAAAATGGGGGTGACAGCGGGACCTTCTTCATGAGCTTGCTTTGTGTGCTCCAGGAGACAGTGCAGGTAAGTACTCCATATATTCTAGTTATCATCAGGTAACTACCTTACAAAGGAGGAAAGTGGGGCCCAGAGAAGGGTGGCTTGTCCTGCGTCCTGAAAAGCATCTGTGGGAATTGCAGCTTGGACATCCTGACTCCCGGCATTTCTTTGAGAAGTTGGGACTTGAGTCAGGTCATAGGATACCATGTGGGGGGCCTGAGCAAGTGCACGCATGAAATCATTTTAAAAATGAAAGTAGAGTTTCAGGGACAAGGATCTGGCAGATGGATGGATATGTCCCCAGAGAAACTCATACCTGTGCTCCAGGTGGCACAGACAGGGGTGCTCACAGCTCCGTTTATAAGGAGAAAAACAGGGACGTGATCTAAAGACTCTGCTGTTGCAAATCTGAATGACCTAGGGCTCCATGCAGACCTGGAGGGTCTCACAAACGTGGCCTTGAATCAGAAGGGCCAGGTACAGAAGGAAGTTGACAGGGGCTTTTTTTCCACCAGGGGCAACTTTGCCTCCCGTCACCTCCAGGGACATTGACAATGTCTGGAGACATGTTTGGTTGTTGTAGTTGCAGGGGGTGCTACTGGCATCTAGTGGGTAGAGACCAGGGGTGCTACTCAACATTCTCCTGTGCACAGGACAGCTCCCCACATTGAAGAATCATTAAGCCCCAAATGTCAGCAGTACCAAGGCTGAGAAACTCTATAGTAGATAACACCATTTTTATAAAGCTCCAAGATACGTCAAATAAACTATATGTTTAGGGATACATACATTTTTAGCACAAGTATAAGGGAATGCTTTCCACTACACTGTGTTTTCCATGAGAACAAGATTTTGGGGGTGTTCCCCCAGTGTCAGATGCTCCATAATTATCTGCTAAATGAATGAAATAATGCCTGATAAACACCAAATTCAGAACAGTGATATCTCAGGGTGAGAGGAGGATAAAAAAATGCCTTTGTTTGGTATGTCAAATATTTCAAAATGAAAAAGTCCCCTGGAGTTGGGGGCAAAAATCAAGTGTGTCCTGACTGCTTTGAAAGGAAAACCCACCTCAGATCTGGGCTCCCCCACAAACTAGCTTTATGATCCGAGCACGTTGTCTGTGTGGCTCTCAGTTTACTCATCTGTAAACGGAGGTCCTACCTCCTGGGTTTACCACTCAGGCATACAGTACATCCTGGAGGAGCTGCTGGCTGGGAAAACACTCGGAAAGTTCTGAGGAGGAGGTGGTATTACTGCCCTTGTGTTCCGTGCACCTCCTATCCCAGCTCTAGGTCATTGAGGAAGGTCAACAGCGAGTCTTCAAAACTGCCAAGGAGGAATATTTCTAAATTTTGGACTGAAGACATCCAGCAGTGGGGGTGGGGGTTGGAGGCAAGCGAGGCCGTGCACTTATCTATATGTGAACAGGAGCGTGTGCACGTGTGTAGTGTCCATGAGCACATATGTGCCCGTGAGCGTCTGATGAGGGGGTGTCCATTGCGTGTGCGAATGCATGTGTACGCATCTTTGGATATGTGAAGGTGTGCTAGTGTATATGTATTTGCGATTGCGTGCATACATGTGTCTATACTTTTCTAAAGATGTATATCTGAGCCTCCCTCCCCTTTCTCCTTTTCTTCCAATCTCCTTCCATCTTCCTGCTTCCTCCCTCTCCTGCTCTTCTTTCTCCTTTTGTCCAGGTGTGCTGGCTGAAGAATGACCACCTCAGGTGGGCCTCCCAGCTTCTCTGGTTTGGGCATTCCCGGCAGGTGGTAGGCCGCTCAGGAGGGCTCTTAGCAGGTGAAAATCCAGCTCCAGCCCCCACTGAGCCCCAGTGAGAAAGGAATTCCCTTTAGGCTCTTCCCTAATCCCCCAACAGATCCCTCCCCCACCCACCTCTCTGTATAGCCTGGAACAAAGGACTCTTCTGTCCTCATGGGTGGCCACATTCCTGACTGCTTGGCTCAGCGTGAAGGGTGGGGAGGAGACAGCTGAGTGTTGGGGAGGGCAGTTTGGCAACTTCTACTGGCCTCAGTTTCATCCTCTGGGAAATGAGGGGAAGACACTAGGAAGGGTCAGCAGGCTAAATCACCATGTGGATGTTTTATCAGCCCCCTCACTTATCCATCTCAGGAAGTGTTTGCTGAGAACCTTGTGCACGCCAGGCTCTCTACTAGGGACTGAACACCCAGAGATGGACCAGAATCTCTTCTCTATCTTGGGGAGTCCTTGGTAGAAGTAAAGGGAGGAGGGGAGCCATAGAGACACAGATCGCTGGAATCCTGGATCGAACATGTTGCACCAGGAGCCCAGTGCAGCATGCCAAACCTTTGCACACCTCCATCTCCCCTGCCCAATTAGCCTGTGTTCCTTAGCATGTCATTCAAGGTCCTCTGCAATGGGGGAGAGGCAGCTGGAGAAGGCTTCCTGCAGGTGCAGGTGTGTGAGAGAATTGGACCTTGAAGCAGAGTTTGGGTCAGTAGTGATGTTGGGGGGCATGGCCTTTTGGAAGAGAGGCTATGGCTTAAGAAAGAGCATGGTAGCTGGACCTGGCAGTCTGGTGGGTCCACAACTGATGGGATTGGGGTGGTGATGGCTGTGATAGGTTCCTGTTATTGACACTAGTGCCCTGAAGGGGAGGTTCCAGCTGACAAATCGCCTTCACTCCCATGACTTCACTTTTTCCTCTCGACCCACGGAGGCTGATGTTATTATGCCCATTTGACATATGAAGAGAGTGGGAAAAAACCAGGACAAGTGGCTCCATCCTTGCTCTCCTGTAAGGGAAACACTTGGGAAAGACCTTGAGACGACAGGGCTGGGAGATACCTCAGGGGATGGTGGATTCCTGCTTATGTTTTCTCTTTGTCTCAAACAACTTTCCTTAATGTCACCATTAGGAACGTGCTTCTGTTCCCATGAATTCCACCATCCACTCTTCTAACCATCTACCTATTCACCATTCCTATACCTCCTCTCATCTCTCTAGTCAGCCTTTCATCCACCTACCTACCCATCCATCCCCCACCACATACCCTTCACCCATTCATCTGCCCACCCACTATCCACCCATTCATTTCCTCACCAGGCCACACAGCCATACCCCCACCTATCTATCTTCCATCTACCTACCCATCCATCCACTCATCTATTAGTGCCCTTCTCTTCATTCACCTACTCATCACCTGTTTACCAAAGCATCCACTCATCCACCAGATACCCACCCATCCAAATGGTCACTCAGCCACCTATTACCCATCCTCACCCACTCACCACCTATTTATATACCTATTTACCCACCAGAACACCGATCTGTGCACATAGCCACTCATCTGTCCAGCCATTTGATCACTCCCCCACACATCTACTCATTCATTATGTCACCCATTCACCTGTATTAACCATTCCTTTATTCATCCACCTACTTATCCATTCAACCGCCCATTCATCTGCCTAGCCATACAACCAATTACCAATCAACCTGAGGCTATCCACCCATCCATCTACCCATCTATTTGATCAGCCAATCAAACATCCTTCCAAATACCCAATTGACCACCTTCACACTCATCCGTTCATCCAGCCACCTAGCACCCACCCATCATTCCTGGGCACAGACTCCATGTGACAGACAATTCAGGTAGGTTTAATGAAGCCATTACTATGGGCTGGCAGGGCTCCTGCTGGGACATTCCAATGACCCCCTCACTTGCAGAGGCCTGCAGGAATGGGAGGAGACCATGGTGGGGGTGGCAGTAACTTAAATGCAATCTCCTCCGGGTGTAAAGCTCATCCACCATGCTCTTTCTTCCAGACCCAGGGTAAGAATTTTGGGAACTGAAGGAAATGGGAGACAGGGAGACAGCAACCTGGGGAAGGGGGTTGGAGAAGAGAGAGGAAAAGAGACTTGGGAGTGAACTAAAGAGGGAAGAGGAAGAAATAGAAATTTATATATGGAGAAATAGGAATTGGAATAGAAACATGACTAGAGTCATAAAGGCAGAGAGAGAAATGGGACAAACAAGCGTATACTCGCATATTACTGGGGGGGGGGAAGGGACGCGAGGGGGAGGCGCGCGAGGGGGGAGAAAGCCTGGAGCAAGCAGAGCCCAGAGCTTCCGACTGTCCCGCCCTCCGCTCTCTCCTTCTGGCTCTGAAACTCCCCAGAAGCCCCAGAGGCCGAAAAGAAGTTCCCGCCACCCCAGGGAGGGTGCAAGAACCCCCCCTACGCGGGGAGGGTGCAGGGAACCGCGGCTGCGTGGGTTCTGCCGGCCACTCCATCAATTAGGTGACGGTGCCGCCCGGGAAGCAGCCGTGTCTGCGAAAATTACCTTTTAATTTCTTAATTACATTGTCCTCACCTGCCGCTCAACCCGCCTCTGAGAGGGGCGCAGAGCTGATTCTCTCCAACCCGCTCTCCGGGTGGTTTAAATTAGGACGCCGACTTCTTCGGAGCGCGGGGGTTGGGGGGGTGTGGGGGGGTATCCAGCGCCTCCGCTTGCAGCCCCGGGCTATATTTCTATGCCTCAGCCCCTTCGAGGAGCTTCTGCTGATTCTCTGCCCGCACCCACACGGCTTAATCTACCCCCACCACGGCACCCAAGACCGGTGCCAGGAGAGAGGGAGCTGGGCTCCCGGGAGATGTGTTCCAAACGCGGCCTCTGCCCGGCACTCGCTGGGTGACCCTGGGCCAGCGCCTCCGCCTCTCAGAACCTCAGTTTCCCCATCTGTCACAGGGAAATAAAAACAGCACCCATTTGTTTGGACAAGCCTTGGGAAGCACTTTTCCCCCAAGTGCTCTCAGAACGTGAGCTCTTGTTCAGTGATTCACTTAGTGCGTATTTACTGAGCACCTCCTATGGATCAAGCGCAACTGAAGGCCCAGCTGACACAGACATGAGCAGAACACCGCGTGTGCTCTCCCGGAGCGAGCAATGGTTGTGACTGATGGTGGTGCTGGTGGTGGTGCTGGTGGCGGCGGCGATGACGATGGTGACGATTGCATGCTCAGAGAGTGCCAGGCGGTGTGAGACCCTGTGTGCGTGCTGCAGCTGCGTGCATGGAGAGAGGAGGTGATGTTGGGAGGGCAGTGAGGATTCTGGATGCAGGAATTGTCAGCTCAGAGCAGAGTTGATCCACCACACAGAGGCAAGGGCCTCTTGGGGATCATAGGCCCCCTGGGTCTGACCGATGGGGGCAGCAGCTGGCCTGAGCCCACCGACTCACTGGTGGAGCGTGGGTCTGCCCTTTGAGTTCCTTGCCCCAGAGCCCAGTGGTTCTCAAAGTGGGGTGCTCTGGCCAGCAGCCTTGGCGTCCCTCCGGAGCTTGTCAGATATGCAAATTCTCAGGCCCCACCCCGAGACCTACTAAATCAGAATCTCTGGGGTCAGGGCCAAGGCCACTGTTTTAACAAGCTCTCTGGAGGATTTGTGTGTGCAGTCAAGTTTGAGAAGTACGGCTGAAATTGAAGCGGCATTTCCCTCGTTCCCTGCCTTTATTGGAGAAAATAGGTCACAATGTCCCCTTTTACGACAATCCAGGCTGAACCCAGGCTGAGACATCCAACAGGCTGCAGTGTATACTTGCAGGGGTCTCAGACCTGCGGGTGCCCAGGTTAGAATCCTCGCTGTAGCCCAGGCTCACGCTGGAATCCCCTGGGGAATTTGAGACCATCTAGATGCCGGCCCACATCTACCCATAGACTCATTCCATCTGAATTTCTAGGAGAGGGCGCTTCGCCTTTTTAAAGCTGCCAGGGGATTTTGATATTCAGTGACAGTGACAGCCGAGGTGCAAGACCAGAGAGGGAAGTCAGGGGTCTCCTCTCATTTCCAGGGTCAGTCTTGCCACTAATTCACCAACTGGGGCAAAATGTGTGATCTTCCCGATGGCCAGCTTTCATCAGTTTATCATATGTCAGCAGCAGCTGGGGGACGTGGAGAAACGGCCAATTCGACATGGAGCCCTTGTCCCAAAGTTTGGTCCCTATGAAGGTTTGAGGTAGAGCCTACGCATATGCATTTTTTTTTTAAGCTGTCAGGGAAATTTACTACAAAGGCCCAGCTTTGAGTAATCCTGACAAGAGGTGTCAGAGCAGGCACGTTAAGTATCTGCCTAAATCCTAACTCACTCACCTCTCTACACCGAGTCATAGCTTTTTCTTACATCCTCTCTTTGTCTCCTTTGCACTACTTTCCCTCACCTAATTTACAGTTATGTTTGCTTCCCCTCTCGAGCGTGTTCATTTAAACTCCTTTCAATTCATGCTTCATGAGGAATAATTTAAAAATATCAGTTGAGGGAGATGCTTTGGGTGGGGGTGGGGTGGGCGCTGAGAGAGAAGGTCCTTCTCCCCCATCTATGATATCTCTCTTATCAAAATTCTCAAAGATCTTCATACTAAGCTCCTGTTTTAAGAAAAGGAGATACAACAGAGACCAGATTTACTGTCCCGCCTTCCACAACGAGAAAACCAGACAAAATATTGAAAATAAGAGTTTCAGACATTGTACAGCAGGCGGCTTTGCTCCCTGAGAGGAAAGCAGACAAGATGAGCCCTGCAAGAGTTGCCAGGGAGAGCAAACCCACAGAATTTGATGGCTTCCTGAGTTCAACTCGAGGTAGAGATCAGAGTTCTAGTCCACGAAACCTGAGGTCGGTACTATTTTAAGCCCCATTTTACAAGGAGGAAACCAAGGCATAGAAATGTTAAAAGGATTGGTTAAAGTCGGCACAGCTAGTATTAGGTGACAGAGCCAGGACTCGAACCCAGAGCCCACGCTCCTTGCCAAAACCCGAACCTGTGAATGTCCGGCTAAAATATTCTGATGTTTTCTCTTTGCAATAGGAAGCCATGGAGGGCTTCAGAAAAGAACTGGAGAGAGGCTTCAGCCAAAACACAATCCTGTCTCCACAGAGAAATAATTGCTTTTCCTTTCCTTCCGACCCCAAAAGACACACAGGAAGACACCAGGGGAGAGAAGGCTTGGACTTAACGCTTCAACTCTGACCCCCCGGGAGAAGCAAAACATTTCCATTCTGTGCTGGGGATTTCTTGTCTTAATAAACATGGAGCTGGGGGGAGTGGCTGGGGGGGACATGGGAGTATTTCTAATTGGGGGCGAAAAACCCTGCAATTTTATCTCAGCCTCAAGTGGAGATCAGCCATGCCAACATCTCTGTATTATTGATAACAATAACAGTGGCGATTATTATATTTTATTTTTCAATCGTGGTAATTATTGTACATTAAGTCATTAGCATTCATTATTCCTACAATGTGTAATTAGGACAATGGTGGGTAGATTGCTCTTGACTGTAATGAAGTTTTTCTAATTGTAATTTATTGGCATCAAATTACCTTTCTTAAAATGAATCTGAACATCACACTCTTAATTCTGGGGAGGGGGGTGGCAATTCTTTTTAATTAATGTTTCTTGTTTGTGCCATACAGGGGGAGCTGGCCGACCAATCCAATCCCCTGTGTCTGCGAGGAAGTTAACCAAGAATATCAAATGCATTCTTGAATCAGCCATCTATCACGACACATTTTCTCCTCTCTGTCCCCCACCCCACTTCCACTTCTATCTCCCTTCCTTCTCAGCAGTGGCCACAGGGGGGAAAAAAAACAACAAAAAACCCACCATTTACTAACATGGTTAGCGGAGGAGACAAGAGACAATGAGACAGATTATTTAAGCCAATTTTTTGTTAAGCGTGAGAAGAATGTATGTATATATATTTTCTCTTTCAAAAATGGCGGAAGAGCCAGTCTTTGTCTTGGAGGACATGGGTATTGATGGTGGCTTTTGGTTTTGTCGTCTGCAAATTTCTATTGTGATGTTTAATATAGGGTGGTGAGTCTTTCTTCTCCCCACCGCTTTCCGATATAATTGGCTAAAGTGGCCTTTTCCAAAATTATGGGTCTACGTCTTGTTTCTAGAAAGTCTGAGTGAGATGTCTCAAGGCATTTATTTCTGCCGTTGTAAAATAAAATTGCCCACATTTGACTGGTTTTGACCTACAAAAATGGCAATTTAATGGCTCACATGAATCTATTCAGTGGGATGGGAATCAATAAGAGGACTCCTCCCCAAAGATGATGATTAGGAAGGAGAGAAAAGGCTATTCATTAGTTTTTAGGTGACTGGATGAGTAAGAAGGGTGTATGTGAGGGAGGGCATAAGGAAAGCAGTGGGGACAGACTGAGGCGACCTGGAGAGAAAGTGGCCTGGAGAAAGGGACTGACCTTTGTTCATCACCCATCATGCACCAAGCATAGATCAGGCCCTTTCTGTGCAGAAGTAAAGTCACCTGCCCAAAGTGGTAAGTGGTTCCACCCCGGTCTTTTGAACTCCCAAACATCTGCACTTCCTACTGCTCCATCCTGCCCAGAAATGAATTGCTGTCAGTCATTCACACCTTAGACCAGACATAAGACCAACCTGATCTTTTGCCTACTAAACTTGACCTTGGTTTCCCAGTAAAGGGATATGTTAGAAAGGAAGACTTTTTAGGTCCTGAAGTCCTAAAATCCTACTGCCACTGAAATCAGACCTAGGAGGCAGATATCTCCTTCATTTATTTATGGGGACTTCTTCATACTGGTTTGAACAGGGAGACTTTGGTCTTGTGCAGGTGGGGTCTGGTGCCACTTCTATGCTGAGGCTCCAGGAGGACACATGACCGCTGATGCCCTCCATGTGTAAGGGCTCATGAGGTTACCAGTTGCCTGGTGAGCCTTGTTAAGGGAGACTGAATTCAGAGTAGATAGTTTCATGGTCCGTGAAGGCTGGGAAAGGCCTTAGATCTAATAATCAGGACTTGAGGAATCCTGGCAAGTTACTAAAACCAGCACCTTGGGTCTGAATTAGTTAACTGGCAGAACTCATGGACAAAGTTGCTGCCTTCTAAGAGATGCTGAAAGCCTTCTGGTCCCATCCAGGTCTGGGTTTGAGGATCTGGGAATGGCACCGGATTCTTCAGCACCAAGGACAGAGGTCAAGCTGGCCACACACTCCACCCCCAACAGGCCAGAACAGGGGCAATCCTAGTGTTTGTAGGGATCTCCTGGGGTCATCTTGTTCAATCCCCTGCCTTCTCAGGTGGCATTCCTCTTTCTTGTCTCTCAGGACAAGAACGCTGATCCTTTTATGTTGTCTGGGATCTTATCCCAGCTCTGCCATTACCTTAGCTGGAAACTTTTGTAAAATGGATTAGTAATAATCAGGTTCTGAAGATTAAAGAAATCTTGCATGTAAAAGATCAGAGCACACTACTTGGCCCAGTGAGCACTCAATTAGGGACACTGACTGCTATTGTCCTGGAAACTGAGTTAATAGCCATTAATAATAATGATGATAATAGCAACTTCCTTTTATTGAGTGCCTGCTACGTGCTAGGCTCTGTCCTAAAGGCTGTGAATATCTCACTTACTGCCCTCAACAACCCTGTTACTGATGAGAAATTGAGCCAGGGACGGGTAAGTGACAGAGGTCACATAGCTGGTAAGAGGCAGAGCAGGAATTTGAACCTGGGTGGTCTGGTAGCAGAACCGACATGTGTGCCATGACGTCGTATGGCTTGTTATAGTTCAGCCATGAACACTCAACAACTGGAAACTGTTATTATTATCACAAGAACCAACATCTTTTCTCTACCCTGAGTCTTATTAAGTTGGTACAAAAGTAATTGCGGTTTAAAAGGTTAAAGATAACTGCAAAAACCGCAATTCTTTTTGCACCAACCTAATAATCAGTTCTCTTCCTTCTCCCAGCCCTTTCCCAAAAACAGGCTTTGATCAAAGGACAGATGGACTAAAGAGGAAGGTTCTGTAAAGAAAGCAAAGGGTCCCCCAAGAGAAAGCACGAGGCACAGAGCTGGTACCCTGGGAGGACGTAGAGAGGATTTCTGGCTTTGGCGAGCTCCCAGGCTAGGCGGTGAGGCAGACAAGTGTACAAATAACCACAGCACCAGGTGTAAAATACCATAGGTGAGATACCAAATGCTATGGGAAATCAGGGAAGAGAGCGGTTATCAGTAGCTTGATGGAGGACTTCCTGGTGGAGGGAGCCTCTGAGCTAGGCGTGCAAAGCTGTGCAAGATGGGGACAGCATTCCAAAGACAGGCTGACCCAGGCAGCCTGGACTGGGTTGCTTTCCTTCCTCCACTTCCTCATTCTTTCCGCCTCCTCCTCTCCCTGCTCATCCTCCTTTTTCCTTTTCTTTCTTCTCTCCACCCCGAATTATTTCCCAATAACAGATTGACTCACCATATCAGGGGATCTGCCACATACTCAGAACGTGAACCCAGATAAGCCTTCTCCACTGTTTCAAACTCCAGACTTGGAGTTGAAACGGAAGCTGGGGCACACTCTGTTGTGGTTGAGGCAGCCCCTCTGTTGCGGACAAAAGCTTAATACCCACCCCGAGGAAAGGCAACGTGAGGACGGCCTCCATCAAGTAGCTGAGTGTCTGTTCCTGCAAATTTTACCCTGTAAAATGAGGGTGAACTGGGGGTTCCCTTTTTACAGGATCGTCGTGAGGGTTAACTAAAATAATCTACATAAACGTATTTAGCATCATGCCGGGCACTTAGTAAATGCTAAAAAAAAAAGTTCCCTTCCCATCTCCTTTAATTAATGAATGTCTATATTTAAAATGGGGTCTCTGGCTTCAGCGTGGCAGCACGTCCTGATGGGGTGCGCTGGCAGAGGAGAAGGAAGGCAGGAGAGAAGATCTCACTCACGATGGGGCAAAGGTGGATAGTGCAAATCTAATTTCTCGGCGAAAGCTGCAATTTGCCAGCCCTATTAATTCTTATTTTTTATTATGGATACAAATTAAAAATAAACTGTGTGTCTCGATCACAGCAGGGATTAAAACTGTTCCCTAATTGTTATCTTTGAATCAATCTAGCTTCCATTAGCTCTGCTTCCTGAGGTATAATTGAGGTGTGTGTGTGTGTGCGTGTGTGTGTGTGTGTGCATGCGTGTGTGTTTCTTTGGTTTGTGGGGAAGTCACCTACCTTTATTTGATGTGCCCAGTTGTCTCTTGCAAACTCCCATTTCCTTTTTCCTTGTTTGCTAAATACCTCAAGGGACAGTAGATTTGAGGGGACTTGAGCACTAAGTGCTCATCACCACCCCACAATTCCTAAAATGTTTATTTCCAAAACCAGTGTGCTGTGTGCTACATACAGAGGCACACGTTTTGATTGGGCTGCGGGTGGGCGTCGTGCGCCAAGGTCACTACACCAGGAATGGTTAAGCTCCATTTCTTCCTAAATGTGGGGCTCACTAGACTGTGGACTCCACAAGGGCAGGAGTACCTGTCTGTTTTGCTCACTGCTGTATCTCTAGTACCTAGAACTGGGCCTGGCATCTGGTTAGTTCTCATTAAATATTAATTGATTTACCTCAGGCCTATCCCGAGGAGAGGAGTATACAAACATACAACGCTGAGCCCATAGATAGACAGCGCTCAGGAAAACACAGCCCCGATTATTTTTATCACAGATATCCAAGCTCAGATGGGCCATCCTGAGACAATTTTCACCCTTAAATTATATTTTAACACGTACCGTCTTACTAGTTGCTTTTGTCAAGCCCTCGCTACATGTACGTAGCGCTTTAAATATATCATTGCTAATTCTCAGGCACTCTTAAAGAAGTAAAATCAGTTGCCCAAGGTCACACAGCTGGTGACAGGGGCTGGGATTTGAACTCAGGTCTGCCGGACTCCGGATGTTCACGACATCTCTTGTCACTCTTCTTCTCTACCTTGCGAATGCCAACTCATTTATTTATTCCACCTAAGCAAAGTCAGGATTTTTGGCCCTCCTTTTCAGGTGAAGAAAATGAGACCCAGTGAGGAGTCTTCTGATTTGCGTGGAGGGGAGTAGGTGTCATGTCCCACACATGGGGACCTCATGGTAGTGGCCAAAGTACAAAGTGTGGGTTCCCACCAGGGCTTGCCCTGTTTTCCTATGCTGGGCATCTAATCAGACAGAAATTTAAGAATGAGAACTTTGAAAGAAAAAAAAAGAGGACTTTGAATCTAATACATAAAGTTCATATATAGAGAGTAGAATGGCTGCCCGGTTGTCCCAGCCAGAAGCTTAGTGGCGATTGTATAACTGGAAAGGGGTTAGCACCACGCTTGGAAAAAAGGAAGCGTTTGTTCATGCATGCTTTTCACAAATGTTTTTTGAGTACCTACTGTATATCAGGGCTGTAGGAACTTCTGGGGGATATGACAGGGAACAAAAAAGCCAGACTCTGCCTTCAGAATTTTATGATCTAGTGGGGGAGACTCATTTAATAAAATATCCACATATGTATAATTACAGATTGTGATAAAACGTAGGAGGAAAAAGTACAGGGAATTACAAGAGACTGTAGAAGGGGACAGAACATCACAGTGAGGGGTGGTGTGTGTGTGTGTGTGTGTGTGTGTGTGTGTGTACTCTGAAAGGCGTTAACTAGGTGACTAGCCTTCTGGGCAGAGGGCACAGAGAAGTGGGTGTGAATGGAGCTGACAGAGCAGGGGACAGGTGTGTGGCTGAGTTTGGAAAGAAGACAGAGTCCAGAGCCAGAGGGCCTTGGGGCCAGGATGTGGTGGCCACCGGATGTGGGGGGGGGGCTGACAAAAATCTTAGGGCCGGGGTGACTTGGATACTTGATTGGATTTACATTTACTTTTTTAGAAAGCTTTCTAGAAACTTCTCTTTTTCTGGGTTTTCCCATTTTCTATCATGAGCACGTATTAGTTTTGTAATGAGAAATACTTTAAAGACCCGTGCCAGTGCCAGTATCTTGATAAATTGTAAAATGCCTCTTCTACCTCCTTTCTCTCAGGGTCTTCTCTCCTCTCTGTTTTATTAGCATATAAACTCCTCCTTCTCATAGACTGAGCGGGTCTAAAATGGAATCCTAATTTTTAGTGGCTCTGTCTTGACTTGGCTCTGAAAACAAAACAAAACAAAACAAAACAGAAACAAAAAACAACGCCATGCTCCCAGAAAAAAAATTAATAGGGACCTCCTTGTTTTCCCTCAAAGAGCTCGTAACAGCACAGATACACAAACCCAGTTTAACACTAAAACTGTCTACCCCACAGCAGCAGTAACACATATGCACAGTCTAGGAACTGCCAGAACCAACTGCTATTTCCATGGAACGTTTTTTTCAAAGATGCCAGTTTTTTCGAAAGATATGATCAGAATGTTGACCTTAAGCTGGCAGAGAACTTGGAAGAAAATGAGCAAGCAGCTCCTTCTGTGCTTTTGCTGGCAGAGCCAGGGTGGGTCCTTCATTCCTGCTGAAGACTGCTGGGCTAACCTCCCTGTGGCCCTCAGGGTCCCCAAACCTGCCTCCATGCTCTGTCCCCTGCCCACATCCCTTTCCTCTGCTTCTCACTCTGGTGGTTCCATATTCCTTCCAACTTTCCTAACATGCGATTTCCTCCGCCCTGAACAACCTTCGCTCTCTTCTCACTTGGCCAAGCCCTGGGCCTCCTTTGGGTCTCAGTCTTAGTATCACATGTCAGGTTCAGTCCCGTCTCCCTGTTAGAAGCTTTCATGAGACACGGCACCTTCAGTGCACTTACCACAGCTTGTGAGCAAAGTTTTCTTGGTGAGCTTATGTGTCCAGTACCTACCCTTCCCACTGGACTATGCACTCCAAGATGGCACAGAATTTGTCTGTTTTGCTCACTGCTGTGTCCTCCGAGCCCAGGATAGTGCCTGACATCGAGTAGACGCTCACCTAATGTTTGTTGAATGAATGAACCAAGGAATGAAAGAAACCCATGTAATTCTGAATCACCCACTCCCACTCGGGTGGAAAGAGGACCCAGAGTTCCAGTCCCTTTGTCTTTGTGGTCAGTTGGGTTCTCTGACCCAGGGCCACATTATGACTTTCACAGGCTCATTCTCCCATAAAAAAACACAAACGAAAAACCATAAAAAGTTCTATTTCCTGATTGTGTTGGTATGAAGACAAGTATAGTCCAGGTTGGATACTTTACAACATACATTAAGATTATATTCATTTTTCCTTTGATTTTAAAGGACATGAACATTAAAAAATCTCGTGGGCCCCAAGCATTGTATCTACTGTGCCTAGTGAAGGAGTCAGCCTTGTGTTGATTCAACCCCGTGTTTATTCATTCATTCATTCATTCATTCACTCATTCACCCATTCATTCATTTATTCCACAAGAAAATGTAGAGCACTTTCTCCGTGCTGAGACCTGGGGATCCCGTGGTGGGCAGAAGCAGCCACTGTCCCTGCCTTCACAGCACTGGTTTTCTACCAGGGGAGACAGATGTTGAACAAACACACCGAGAAATAAATGTGTAACCACCTGGTTAGAAGGTCTTTCGAGAGCCAAGAATAAGGAAATGGGAGGTGGTCCGATGGAGAGGGAGGGTCAGTTAGGGACCCTTCCCCAGTCTGAGTTGCAATGTAACTCTGCCAAGAGGATGGAGCACAGCATCCTAGGCAGAGAGACCCTGGCAGGAGCAGAGGTCCTGAGGCAGGCGGTTTGAATAACTAGCTGGAGGCCAGAGGTTTGGGGGAGGAAGCTCACCAGCTTTGTGAGTCTCATTAGAAAGCCACAACTGTCCCCTGGAACTCTTGTCCCCTTACCTCTCATTCTCACTCCCCCATCCCCATCCTAAACTATTGGAAGCTTAGGCCACCAGGCTCTGGGCACACAGCAAGTATCTGGGAGGGCTGGTTTGATTAGATCACTGTCAGCAAGGGACGGGAGGTTAATTGCTATTCTCTTTGTGTGTCTGGCTTGGCGGGGCAGCTCTGCTCATGGCTGTGTGTGTGTGTGTGTGTGTGTGTGTGTGTGTGTGTGTGTGTACATTCGTGTGTAGGGAAGTTTGGCCTCGGGCTGGGGGGAGGCCGCAGGGGCAGGGGGTGGGTTGCACAAGATTTCTTTGCGAGTTCTGAGCCTTGTCTTGTCTGGTGCGCAGCAAAGAGAAGTACTTAACAAGCATTAAGGGACACAAATAATTCCCCTTTTCTCCTCTCTGCCTATTCTTCCCTCCCTCTTTTCTTGTAAATCCCGCTCCTTGCATGTGAATAGCGGAATGGCTTCATCTGGACCTTTAATCAGATCCCTGGTAGGCACTAGGAGGGCAAAGTGCCCCAGGGATTACCTTTTATTTTCGGGTTTTTCTCCCCCAGTTTTGCCAGCGCCCCTCCCGCTCCCCCTCCCCCTGCCGTGTTTTCCTCCTTGGCGTTTGTTCCCTGCAGAAGTAAGTAAGGAAGGCTTAAAGGGCGGGGGGCGGGGGGCTTACAAACTTAAGGGGATCGGGCACTATTCAGCAGGCCTTGTCCACGGTCTTTCCGCTTTTGTTCTCCGGCCATTCTTCAGCTGATTTCTTCACTCCAGTAAAAGCACTTTAATTCCCTTTTTGATACGGAGAATCCGTCCTCTTCCCCTCGTGCCCCCCCTCCACCCCACACACCCCATTCCACTTTCTCAGACCCTTTAGGCTGTGTCCTCATCCGCCCCAACAAAGACCTAACATCCTCGGCAAAGCATTTCTTTTTCACCGATCAAGTGAGGCTGCGGAGAATCGGGAGGAGGGGGAGGGAAGCAGAGGGGAAAGGAGGAGGAGAGGGGGCTTCTCTGGGACTCTATCTCCCAAACCCGGCCTGGGGAGACGCTGCAGATTGCACCCCCTTCACTCCCTGCCTGCCTTGGACGAAAGGAAAGGCTTGGATGCTGGCACGTGTGTGGGGAAGGAAAGTGTGTGAGATTGTGTCTGGGTGAGCCTGACAGGGGCAATAGAGACATCTGAGGCCTGCTGTGGGCTTGGCTTGGTCAGCATTTCTGAAAGGAGCCGAGGCATCCGCGAAACTCCATTCCCCGAGAGGACACAGGGCCTTCAGCCTCCATCAAAATCCCTGAGCTCTCTTGGGTGTATCCCGGCTGAGTAACCAGCAGAACCAGAGGCAGGGCCTTTTCAGCCCCATGAAGATGTCTGAGACCTGGAGGGAAAAGGTCCGCTGTAAAATATGGGGGAAAAAACCCACAAACAATAAATACAGACTACAAAAACGAATAATGTATTTGTTGTCAACTGTACTAATTGTTCCAGTTGACTAAAGATTTCATTGCATATGAAAACAATTGGCGGGGCAGGTTTTCTTTTTCTTTCTATGCATGACCTGCCTCCTTCTCTCCCTCCTTGTTTCCTTCCTCCCCAATAATATAGCGAACACCTGTGGACCAACCCAAGCCTAGAACATAGCAGAACTTAACACCAACTAGGTGGGCCCTTCCTGATTTCAGTGCTTTCCCTCCCTGTAAGAGGTAACCATCATCTTGAGCTTTGTCTTTCTCTGTCAAAATAGGTGTGTGTTTTTTTTTTAGCACATATTTATATTCCCCCAACAATATCCCCTTTAGTTTTAGTTCGGATTTTTCTCCTTCTGCAAGAAATTCGCCAGCATGCCTGGGGATGGCCGGGCAGTCCTAGCCAACCATCATTCAGGGAGCTCCTTATGACCAAATTTCAAAAGGAAAATGTACAAAGACCTTTCACATATTTTTTTTACAGTAACATCTGCTCCATATCACGCTCTTGGTAGATTTGTACGGTGCAGGATAGAGGCTTCAAGGTAAGAGTGTCTAGGTGCCTACTAATATCTGAAAATGGTTCTGCCTCGAATCCCAGTTTCATCATAGGATTAAGTCGTGCCGGCGTTGACCAGCCTTTGCGTCCTCATCTACGAAATGGGAACAACAGAGAAGCTTGGCTTTTCATGGAGGAAAAAACAGGGGGGACTGAGCGAGAAGCAATGGGACTGTTTCCCACACTAGAAAGATAAAGTGAGCCTTCTGATCTTCGCTTCTTTCTGTCTGAGATGGGAGAAAGATGACTCCCTCTTAAAAATGTCCACAAATCGAAGCAGAGCCATTTAAGAGAAAGTGGCCGGGGCCCTAATAGCCCAATTGGGAGTCTGAGCGGCAGAAGGGCTGGCTGGCTCCCTCTCCGTGCCAGAGGATGGGCAATTACCGCCAGGCATTTTCCCGGTGAAATAGAAGGGAGAGAAATAGCAAGTAGGAGCCCCAATTATCAGGATGAAAAAACATTCCCTCATTCTTCTGTTGCAAACTGCTTTCGATGAGAGTTGGGGGGCAGTCAGAGCAGTTAGGAGACTACATGGAAATTCAAGAAGGACAATGTCTGGCCTTTCTTAGCCCAAAGGCTGGGCCGAGAGAGGAGGATGGACGGGTGGTCTGGGAGCCTGTATGAAGAGCTTCTCCCTCCAGGTTGGTTATGAGACCTGAGCAAGGCATGTCCTTCTCTGCTAAATAAAGCGAGGGGCCTGTGTCACTGGTGCTTCCAGCCATGCAAACAGAAAGGACTGTGTTTCTCTAGCCACCACCTGCTTGAGGATTTTAAGCAGTGGTGCGCTGGTAAATGCTTTACAAATGGCTTAAAAAACAACAACAAGCGAACCTATCTGATTTGTAGAGTTTGTCAATGTCCATGGTGTAAATACTCCCAGCTGACATCCTCAAACAGAGTTGGAAAGAGTTGTGCCTCAGTGCACCATTATGGGGTGTGTCCACCACACAGATACAATCAATGTAAATAACCTCAAAGAGCACAGATAAGAGTAAAACGTAGCAAAATAATCAGGAAACAGTGAATTTTTG
Organism: Rhinolophus hipposideros; assembly: GCF_964194185.1. NCBI lineage: Eukaryota > Metazoa > Chordata > Mammalia > Chiroptera > Rhinolophidae > Rhinolophus > Rhinolophus hipposideros. The sequence goes on from NC_138070.1 coordinate 8,080,107, forward strand.
AGGATGCGCTACCTTTGATGTGACTGATGTAATTGTCACTTTATTTAAGGGACAATTTAATGGTGGCCACATTGAAGACGTGTCCTGCCAAATTCCCGTAAATTTTGCCGTTGGCTCTAGGGAACCAGTAGGCGATGGCTGGAGCTTTGCAGAGTTTACTCAGAGCCCACCCACTCCTGCGTGCTTATCTGTGCTACCTGACGTCAATCCGCAAATCTAGCACTTTGTGATAAAAGAAAATCAATAGGCAGTTTTCCACTTCTCTCCCTGGAAAAGAGTCTTCCAGGCAACCCTGAGAGGCTGTGTTTTCAGATTAGGAAAGTGATGTTCTCTTTATTCCCTTGCCTAGAGCTTTTGTTTCTTTTAGATCACAAGACGGTGGCCTCATCATGTGCCCGTGTTCATTCAACCGCGAGCCCTGGGAGGGCCTACTATGTCTCAGTCTTGGGAGAGGGAAATGGTATGGGCTCAGGTATAGGCATTCTGCCCTTGGCAGACAAGGCAGAGACCCAGCAGCCCAGGCGCAGTTGGGGGACATGATGGGGGACAAAACGGGGAACAAGATGGGAACTCAGCCTCGCAGGGTCCCTGTACTTCTCTACTGATCAGGGTTCTCTGGAAAGCCACCCTTTTGGTGGACTAGGCTCCTCTCTCCCATTTTCTAACAAGATTTCATCCCTTTGACCCCTAGAATGTTCCTAAATCAGTGGACATAGTTCAATATGCAAAAGGCTCATGTCACTTGATTACAGAGCTACGTTTTGCCATCCAGCACAAATTAGAAACCCAAGTAATGCAAAGTGTTGGTGAGGATGTGAGGGACCCATGTACTTAGAACAGCTGGCATGACTTCGTCATATGAAATACACAAGTACTCCACGACCCAGGAATTTCACCATTAGGCATAGAGACCAGGTAAGCCTCACACCAGCCTGTGAGGGGTCACATATGAGGATGTGTGTCACAGTGTTGTTTATAGTGGGGGAGTTGAGGCGCACAGGTAAAGGTGGGGACAGACACGGGGACAGATGCCTCTGATGCCTCATGCCACATCCTCTCCCATTGCCACCCAACATCAAGGGTCCCCACCTCCAGCACAGGCTCAGTTATTTCTTACAGCATACGAGGTGTGTGTTAGATAATCAAATCGTGGCCACTCAGAGTTCTTGAATTCCATAATGATGGAATGGTGACTGTGTGGTGGTCCTTGTTCTTAGAAAATACACACTGAAGCACTAAGGGGGAAAATGGCAGATGGAGAAAATGTGTCAAAATATTAACACTTGGGGAATATAAAGAGTATACAAAATGTTCATGGATTTATTATGCTTGCCACTTTTCATTAGGTTTGAAACTTTTCTAAATAAAAGGAAAAATATACAAGGGTGGCATTATTATTGTCCCCATTTTACAGATGGGGAAACTAAGGCACAGAGCCGCTAGCATCTGTAGAACGTGCTCTAGAAATAGTAGCTGTTTGATTATTTATATAATGAGGCTCGGGGACATCACATAACCTGCTCATCGTCACACAGCATGAAAATGGAGAGATTTCAGCTTTGAAGAACCCCATCTGTCTCACCCACCAAAGGGTATGTGGACTTTGGGTGGGTTTGGATGAGATAGGGGTGAGAGAGCAGACTCTCTCCAGTTGACCTTCCAACCAGGCACTGGGTGTCCTCCCAGCTCCAGGATGAATCTTTAAGGAGCCCCTTTTCTTCCCTCCGTCCCTGCTCCACAGGAGCCTCCCCTGGGAACCCATTAGCCCCCCCTTCCCCTGTGCTCTCCCACCCTCTGCACCAGCATCCCCATAGGAGGGGCCTGACAGGCTGGGGATATTTACCAGTAAATACTAGACGTGTGTTAAACACTCTGCCGGCAGCTTCTTCCCACCCAGCAATGTTTGCTCAGCAAACACCACTAATTCCCCCGTTCTACCACCTGGTCTGGGGCCCCCAGCGCAAAGCTTGTCCTTCACCAGCCTCCCATGCCCACAGCTCTGCAGCCTCCTGGCCCCCAACAAGGTTTTTGGAGCAGAGCTGGCCTCTCCTTCTAGCACCACATCCCAAGAAAAAGTGGGGAGACAGAGTGCCTCTCTGGTTTGCTGGGGTGTCTAGACCTTGGGTAGCACCTTTAACAGAATTTCTCCAGCTCTGGGATACTGGGATGAGGGGGAGGTGAGTTTAGCGAGTTCTTCTCTCTCTGGTCTCTGTTCCATCCATCCTCCAAGATCCAGGAAGCCAGCTTGTTCCAGCTCTTCATTCATTCATTCATTCATTCATTCATTCATTCATTCATTGATTCGTTCATTCATTCATTCATTCACAAGGTATTGTCTGAGTGCCCACTGGTGTGCCAGGCAGAGCTGGGTGCTGGGGACACAATTGGTGCCCATGACTAACCTAATCAGCACAGTTTCTGCCCTCTGGGAACTGATTTAATAAAGCAGTTAGCAAACAAATCAACAGGAAGAAAATAAGAGGGTGATGGGGGGTGCACCAGCAAGGGTGGTCACAAAAGGCCCCTGGGAGGAGGGGCTATGTGAGCTCAGACTTGAATCAGTCACATCAATATGACTGATTTTTCCTTTTGCCTCAGGCTCAATGTGGCTCAGCAAGGCGCTGTTACAGATTCCGTCTTTATTTAAAATGTTGATAACTTATTTGGCATAGATTTGTAAAATTGAAATAAAATTCATAGAACAAAAAACTCACCACTTGAACCATTTTAAAGTGTACAGTTCAGTGGTGTTTAGTACATTTCCAGTGTTGTGCGACCATTACCACTTTCTAATTCCAAAACATTTTTCATCACCCCAAAAGAAGCCCCGTTCCTCCCTTCCCTGGCAACTAGTACTAGTAATCTGCTTTCTGTCTCTATGGATTTGTCTATTCTGGATTCATATAAATTCAACATGTGGTCTTTTGGGGCCTGGCTTCTTTCACGTAACAAAATATTTTCAAGCTTCACCCATGTTGTAAAGGGTATCAGTAGTCACTTCCTTTTTATTGCTGAATACTATTCCATTGTACGGAGACACCACATTGGATGAGATAGGGGTGGGATGTCTGTTGATGGACATTTGGATCATCATGGATTTTTATATTAAATTTGATTTTGCAAAATATTGCATCCAAATTTTATTTGTCACGGGAACTGAGTTTTTTGGCAGCCCCCTAAATTTTGCACCTGAGGCACCTTGCCCTAGATTCAGATTGAGTGGAACAGGGTTTCCTAGACACGGAAGAGAATGTGAGGGCCCTGAGGGGAGAAGCAGCTGGAAATGGGCCATCAATAGGGAGGGAGCCGAAGGAACAGTAAGTGCAAAAACCACGAGGCAGGCGGGGGACATTTGAAGAAAAGCATGGGGCTCTCAGAGGGCTGGAGCTCGTGATCAGGGAGAGCTGGTGAAACTCAACAGGGGTGGAGGACTGGTGGGGGTGGGATTGTGGCTGGATCACAGAGGGCCCGTGGGCCAGGGAGAGGAGTGTGGATTTCATTCTGAGTGTGAAGGAAGCCATTGGTTCATTTTGAGTTGGTAAATTTACACAGTCTGATTTTAGTTTTAAAAGCTCCCTGGCTGCTGTGTGTAGGGGTGGAAAGCAAAACAGGAAGCAGGGGACTCGGTGGGGGGGGTCGTTGAATATCAGATGAGATGCAATGAGGCCTTCAGCAGAGTGATGGTGGAAACAGAACTGAAGACAATTGTCATGAGAGAAATTTTGAATGTATAGAGAGATGATCCATTTATTCATTTGGCCAACAATTATTGTGCACCGACTGTATGCTGGGCAATGATACAGGCTGGGAATACAGTAGGGGACAGAGCCAGATGAGGTCCCAGTCTACATGGAGCTCAGAGACATGAAACAAGAAATTACAGGGGCGGCCGGATGGTTCAGTTGGTTAGAGCGCGAGCTTTCAACAACAAGGTTGCTGGTTCGATTCCCACATGGGATGGTGGGCTGTGCCCCCTGCAACTAAAGATTGAAAACAGCGACTGGCCTTGGAGCTGAGCTGCGCCCTCCCCAACTAGATTGAAGGACAATGACTTGGAGCTGATGGGCCCTGGAGAAACACACTGTTCCCCAGTATTTCCCAATAAAATAGAGAGAGAGAGAGAGAGAGAGAGAGAGAGAGAGAGAGAGAGAGAGAGAGAGAGAGAGAGAGAGAGAGAAAGAAAGAAAGAAAGAAAGAAAGAAAGAAAGAAAGAAAGAAAGAAAGAAAGAAAGAAAGAAAGAAAGAAAGAAAGAAAGAAAGAAAGACATTACAGATGTGATCAGGTGTAAAGGAAAAGATGGAGGCCTTTTGGCTGCTTTTGACCTGTGGCTGTTTCTAGAAATGGAATCTGAAACGGAATGCACTGGTCAGAGAAAGACCTGTTATACAACCGGGAGATGTGCCAAAGAAAATCCTGCTGTCTCTGAAAAACGTGTCAGTAAAGAAGGGGCCCCCACCATCCTGCAATATGGCCGCATCCTTGGAATAAGCATGTGGCCTCCCAAGGTGACCGCTTTAAAGGGAAAACACCTTCTTTGAATGATTGAGTCACCCCCAGGACTCTGAGTTGGTTGTGTCTCCCTCTCTGGTCTTTAGAGGAAATCGGAGGCCTATAGGGGAAGACTGGAAGGGGCCCATTAGCTCTCCCCAGCCTCCTTTCCTCAGCTCTCAGGCAACGGCCGTCTCCCCCGTGACTGATGATAAGTCATGGCAGGGGGCTGATTTGGAAGAAACGAGGCCAGGAGACCCCTCAGCTCTTGTGCGGGAGATACCCCATTAATCTTTAACAAACATGAAGTTCCATGAGGCCGGGCCCTCAACTAATGAGGCCTGGTTTCCCAGGACTCCCTGGGGAAGCGGAATTAACCACCAGAGGTCCTATGAGCTGGGAGCTGATTTCTCAAGGACGGAGGGCGAGCTGGTTCCTAGCCTAACTCACCTGGGGCCACCTTGACTATTCCCCCAGACTCAGGCCATAAATATCATCATTCCCTTACTATATCTCTTTATAGACACACACTTTTTAAAAAGTGAGGTATAATTGACATGCAATAAATTGCACATGTTTAAAGTGTACCACTTAATCAGTTTTGCTATGTGATACCCCTGCAAAACCATCACTGCAGTCAACATAATAAACATACCCATCAGCTGCAAAAGTGTCCTCTTTGTGATTTTCCCTCTTATCTCTCTGCACTCTCCCATCCCGAGGCAGCCAGGGCTCTGCTTTCTCTCACTAGACGTGAGTTTGCATTTGCCACAGTTTAATAGGAATGGAACCGCACAGTGGGTACCCTTTTTGGTCTGCCTCCTTGCTCTTGACCTAATGCTTTGGAGGGTCATCAGGACAGTTGTGTGTATCAATAGTTCATTTCTTTTTACTGCGGAGCAGTATTCCATTGTGTGGACAGACCACCGTTTGTGTATTGATTCCCCTGGTGATGGACATGGGTAAATCCATTCTCTTGCTCTTTTTTTTTTAAAATAAAGTTTTAATTTGAGAATAGTTTTAGATTTACAGGAAAATTGCAAAGGCAACGCAGAGAGTTCTCGTACACTCAGGTTCTCACATTATTCTGATACACTCGTCACCATTACTAAATCAATATTGAGACGTTATTATTAACTATAGCCCATACTGTATTTAGATTGCCTTCGTTTTTACCCAATGTCCTTTTACTGTCCCAAGATCCCATCTAAGATACCACATGACATTTCATTGTCATGTCTCCTTAGGCTCTTGGTGGCAGTGACAGTTTCTCAGACTTTTCTTGTTTGATGACCATGACAGTTTTGAAGAGGAGTAGTTAGGTATTTTGTAGAAGGCCCCTTAGTTGGGTTTTGTCTGATGTTTCTCTCATGACTAGACTGGGGCTCTGGGAGAAGACCACAGAGGGCAAGTGCCATCCTCATCACATCCTATCCAAGGTATATCAACAATCAACATGACTTAGCACTCTTGATGTTGACTTTGATCCCCCAGCCAAGGTCATACTTGTCCGGTTTCTCCACTGTGAAGTTTCTCTTTTCCCCCCTTTCCATTCTGGACTCTGTGGAAGGATGTCACTCTGTGCAGCCCTCACCTAAATAACTGACAGGGGGTGTATGTTCTACCTCCTTGCGGGCAGAGTCTACAGACATTATTTGGAATTCTACATTGAGATTTGTCTATTCTCTCCCATTCATTTATTTATTCAATCAATGGTTTGTTTATATTAGTATGGACTCAAGGATACTTATTTTATACTGTCCCTTTTTATAATGTCCCTTTGACATGCTCCCATTAGTGTGTGTGTGTGTGTGTGTGTGTGTGTGTGTGTTCATTTTTCTGAGCACTTCCTTAACATCTTTCTGGCAGTACAAGATGCTCCAGGCTCATCCTGTATATATTTTTTCCCCTAATTCTAGAACCAGCGGATTCTTTGGCCCATGTTTTAATCAGGTTGTTTGTTTTCTTGTTGAGTTTTAAGAGTTTTTTGCACATTTTGGATAACAGTCCTTTATCAGATATGTCTTTTGCCAATATTTTCTTCTGGTCTGTGGGCTCGTCTTCTCAATCTCTTGATCACTATATTCCCCCCCTTTTACTGACTTCACTTTTTAACATTCTTTTTTGCTTATATCTATCACACTTCTATTCAGTGCCAGGCTTAGCTGTAGACGTGTAAGTTGGTGATTCCCTGTCATGATTACTAGAGAAGTAGCTGCTACCTTTGGTGGAAGGTTAGACGGGATGAGCTCTCAAGTCTCTGTGACTCTAATGCCTTAGGGTTCCAAAAGTCCATAATCCTAAGATTTTCAGTAATTCTCACATTTTATATACTTTATTCTAAGATTCAATTAGCTTCATATTCTAAAATTCTGCCCTTCCTTGATTTTGTACAACTCAAAAAATTCATGGACATAAGGTACCCTAAAGCTACTGTGTAAAGTTGATTGGCTTAATATTCTAGAACTTTGTAATTCTGAGATTTTCCTTACTAAATTTTCTAAAATTTTATGATTCTTAAATTCTATAAATTAAGGGCTTGTAAGTCTTTACGGGTTCAATTTTAAAAGATTTCTCTAATCCTAAAATTGTATGGTTCAAAGTTCCTATAAAGCTAGAATTTTAGACTCTCTTAATCTAATATTTAAAATTCTATAATTCTAAGATGCTTTTGTTAAGTCTCCTAATGTTCTAAAGTAATATGGTTCTAAGTCTCTCTTGAGGTAATATTCTAAAATTCTCTCACTCCAAGATTCTAAGATCTGAACTTAGGCCTCTTCTAGAATCTATGGCTGGAGAGAAATCTCTGAAGCCAACTGGTCACCTTCCTGGCCCTTAGTCCCAGTACAACCAGCTCCATCCTAGATTCTCCTGGGACTGGCAGTCCAGTTCTGGATTCTGGCCAGGGTCCAGCACCTGGACCTGGAATAGAACTTGAAGATCATCAGCTCTTGATGGGCAGCTTCTCCATTATCCTGGTGCGGGGACATCAGAAGCTCCTTAAAACATTGAGACCTGGCACCCCCTGGTCCCATGAGCTCTCGCAGGCATGGAGATACTGGTTAATTAAATGAAGTGGCCAACATCTGTTGGATGACAGATCCTTGAGAGAAGAGGAAACAGGATCAGTAAGGCGTGGTGAAGGTTGCTTAGCTGGCAGGCTCTTGGACCTGCTGTAGAAGGAGAGCTACTTCTTTACAGCTTTTTCCTCTTTTGAAAGTTTGCCTGGAGCCAGTCCTTGCTAAAGGCCATTTTTCTTCCCCACCTACTTACAATTTATGTTCCTTCCAGATTGCTATCTTAGCTAGGTAGTAAAGATGAGAAAACAGGGTGGTGATCATTTTGGAGCAAGGGAAGAGAAGTCAAAGCTATTTTCCCCATCATTGAGAGGTCTTCTCACTTTCCTTACAGCTCCTGGAGGTGTACCAAGCAGGGGTTTTCAGTTGCAAATACAGAAATCTCACTCTGCCAACTAGGATTGTGTTTGGCTGCAGGTAATAGAAATGTATGTACCATAGCTTAAATAACCAAGAGGGTAAGTTTTCACAGGTAAGAAGAAATCCAGAGAGAAGCATTGCATTTGTCATCTGGACAGGAAAAAGGTGGAAGGGTGGAGAGCAAGGGGCAAAGAAGCTTCTCCTTTTTTGTGTGTGTGGGGGAATGACGTTTCCCCCCAAAGAATGCTACTCATGTTATTGCCTAGAACTGGGTCACATGGCCACTTAGAGCTGCAAAAAGTCTGGACAAGACTTTCAGCCAGCTGCACTGCTGCCTCAAACAAAATCAGAATTCTGTTGATAAGGAAAAAAGGAAAAATATGACCAGCAGCATCTGCCATGCCAACTAAAAGTTAAGTAAAGAAAAAGAAAACCTAGGTGTATACGGGCTTCAGGCACAGCTGGATCTAGGGGCTCAAAGAATATTGTCAGACATTGTGGTTTCTCTGTGTAGCTCCACTCCTACTGGCAAAAAAAGGCTCCCAGCAATGCAAGCTGACATTCTATCAGGTTAGCAACCCCAAGAAAGGAGAACATTACTTTCCTGATAGTTTCAGCAGCACTGGGGTCATATGTCCATCTCTGGCTATTCCAATATGACTGGCGACAAGCCTTGTGGTGGAAAACATACTCTGATGACCAGATTTGGGGAGTGTCCCTTCCCTGGGAATGTGCTTTCTCTATCACTCCCACTCAGCGTCAATAGTGGAGCAGACAATTTTTTTTTAAGAAAAATTACTGAATCTTGAGTCATAAATCACAAGATTTGGGTTTCATTCATTTATTCACTCCATTCATTCATTCATTCATTCATTCATTCATCTATCCAATATTCCTTCCTCTCCCTGTGTGATTTCAAGCTCACTATATCCCTTTCTAAAGGTCTCAGTGCCCCTTCTGGGAAAGAGGCAGACTCCCCTAAAATCTCATAATCATTAAGAATGCAGCTCTGGGGTCAGACACCTTTGTTTCATCCCAGGCTCTGCCACGTACCAGCTCTGTGACCTTTGGCAAGTCAGTTCCCCGTTTGGAACATCAATTTCCATCCGTCTCCATCATCCCACCTACTCAAATTGCTGTTGTGAGGTTAAATGAGATCACGCATGTAAAGCATGTAGCTAGGTGCCTGGCCCCATCATCAACATCGTCAGTATTACCTGCCTTGGGACAAGCAACATAATGACTAAAAAAACAAACCCCAAACACTAAAGCTCATTTCCTCTGCCTACTCCTCGTCCTGCCCCCCAATAACCAACACCCTTTCCAGCTTTTGCTTGGTCTAAAAGAAAGGTCTTCCCCTAATAGGAGCTTGGGGGACAGCACGCTGACCCTTTCTTTAAATTCATCTCTTCAGTGTTCCAGGGCCATCCCTGTTGGAAAAAATGACTCTCACACAGGATCCCTCAGCAGCAATTATCTAAATGGGAGGCTGGGAGGGGAGAACCATTTAGAATCCACTTCATTGCGGGATTAGCTAATTAATTAACGGTTTCACCGACAACTCGTTGGAGAAGTGTGTGTTAAACAGGAGCGCAGTGGGGCGTGATTTATCGACTCTGACACCCCCCATCCCAGCCTCTCCAGCCAAGCTTCCTCCCTCCCACCCACCCCACGACCCCCACTCTTCTGCTCTCCCCCAGAGCAGAGAAACCTGTGGGGACCCTCTCTGGAGCTCCCTCTGGAGTCTTGGGGCAGGGGCTGCTGGGTGAGGGGGGCCACGTGGAGATGACAGAAGGGCGGCCAGGGAAGGGGGTGGGCTAGGGCGACAGGGAGACAATGAAGAGATAACGAGGCAGCTGAGGCTCCAGGGGTGGCTGCATCTGCCCCTTGCCCCCAGCCCAGAGCCACTCCATCTGTGCCCATCCCGGCAGCAAGGCCCTGTAAGCATCTGCGGGTCACCACTGCTCCCTGCCTCCCAACAGTGCTGGGCCTTTCAGTGCCCCACCCATCCGATGGGCGGAAAAGAGAGTGCCATGCAGGAAGGCCAGAGACTTGGCATTGACGGGTGTGTGGGGGCCTTTTCAGAGGACTTAAAATAGATGAAGGATGAAGGGCAGGGCACAAAAGCAGAGTGGGAAAAGGAGGAGAGGCTGGAGTGAAAGGTGGATGGCGTTTCTCGGAAGACACCCCACAGGCTACTTGCGCCAATACCATGGTGACTTGTTAAAAAGCAAATATTTAAATAAATAAATAAATAAATAAAGAGATAGATAGATAATGAAACGCACATGCTTGACCCAGACAGAGCAAATCCCAATCCGATATCAGGCACGGATGTGGGGCCCAGGTAGGTGCACTTTTAACACCCCGATTCTGAATGCCTTGGAAGTTTAAGAGCCGGATTTCTAAACTTGCTAAAGGAGAACCAGGAATTCGGGCCACACCTTCAGCACAGCAAATCTGAGCCCTGGATTCCAGGTGTGGTGTCTTTTTGCAACCATGGAAGTTCTCAGCTGGGCTTCTGGGGTGTGGTAGCCCCCTGAGGTAGCAAGGCAAATGTTCGGAATACAGATGGGCATTCTTCTGAGCAGAGGGTCTAGAGCGTCCAAAGAACCTTCAAGGGGTGTGTAACCCAAGAAGAGGTTAAGTACCTTTAAATTAGCTTCTCTGAGCTCGGTTCCTTGTCTGTGATTCTAGAGGAATCACCTCAGTTCTTCACACCACGGGCAAATGTAAGCATGAGGTTAAATGCTCTCCAGTGAAAGCCTTGAGGTCTCCAAAGGGCTCCTTCCATCTGCCCCCCAGCACCTCCACACTGCATCAGGGACCCCATTGCTCACGCATCAGGACCTTGTTCAGCAGCAGAGATGAGGTGAGGGCAGCCTAGGCTGGGTCATGTCACCCAGGGAGTTTCTTTCTCCAAGGAGAAGGAATATATCATGGATAGGGGACCATGCCTGTCGCTCGCATAGAGGTTTCTGGAGGAGAAGTGGGGAATTCATGCTGCTCTGAGGGGCAGGAACTATTGTCCCCATTTCATAGATGAGCAAAGAGAGGCATGAGGAGACTAACTGACAAAACTGGTGAATAATGGAGCTCAACGTTATACATACACATATAATGTATATATTTATGTGTATAAAATACCATAAAATGAAATTAGAATAGTTCCTGGCACGTAGTAAATGTTAGTAGTATTAAGTATACCTAAAGCAGATCCCTGACAGCCTGGAGTAGACCACCTCATGCAGTTCTCACAATGCCTCTCTAAGGAAGGTAATGTAGTGCTCCTCACTGATAGAAAATGGAGGCACAGAGAGGGTAGGTGATTGCCCCTAGGTGGCACAGCAAATATTGGTGGAGCTGGACTATTCTCACGGTGTGGAAAGGTAGGTTTGTGGATCAGAGTTCTGCTCACTCACCTAGGAGCCCCAGAACCCAGAGACACCGGTCTGTTGCTCGGCCTGTGTGAACTTGAGGCCTGCTCTGTCTGCCCCATGTGAAATCCCTTTCGGCTCCTAGAACCGGCCAGGTGGTAAAATCCACCCTCAGAAGTTTCAGGTGGGGAGGTGAGTGAGGCTCAGAGAAGGCCCTGGACTTGCCCCAGGTCACACAGCACGTCAGGGGCAGGGCCAGAGGAGCACCTTGACCTCCGCTCGGCCTCAGCCCTCCCCAGCTGGGAGTTCAAGGATGCAGAGAGGACAGGAGGGGGTTAACCCAAACCCCACAGAAAGGCAGCCCCAGTCGCCCCCCAGCGCGGCTCACACCTAGCCCACCGCCCCCACCCTGCCGGCCGCATCTGGGCGGCAGGGAACAGATTTCCCGGTTCACACAGCGCACAATGGCCGCGCTCAAAGGCGCGCCGCGGGCATTGTTCGGCCCGGCGCCCGCGCGTCCTACCTCCGCGCACGAATTAACCCCCGTCACCTCCGCCATTGTCGCCGCGCACTTCGGGGCCGGCCACAAAGGCGCCAGAAAACCCTGCCGTGTTTGGGAGGTTGGGGGTGGGGATGGGAGGGAGCCGTGGGGGTTAGCGCAGAGGAGGGGCACAGGCAGGGTGGGGGGGCTAGGGGGGCAGGGAGGATGGGGGGGCAGGGGGGGCAGGGAGGATGGGGGGGCAGGGAGGATGGGGGGCTGGGGGGACCGGGAGGATGGGGGGGCAGGGAGGATGGGGGGCAGGGGGGGCAGGGAGGGTGGGGGGCTGGGGGGGCTGGGAGGGTGGGGGGCTGGGGGGGCAGGGAGCATGGGGGGGCAGGGAGGATGGGGGGCAGGGAGGATGGGCTGGGGGGGCAGGGAGGATGGGGGGGCAGGGGGGGCAGGGAGGATGGGGGGCAGGGAGGATGGGGGGCTGGGGGGGCAGGGAGGATGGGGGGCAGGGAGGATGGGGGGCTGGGGGGGCAGGGAGGATGGGGGGCAGGGAGGATGGGGGCAGGGAGGATGGGGGGGCAGGGGGGGCAGGGAGGATGGGGGGCTGGGGGGGCAGGGAGGATGGGGGGCTGGGGGGGCAGGGAGGATGGGGGGGCAGGGGGGCAGGGAGGATGGGGGGCAGGGAGGATGGGGGGCAGGGAGGATGGGGGGCTGGGGGGGCAGGGAGGATGGGGGGGCAGGGAGGATGGGGGGCAGGGAGGATGGGGGGGCAGGGGGGGCAGGGAGGATGGGGGGGCTGGGAGGATGAGGGGGCAGGGAGGATGGGGGGCAGGGAGGATGGGGGGCTGGGGGGGCAGGGAGGATGGGGGGCAGGGAGGATGGGGGGCAGGGAGGATGGGGGGCAGGGAGGATGGGGGGTTGGGGGGGCAGGGAGCATGGGGGGCTACTTGGCCCAGAGGAAGGTGATTGAGGGGGGAAGCTGGCGGGGCCTGACTGGGTTTCTCTGCAGCCCTCTGTCTTGGGGTCTCTGATTAACCTTTCTTTCTCTGTCCTTCTCCCTCCCTATGTCTGTGACTCTGCGTCTCTGTCCCTCTGATTGTCTATCTTTCTGTCTCCCTCTTTGTGTCTCTCTATCTAGGTGACTCTGTGCCTCGTCGCCTTTCCGTTACCCCTCCCTTTATTTCTCTCTGCCTCTCTGGTTGTACCCCTCAGTATCCGTGTGTCTCTCTCTCTATTATTGTCTCTATCTCTCTGCCTTTCTGATTATCTCTCTGCATCCCTCTGTCTCTCCGCCAGCTTATCTTTCTGTCTCTTTCTCTCAGTTTCTGATCACCTGCCTTCCTCTGTCTTCCTTTGCTTCTTTAATTCTCTGTGTGTCTGTCTATCTCCAGGACAAAGAACGATGCCCCTCGTGGGGACTCACAGCCCCTAAGCTTGGACCCTCCCCTTCACCACCTCCTCCCACAGTTCTGCTGACACCTGGAGAAACAAGGGCACAGGTGGGGGCTTGGAGGAGACCATTGAACAGATGGGAACATTGAGGCTTACAGGGGTCGCACAGTGATGAGAGGACCTGCCCTGCCTTATTTCCCACAGTCAATATTCATAAAATTAACAAAGTTATCCAAGTGTTATCTCTAGCACCCTGGGATATTCTCCCTGGAGCCTTTGGGTATCCCAGGCAGGCAGGCCCACTGGGCAGGCAGGCAGGCCCCCCAACTCCCCAGGCCCCCAGTCTTGGACAGCTCTGCAGGACCCCAACTCACCATCCCCTGCTCAGCTGTTAACACCTCCCAGACCCACCTGCTCTCCTGCTGGGATGGGTCCTTTACTGGGGCATTCTGCTGCACTGGGGGTGGGGTGGGGGGCAGGGGCGGGGCTGTGGAGGGGGCATGCTGGCCCTTGGAGTAGCTGCAGAGCTTCCTTCCCCTGGAGAGAGACAGCCCCCAGCCAGGCCTGCTGCGGGTTAGATAAGGAGCAAAGCCACACAGCTCATCCTCTTTTGTAATCTCCTCCTCCACCAGCCTTCCCCACCACCAACCCCCCCACTTTTTTTTTTATATCATCTTTATGGCTTTGGAATTATCTGGGCTGACACTGCATTCATTTAGCCAAGGGCAGGTGGGGTCGCAGGAGAGAACTTACTCATATATATGTGTGTGTATACATATATATAATTTTTTCCTTAGTGTTCGTCCCTTCCCCCGCCCAGTGGGACATTGGGTAAAAGGGAATGAGGAAACTCACTGGTAGAAAGGTTGGGGACACAAGTGACAACCAGTTCAAGGCAGAAAAAAGATTTTGAATGCCAGAAACCCTGTCGTGGCAGAGGCCAGTTCTCAGGCAGCCATGGCTGAAACTTCCCCTCAAAGAACTGAGTTTTATCTAGAAATATTCCCTTTTTCCCTTTCTTTTCTCCCTCCATCCCTCCCTCCCTCATTCCTTCCTTCCTCAAAAAACAAACAAACAAACAAAAAAACAAAAAACCCCCAAACGTCTTGAATTTCAGAGCATGAATTTAATTGTTTCCTAGTTTGAGTCCTGGCTTTTGAAGGCTGTGTGATATTGAGTCAGTGACTTCACCTCTCTGAACCTCAGTTTTCCCATCTGTCAAAGGGGGACAACAATCAAGCCCACTTCATTCTGTATCATGAGGATTAAATAAAAAAATTAATGAAAGTGCTTGTCATGTCCCTGAGTATGTAAGGGCGGGATTACTGCTGCCCCTTATCACTTTTTTTATTGGATGTGTGCTTCCTGAGTGCCAGTGGGACACAGAGAGGACTCACACAGCCTTTGCTCCCAGAGGTGCTCACTCGCATGAAAGAGTGGCCCTCATAAGCAAGTTAGGTTTTAAAAATAGTATTTTATTTCTGGACAGGAATACAGATGTGCTCACAGTACTAGGGGCCGGCCCGGTGGCTCAGGCGGTTAGAGCTCCGTGCTCCTAACTCCGAAGGCTGCCGGTTCGATTCCCACATGGGCCAGTGGGCTCTCAACCACAAGGTTGCCAGTTCAATATCTCAAGTCCCGCAAGGGATGGTGGGCTGTGCCGCCTGCAACTAAGATTGAACACGGTACCTTGAGCTGAGCTGCAGCTGAGCTCCCGGATGGCTCAGTTGGTTGGAGTGCGTCCTCTCAACCACAAGGTTGCCAATTTCATTCCCACAAGGGATGGTGGGCTGCACCCCGTGCAACTGGCAACGGGACCTGACGCTGAGCTGCGACCTCCACAACTAAGATTGAAAGGACAACAACTAGACTTGGGAAAAAGTCCTGGAAGTACACACTGTTCCCCAATAAAGTCCTGTTCCCCTAAAAAAAAAAAAGCACAGTGCTAGCGGACTTATGAAGCAGATAAATTAGGGGTGATTATTCTCATCACAAAAAGATACACTACAGGGGTTCTTTAAGTGGTGGGTGGTCCTCTAATACTGAAAGCAAGCAAACTTTAGCTGGAGCTCTCGCTGCCTGGCTTCCCCATGGAGCAGTTAATGGTGGTGAAATGAAACAGGGCCTGGCCTGAGACTGGCATCGAGTTTGTGCCTCCCCACTGACTGGCTGGGCAGCCTGGGGCAGGTAGCTCCCTCTCTTTGGCTCTAGTTTCCCTACCTGTATGGTTGGGCGGGATCACATGTTGCAGTGACCCACCTCTACCTTAGGCCAGGATTCCGTCATTGCTCTCCTGGACAACCGCCTACCCATTGGCCTCTCTGCTTCCTCTCCTACACTCCTTGCCCCCACACCTTCTCTATATCATAGCCACAGGACCTTTCCAAAAACCGGAATTCGTTTCCCCTGCATAAAACTCTCCAGTGGCTTCACCTTGCCCTCAGTGTCTGCACGACTTAGCCCAGCTCATCTTTTTCCCCCTCCCTCCCTCCTACTCAACTCCATTTATTCCAGTCTTTTCTACCTCAGGGCCGTTGTACTTGCTGGTTCTTACCAGAACACTTAACCCCAGGCCACCATGGCTCTTTCTTGTCATTATTTCCCAGTGGAAGTGTCACCATTTCATGACCACCCAATCTAATAGACCTCTAGTACTCGCTGTACCCTCCTTCTCTTATCTTTATTATCTTAATTGTACTTAGCCCTATCTGCTATTATCTTGCGCCTTTATTGTGTCGAGTCTGTCCCTCCTACTAGATTGTTAGCCAAGAACAGGGTCTGTCTTGTTCATGTGGCGTCTCAGCACCTTACAGCCGGCCTAGTGCATCGCTGAGGCTCAGTAAGTATTTGTCAAATTAATCGTTGGACCTTGATGTTTCAATACACTTGTTCCAGGTGCATTTTAAGTTATAAGTGAGGGAGTGCTTTCCTAACTTTTGTAAAATAAAAGGTGGCATGAATCTGTTCATAGAGGACAGTTTGGTTGCAGGTGGGTGTGCTGTCGTGAGCAGAAGGCAAAGGACTGGGCGTCCAACCAGCCCCGTGGTGACAGGTAACCCTCACCCAGCCCACTCTGTCCCAGCTCCAGGAAACCTTCACTGAGGTCCTGTTGCTATTGATTTTTACTGCAAGTTATTGTTTTCCTTGGCGGGATCTGGGCCTTCTTACCATGAGCCCCATGATGTAAAAATGGTCACCAGCAACTGGCCTGAGCCATCCCCATAAGCCGCCTTGGCCACACAGTTCTTTCTATGAATGACTGCAGTCAACTAAAAAAGTGGAGCTGTAGAATGCAATAAAGGCCCTCAAGAGGGGCTCATGGGAAGTGCTGAGGGGCCACGGAAGAAGGAGGGAGTTATTCTGATGGGAACGATCTGGAAGGATAAGGCTGGGATGAGATGGGGCAACTGAGATTGGGTGTGTTGGTGTCATGTTTGGGGAGGGAAGCCTGGGTCTTTGATTTCCGATTCTTATTTTGCATTGAATCCGAGACTCTCAGAAGACGCCTTGAAATGATCACACGGAAGTAGGTGGCAGAGGGGATCCATATTTACTGAGGGCCTACTATGTGCTGGACCCCCCTCCAGTACCTTATCTGTGTCATTTGGTCTAATCTCCACAACAGCCAATGCCAGCCAAGTAACAGTATTCTCATTTCAGGGACTAGGAAACTGAGTCTCTGAGAAGTTACGTGACTTGTCTAAGGACACACAGCTAATAAGTGGTGAAGCTAGGATTTGAACCCAAGTCTGTCTGATTTCAGAGCCAGTGGTTGCTTTTTCCCATTACATGGAACTGTGTTCTAAGTTCAGGGATGGAGATAATGGAGATGTTGGGAGGCGAGAGGGGTAGAGGAAGCATGATGCTTGGTAGTGTGCTAGTGATGATAAGATTTAGGAGCAGAAGATACACTAAGGAGGGTTGGATGGACAGGGGTTTGCCCCTGAGGTGTTCTGTGCCCTACTCCATTCCATCCTCTCTACCCCCAGCCAGCCAGAGCCTCCAGTGGGGGAGGTGGAGAGGGAACCTAGATATCATGTAATTGTGCTGGCTCTTCTGTGAAATTTGTTTCGGGACACATTAGTTCCAGTGAATTTAGCCGAACAGTGGGGGGCCCTGAGAAATGATTTGCAATTAGCTGCAGCCCCACGGTCCCCCGTTGGGACACGAGGCTTGGGCACAGAGTGGGGAATGGCCAGCGGGTGGGGACTCTTGCCCAGTGCTGATGGCTAAACTTGAGAGTCTCAGACTTGACTTCCCTCTGAGTCTGATGGAGCCTGACTGGGGCTGAAGTAGGGGCAGTTTGCCCCCAAACTCTCAAGGTCAAGACTTAACCAGGCCAGAGGGGCGTGAGGGATGATGAGATCCCATCTTCTCCTTAGCAAGGGGAATGCTGGATGGGCCTTAGCACTCCAATTATCGCACACCCCTTCCTCTGTGGGGA
Source organism: Rhinolophus hipposideros (assembly GCF_964194185.1). Taxonomy (NCBI): domain Eukaryota; kingdom Metazoa; phylum Chordata; class Mammalia; order Chiroptera; family Rhinolophidae; genus Rhinolophus; species Rhinolophus hipposideros. The sequence continues at coordinate 8,097,736 of NC_138070.1, forward strand.
TGGGGCCTGGAGTATCTTTTTGCAATTGCTGTGTCCCTGTGTCCTGGGCACTACCCTTCTGATCATAAATCTTCCCTAACAGGGAGGCAGGGAGGTGACTCCCATTTTTCAGGTAAGGAAATGGATACTTAGAGAGCTTAAGGGATTCTTGCAAAGTCACCCAGGATGTGGGTGGAGGGACTCGAACCCCGGGCCAGTTAGTCTCTCTAGGTCATTACAGCTGCCTCCTATAGTGGCCTTGAAAGGGAAGCAGAACAGGGCAGTCATTAGGGCTCTGGCTGTGTGACCTCTGGCAGGTCTCTTCTGAGACTCAGTTTCCTCATCAGATATATGACAATATTGTCATGGTGTTGTTTCTAGAATTAAATGAGAAGAGAAAACATGCCAGCAGAAAAGGCCCAATGAGTGATAGATATTGTTGTTGGTGTTATTATACCCTGATCAAGCTTAATTGGAGAGAAGAAAGTGAAGAAGGGTCCCGCGGATCCCTGCCTGCACACATGTCCTCCCCAGCACACTTAGTCAGTCCCCTCCTCCCCAGACGAGGCCTTGAGGGCTGTGGAAAGAACTAAGACAATCCTGGCCTGGTGTCAACACCCACTAATGCTCCTGAAGTGAGCTAGGCAGGAGCTGCTAGGAACCTCCATGGTACACAGAGGTCTCTGTGAGCTGGGGTGGTCCAGGTGGGCTTCTGGGAGGAGGTGGCTTTGGTACAGAATTGTCCCTGTTAGGATTGAGGGCTCCACATTGCACAAATCTAGGGGGCTTTCCCCTCCCTCCCCCAGGCCAGAGAGGCATGTCTCATCTTTCTCAGTTCTACAGGTGAGGAAGCTGAGCACCAGTTGTCCAAAGTCATGCCACATCATGACTTGTCTGACTGTCCTGAAATCCCCAAATCCCAGGAGGCACCCACAGTCCTGGCTAACTGGGATGGTCAGTCACCTGTTTTAGCAACTGGGCTGGGATTTGAATCCAAGACTGGCCACCTCCTCCCCCCAGCACCATCCTGCATTTTCTATTCCACTCCGCCTTTCTCTTCTGAATTCATCAGCTCTGGTCCCTCGGGTCCCCAGAGTGTGCCCTGTCCCACGCCTTCTGCAGATTTCCCCAATGCCCAGCGATGTGCTTGCTCTCCCTCTGGCTCCTTATCTTCCCTTGTCTTCTGGTGGAAAAAGAGATAAAAGTAATTCTTATGGCCGCTTCTCCATTGGCAGCGTCCGGCCCCGTCCCCCTCCTGCTGGATTTTCCTGGCCCGGCCAGATAAAGGGTTAGGCCTAAGCACATGTCATTTTCTTTGTGTGAAATCAATATTCAGCAAAGTTTATCTGCCCGACATAGCAGGAAGTGCTAATTTCATCCGTGTCAATTATTTTGATGAATGTTCATAAAGCCCAGGGTGTGAGAAGAAGATAAAAGAATTACTGGAATAACGCACACGTACTCCGCACACACACACGTACATGTTCACCCACGAGTTCACACCGGGGCACACGCAGACCTGAGGAGGAGAAGGCGTTAACTGACAGCCGCCCCATCCACCCAGGCTGGGGAGGGGGTGGTCTGTACCAGGATGTTAACACTGGTTCTCAACTGGGGACGATTTAATCCCTAGGGGACATCTGGCAAGGTCTGGGGACATCTTTGGCTTGGGAAGAGGGATGCTTCTGGCATCTCGTTGGCAGAGGCCAGGGGTGCACAGGACAGCCCCCACCACAAAGCATTATGCAGCCCACATGTCAGTGCTGTGTGGGTTGAGAAAACTTGGAATCAAGTTATTATTTTCAGTTTTTTTTAAGTGTCTAACTATATGGCTCTAATTTCTAGTAGTATGGACAAGGAAAGATGTGTGGGTTTGGACTTACATTTTTTAAGGACAGGATTGAGAAACAAGCAATCAGATGTTAAATACAAGAATAAAAATATATATTTACTTAGGTAAATCCGCCTCCTGGTGATTCCCTATGAAACTAAATATAACACACACACACACACACACACACACACACACACACACAGAAATCTGAGTTTTTAAAATAGTGGCCTGATAAAAATTCTTGTAAGCCCATGGCTGAACAATTGTCAGGTGAGTGGAAACGCATGGTACTCTCTGGGTACTAACTCTGGAAGTTCCTCGAATCTTTCCCGGCGGTGTGTGTGGGGCTGTGATGGTTGGTGACAGGGCCCCCGCCGGCTCCTGGGTGCCTCTCCATGCCAGGCTGAAGGCGTGCCTCTGGCACGGTTGCCATTGTGAGCTGGGCTGTACATACAGACCCAGGAGAGCACCTCCCTTCTACTGAGCAGCACCTACTCTGAACATCTCATTGGACAGCTCTTTTTAAACTTTAATTCTGAGGGGTGGAATTCAGACAGGACACAGTGTGGGTGTCTGGTCTCTGCTCCACACTGGGACCTAAGCTGGGGACACTTGAAGGAAAGGTCTGTCCCGGCCTCCCTGGATGGCGAGGGCTCCCTTACAGCTTGGTCTCAGGGTAGTCAGACTTCTTACATGCTGGCCGGCTGCTTGGCCTTTTCTGACCCAGTCTGGGAAGTCACACAATATCACTCCCACCATACGTGATTGGTTGAAATCATCATAGGCCCACCCAGAATGCAGAGGAAAAATATGATGGTCCCTGCTCAGTGAAGAGGCATCAGAGAATTTTGGGACCATGTGTTAAAACATCCACACAAGGTAACGGACATATATACACACGGTTTCACCGGTTTCATTTTCACAGGATTTGAGCAGACAAAGGCAAATGCCTTTTCTATTTGTCCAGCCGAGACTATGAGTCATGGATGAGGAGCCACAGGCAATGTTGGGTCGGGGTCCTTCTAACTCCATTCAAGTCAGCCTCCAGGACGTGTAGTAACGTCCCCGCCTCCTAACAAAAGTCAGCAGCACTTACGTTTTTTTTTTTTTCCTCTCAAACAAGTATGTCTGAGGACGCTCCTTCTAGGAGGAAATGCTGAGTGTCGATCACAAAATATATGATGTGGTGAGCAGATGTCATGATATTATATGATAAAATATTATGAGCAGATGATATGCTATTTATTATGAGCAGGTGATGTATGATGCCATATTACGATTATAGATGATGATGTATTGTGTATCCTGGCATATGTGGGAGATTATGTATTCACATGCTCTGGCATGAAGACGCTGATTTAAGAACTCTCTTCCACTCATCCACCTCTCGCTCTGCCAATCAACGTCTCTTTCGCCGAGTGGGACAAAGGATCGTCAATCCCTGCGACTAAGCCACATGTGGATTTGGGATTTCTGGGGATTTTAGGTCCATGGGCCACACATTCTGAACTTCTTTTCACCTGCCCACGGCTTTGGGTCTGCAAAAGCTGGTTTGGGATCTGTTTGTAGCACGAGTAATATTGAGGATGAAATTGCCAATGGCTGGTCCAAGGTATATGAAGAGAAAGGTGGATAGATTCATGATCTTGAAACTAAGTTGACCAGGAACAAAAATGGAATCAAGAGGGGGTATGTGAGAGTAAGAACAGGAACACTTCAGAGCTCATTCCATAGAAGCACCATCCGGGGAAGAGCAATGCAAATATTCTGTAGATGAATAATCACTCCTGGCCAATTTAGAGAGATGGCGAGGCAAAGAGGAGTTTGAACGAGTCGCAGGTCTGAAAACTAAATATCCTCCAATCAATCAAAATCCATTTCCTTGGTATAAGAGTCTAAATTAAGGTCATGCATTTCTAAATGCAGAGCTAAAAGGATGTGGGCTCTGGAGGAAGCCAGTCTAAATTCAGATCCAGGTTCTGTTACTTCCTGGCTGAGTGACCTCAAGCAGATTACAGAGCTCTATTTACATATCTGTAAAATGGACATAATGGCAATTCCCATCTCACAATGAGGTTTTGAGGGCTGAGGAGATGCAGAATGCTCAGAGCAGTGCCTGGTATGTGGGAAGAACTCGATAAATGCCCAAGTTCTGTATAACGACCAACGGGCCTATTTATGCAGCAATTAAAATGCTACACCATAAAGATAATTCGTCCTCTGAAGTAGCTGAAACACGCTTCCAGAAATCTTGCCTTCACTCCAGAACTATTCCTGGTGCACTGCTCTTGTCACTGGAGCGGGGTTGGCTCTCCACCGGGTTGAGGTTGCATTATTACAAATAGTAGACTGAGCAGAGACTTTGGGGACTTCAGTGTAAATGAAACGTTTAAAACTGTGGGCGGGGGTGGACAGATGGCTCAGTTGGTTAGAGCGCGAGCTCTCAACAGCGAGGTTGCCGGTTCAATTCCCACATGGGCTGGTGGGCTGTGCTCCCTGCAATTAAAGATTGAAAATGGCAACTGGACTTGGAACTGAGCTGCGCCCTTCACAACTAGATTGAAGGACAATGACTTGGAGCTGATGGGCCCTGGAGAAACACACTGTTCCCCAATATTCCCCAATAAAATTTAAAAAACAAACAAAACCCAAAAAACTGTGGGTAGTACGATCCCCATTCCTGAAACTTCCATTTTTTATAACCTAAGCGCTTGACTCTTAAGCTCAGAAGAAAGGACTCTCTTCCTGATTCTCACTAAAGTGGACATGACTACCGTTGGTGATTCAGAGTAAGGACCCAAAAGATTGGTCCCTTTTCATCCCCCAGGTCTCTCTGCCCCCTCTCCCCTGGTGCACAATCACAGAGGGGCTTGTCCTTCATCTAAAACAAGGTTGCTCCTCCTTGTGCCAGGTAACTTTGTTGTGGGGACATCCTGTGCATTATAGAATGTTTACGGTATCCCTGTTGTCTCCCACTGTATGCCGGTAATGCCTTCTCCCTTAGTTGTGACAATCAAAAATGTCCCCAGACATTGTCAAATGTTCCCCAGCCCCTAGGGGGCAAAAATCACTCTCTGTTGAGAACCACCGATCTAAAGAGTCCCAGGGTCCCCATCTGCCATCTTAATGGAGACTAATGGGTACCCTTTCTTTGGGGCTGGGGCAGCTTTCCCAAGTGCTATTCAAAGGAGGAGCTAATCCATAGGCTAGGTTATCACCCAAGCCATTGGAATGGGAGGCTCTTAACACAGCGCTCTTCTTCTTTGGTGGATTCATTAGATAGCAAAGAAAACAGCAGAGGATCTGAACAAGACAATTGATAAAAAAGTAAACGAAGAGAGGCAGAAACTATGGTTGGAGAGACAGTGGATTTTGGAGACAGAGAGGGCTCGAATCCTGGCTCCGTAAACCTTGTTACTTAACTTCCCAGGTCTGTTTCCCTGTTGATCACGCGGGAATGACATCAAAGGCTGCCCGGGCAACAATTGGGACGCTGCCTATAAACATTATATAATACAGTCCTGGCCCGTCTTAGGACTCAGTACTAAGTAGCTGTTCTGGCTTGATCTGTACAGGTGTCAACCTCCGTATCGACAGGTATTTGTAACTATATAATCGTTTGTATCATTTTGTTTATTTTTTTTCTTTCTTTTTCTTTTCCCCCCCACTTGTACCATTTTAATTCTATGTCTGTCTCCCCACAAGAACCATGCTGGACTCGCAGATGTACCCCCACTGCTAGCACACAGCCTGGCCCATAGTTGCTGCTGGTCTGTTTGCCTTAATGATGGCTAAAAATTGGGTAAATTCTCAGGTGTATCCTGTACCCTGAGGGAGCTCAGATCCTGCACACAGTTGGATTTCCACTTCTGTGTCAGGGCAATGTGGAATGTCTACAGAGGTAACACCCTCAGCCACCCTTTGTGAGCACTCACTACGTACCAGGCTCAGTACTTGTATCAGTTATCTATTGCCGCATAACAAATGAACTTAGTGGTTTCAATTAACACATGGGTTACCTCACAGTTCTGGGAGTCAGGGGTCCGCGCCTAGCTTACTGGGTCAGAGTCTCCTACAAGGTGCCAGTGGGTGCCGAGGTGTCATCTGGAGACGTGAAAGATTTGCTTCCATTCCTCGTGGGCCTCAGTGATGCTGCCCGCAGTTCCTTGCCATGTGGCACATAGGGCAGCTCACAACATGGCAGCTGACGTCATCAAAACCAGCAAGGGAGCGAGTAGGCTAGCAAGATGGAAGTTACGATCTTACATTACGTAATCACGGAAGTGACCGCCACCATCCTTGCCATCTTCCATTAGTTAGAAGCAAGTCATAGGTCCAGCCCACACTCAAGGGGAGGGGATCCCACAGGTTGTGCACCCCAGGAGGCAGGGATCATTCATTGGGAGTCATCTCAGAGTCTGTCTAACACGGCACCTTACGAGCATTGGCTTGTTAAGCCCTCACCACAGCCCCATGGGACAGTCTTATTACTGTCCCCATTTTACAGGTGAGGAAAGGAGGTAAGTTACTCAGCTAATGTAATTCAATGGATGTTTTACTTTCATTCTAAATTTTAAACTGATTTTTACCAAACTGTTAACAATGACCAGCGCTGGGTGGTGGCATTGTGAATGGGTTTAACCTCGTTATATGTTTGTTTTAAAAGGAAAGAGCACCAACGTGTTATTTATAAGACAACACACAGAGATCAGAAGACGAGAGGGCAAGGCTGGCCTCGGGTAGGTCCAGAGCTGGTCATCTCTTCAGCAATGGTCGCAAGGGCAGGGGTCAAGGCTTACCTTTCTAGAGCCTTTCCAGTGCTCTGTCAGTCGAACCCCAGGCCAGATTCCCAGCCTCTCGAATGCTCTGTTCTAGGGAGCCAGACATCAGCACCCAGTTTCCCCATAGATCCAAGAGCATCTTAAGAAATTCAAGGCCTGGGGCATTTTCCTATTACTTTGTAGGTTGTTATTATTGCTCTATTTTTTCAAATAAGGGAATAACAAATGTCATACAAATTGCACAATTAATACAGAATGTGGTTTTAGCCCCCAAATAGTACTTGAAGTCGACAGAAAAAACAAAAACCAAACAACCAAAAAAACTCAACAGTTTATTGAAGAACAATTTCATGTAGCAGATCATTCAGCATCTCGTCATTATTTTCTTAGTTTTCTTAAAACCAAACAAATACGAACTGGATTTTAAAGATCACCTCACTGCTGTGACGAACTGGGAGAGTGTTTGCATAATTAGCAGTGTGGCTCCTTGCAGGAGCAATATGTCCCTCTTATTTGGAAAGAGGGGGATGAATTCTCTGTGGTGTCATGTTTGTTGATGTGGGTTTTTAAAAGTGTTACCACTAATGCGTTTCTGGACTTGAGCCAGATCGCGCAATGTTTGACAAGTGTTTGGGGCAGGCAGGGAGGGGGAAGTTTGAGGAAAGGCCGGAATTCTTTCTGTAATTCTTGGCTGGTGATGCCTGAGTTTTAGTTTCCCAATTGGGGCCCCTGTCTGGATCACAGTCTGGTTTTGGTTTGAAGTTTTGGGGGTACAGGAGTGTTCATGGCCTTGGTGGATCCAGAGCTGAGCATTCCTTCAGCAAAGGAGTGAGGTACAGGGTCAGTTTAGGAGCAAGCTTAAATTCTGCTTCTGACATGCAGCCATTGGGAAAGGGCTAATAGGTTGTATCAGTCAGGATGGGCTCAGTCATGTTGTGGTAACAAAGAGTCCCACAATCCCAATGAGTCACAAGGAAGGTTCATTTTTCATTCATCCCACTTGTCTAGGGCATGGCAGTGGGTGCACCTCTGCCCATTGAAGTCACTCAGGGACCCAGCTTGAAGAGCAGCCACCATTTTATGACACTGCCATCACAACATAAATTGCTACAATTCATGCAGTGGAGGACGAGAGCAGTAGAGAGTAACGCCAGCAATCAAATGATTTGGCCAGAAAGTAATGTAATTACCTTTGCTCATATTTAATTGGCCACAACCAGTCACATGACCACACTTAATGTCAAGGGAAAGATACCTTGTAACCCTACTGAACCTGGAAGTAGAGAGCAGGATATTAATGAAGATTAATAATGTCTTGAAAAGTTGGTGGTGGGGGAATCACAGATTTTGGGGTCTGGGAAACTGGGTGCCCAAAAGTGGTTTCCCCTCGGCTATTAAATTTATCAATTATTATTAGCAGCAACATTCCCACCACCATCCCTATTGTTTCTGTTCCTCTTTACATTCCACAAAGGGCGTCTACCAATGTCTTGATTAATCTTTTCAAGAATTACAACAAGAACTGACATTTGCTTTTCCCCATTAACCACGTACCAGGCGCTTTACAAATGTTGTCTCACCTAATTCTAGATTACTACGAAATCCCATTTTACAGGCAGAACCGCTGAGGCTCAGCGAGGCGACATCACTTGCCCAAGGTTGCACAGCTCCCAAGTAACCTGAGTTAGGATTTGCACTGAGGTAATAAGCAGCCATGTTTCCAACACTGAGCATGCCTTTCTCTTAAGGAGGGAAAAAAACCAACAACGAAGATTGAAAATGACTGATGTGGCTAATTAGGTGAAAGTGGACACTTAGGTTAGCGGGGAAAACCTCTGATTTGGATGAGCAAGTGACCACTTTGGGCAAAATCTTACTCTCCAAGCCCTCTACCGTCTTCCCTTCCCCACAGATGTGTCTTGATCTGTCTCTAAGGCATCGATAGATGAAGCAGGGCTTGTATTGCCTGTCTGGATTCTGTGTGGTGGGGTGGGGGGGTCTTGAAGGGATGTGGAGCAAACCTGCCCTCAGGAGACAGCAGCAAGAGGGTCTTCTCTCCGAGGGCCCAGAGGTGGGAGGGGCTGTTTGGTGAGCTCAACCAAACCAGAGGTGAGGCCCCATCTGCTTCCCTTCAGACTCAGCCCCATCTGTTCCCTGCAGCCTCCAGAGGCCACTGACCTGACCCCTCTCATCAGCACTTAGAGAAAGCAGTTTTGAAACATGCTTGTGTCAGTGAGTCCCCCCAAAGCCCTGATCAGAAGGAAACCCTTTAGAGCAGGATTGCTCCTTAGAACTTTCCTTGATGATGGATGTGTTCTCCCGTGCTGGGCAACACTGTAGCCGGTAGCCACGTGTGGCTACGAAGCACTTGGAATACAGTTAGGGAGACTTAAGGACTGTATTTTTTCATGTCATTAAATGTAATTGAAACATAAATAGCGACATGTGGCTATGACTACTATATTGGACAAGGCAGCTGTAGGACAGCCCTGCCTAAAGAACAGGACACACCCTTAAGCAGGTCACAGTCACAGCTTTAAATAACCTTGAATCACACGGTCAGAAATGATTCCTTTTTCCTCTTGTCTTCCCCCAGCCGTGAGATTCAGCGAGGAGAAAGTCTCCGTTGGTGCTGCCGGTCTTCAGCACCCTTCTAATGATGGCTCACCTCCCTTTACAACAGAGAGGAGAAACAGGGCTGGGACCTTCAGCAGGTAAAAGCACTGGCTTAAATTAATAGCGGTGTTTTCTTATTGCTAATGTTTACATGGTGACCATTAATTTGTGGCAAGAGAAACTGGTTTTCCATTTATAACGGTGACATAGAGTTTCATTTTAAAATAAAAGTTTTGAAATAAAAAAATGAATTCGACAGCATGGTGGTTGTAGTTAATCATATCGTGGTACATGCTTGAAAGTTGCTAAATGTTCTCACCGTAACAAGAACAAAATAGTAATTATGTGAGGTGAAGGACATTGTAACTAACCTTTTTGTGGTAAACATTCTGCAACACGTACGTGCAGTAAATCAACACATTGTACATCTTAAACTTGTACAGTGTAATATGTTGATTATGTCTCAATAGATTTGAGAGAAAAAAAAAGAGGAACATGCTATACAATGGAAAAACAAATCGTGTTCATACATTTAAGTTCTAGACAGTATTAAAATTTAATTTGCTTAGTACCCACCTGAAAGACTCTCAAAATTTTAATTCTCGACAAAAGAAATGGCACGGCACAATAAAACGCAATCAGAATGGTTTCCTTTAGGTAAGGGTCAAAAAGAAGCAAGCTGTGTCTGTTTTAGGGTTACATGCATTGTGGTAATACCAGGAGAAGTAAAGGAAAAGTGTTTTAAATGTGCTAATATTTCCGTTAAAGAAGCAGCGGGGTTATGATATAGGAGAGATAAAGAAGGTTTTTCAGAATTGTTCATGTTTAATAACTTTCGTTGGCTGGGAGGTACATTATTCTTAGTCTTTTAAAAACTGAACAGAGATGCTACATATTCTCATTTATTGCTTCATATTTGTTATGTATAAATAAAGATTCCAAGTAAAAAATGAGTCCACTTAAAAATATTAGGTCAGTAGAAAAATGAACACAGGGTACGTAGGTATGAAAAGGATTACAATGGTGGTGCTTTAACAGCCAAATTTCTTCCCAAGCCGATGCTGTTTCTTTTTTAATAAACTTTTTATTTTGTAATAACTTTAAATGTACAGAAAAGTTGCAAATAGAGTGGCGAGAGTTTCCATAGAGATACTTCACCCAGTTCCCCCTAAACGTTAACATTTTATGTAAACCCTGGCTTTTTTGTCAAAGCTAAGAAATTAACGTTGGTAAAATGCTATTAGCTAAACTCCAGACTTTATTAGAATTTCACCAGTTTTTCCACTAATATCCTTTTTCTGTTCCAGAGTCCAATCCAGGGCATGACCTTGCATTGAGCCAGTCTCTTGGATTCTAGGCCTGTCTGGGGAGGAAATGCCCAAAAACTTGCCAGTAAATTCCTACATCCCTACCCTGAGCCTTATCATCAAGGACGTTATGGTACAACACAGGTTCACGATCCTCAAGCCTGAAAATGAAAATCTTTACCTTTGTTTAACCCCCCAGGAGCTACAACCTGGCACCATCTCTCTCCCATGTTGACTTGGGCCTGTTGGTTCAGTTTGGTTTTCTTTCTATTTTGGGAGCCCCTGGTACTATGGGCCCCAAGAACAGGGCTTTATACTTACCCTTCTTGCATTTCACTTTGGTAGATTCAGCTTAAAGACTCTCAGTAAGGGAGAGACCTGCCTAGGAAGGAGTAATCAGGAAGCCCCTTGGGGGAGTGAGCTGTGCCTTGAATGTCGGTAGGTTCTGGATTAAAAGAGAAAAGCTGAGAGGGTTTTCCCTGGGGGTGAGGGAGGGTCCTGGGATGGAAATCTCTATTTTATACATTATTTCATCCCCACCAGGTGGTCATCATTTCATCTCTGCTTGCATGCCACCAGTAACGGGGAGCTCCCTCCCTCCCAAGGCAACCCCTCTCATCTTTGGACAGCTCTACATTGGATTCACAGAATTCTTCTGGTCTCTCTGTGTCATTTGCTCATTGGTTTTCTTTCAAGTGACAGCCTTTTAATCTCTCAAGGCCATCATATGGTCTCCAAGAGCCTTTTCTTTTCTAAGGAAGGTTTTTGCCTTTTGGTTGCTCTTTGCAAAACAAGCTCTACCTTTGCCTATTCCTTTTGAAGTATGCAATCCAGAATGAAACCGAATATTTTGGATGTGGGGCTGGCCAGTTCAAAGGAGAACAGTGGTTCTAAACCTGGGACAATTTTGCCCCGGCGGACATTTGGCAATACCTAGAGACATTTCTGATAGTCACAATCGGTGTGAGTAAGCATGCTCCCGGCATCGAGTGGGTAGAGGCCAGGAATGACGCCAAACAGCCCACAATGACCAGTATAACCCCCACCACCAAGAATCAACCAGCCCCACGTGCACATAGTGCTGGAGTTGAGAACTCGTGGAGTAGATGATGCTGGTTCCCTCTCCCGCGCTTTTATTAATGTAGCCTCAGAGGACATTTAGCCTTGTACTCCATTGATTTGGGGTAAAGGCATATCTTCAACTAAAAACCTTTTGGTGGTGTTCTCCCCTAGACCAGGTCTACAGAACAGCTTCTCCAGCCCAAAGCTGAGCAAACCAGGGGACAGAGTCTTGCTCCAGGCCCAACACACTCTCCCAAAGCGTCTGTGCACTCCACTCTGTCTGCATGGTACCTACCCTACCACAAGCAGCTCCATCTCTGGCCTGAATTACCAGAGTAATACTCCTAGCAAATGAGCATGTAGTACTTAAAACACCGGTGGGATGTATCCCAGCTGTTTTTATGTATAAACTCTTACGTGTCCTGATGAACTATGAGGTGGATATTACTGTCATCGTGTCCATTTTATAGATGAGGAAACTGAGGCCCCGGATCATTGGGTACTTGCCCCAGATCACAGGACTGGGAAGTAAAGGAGTCGGGTTTACAAATCCAGGTCATCCAGCTCCAGAGTCTGTGCTCTCCACGCCATGCCAGCCACCCACTGTGGCCTCTGCAAGATGAGCTCTTCACCCAGCAGCAGAGTGATCTTGTAGAAATGCAAATGGGATCCTGTTTATGTCACTCCTTCTTGCATAATACCCTCCAGTGGTTACTTGTGCACTTCTGATTTAATAAAGCTTCTGTTGCAGGTCCTGTCTGCTCTCCAACCTGACCTCCCATGGCGTCCCTTGGAGCCCTCTGCCCATTCACACCTGTCTCAGCCCTGTTCCTCAGACACCAGGTCCTTGCTTCCTGGGGTCTTTGCACTTGCTGGGTCCTCTGCCTGGAGACCCGTTCCTGTGCCCTGTTCTTCACAAGCTTGGCTCCTTTTCAGCCCTCAGGTTACACTGCAGGGATACCTCCATCCCCGATTCCTCCATCACGGCAGACCTTCTACCCCAGTCTTCACACCCCTTGCTAACCTCGTAACTGTGTCCTGTGGATGTCCCTTCTCTCAGTCTTACAATCTGTCACCATTTCGTTTCTTGGTTGACTTCCCTGCTTGTGGCTGGGACCTCTGAGAGGGAAGGGAGCTTGCTCAGCGCTGTATTGAACCCTCAGCCCCCAGCACAATCTTTGCCTCATAGCAGGTAATTAAAAAAAAAAAAAAAAAGAAGTAGCCATTGCCATTTCTGATTCCCATTTTGCAGATTAGAAAGTTGAGGTTCCAAGAGTTGAGTAACTCCCCATCGTGTGCCTGTGTGTGTTGCAGGGCTCGGGCTGCGGCCCCAGGAGGGATCTGAAGCGGGCATCCAAAGTTCACCCCTGACGTAGGATCGCCTCACTAGAACATCCTGCCTTTACCCGAGGATGTTCCTGAGGGAACGTCCTATCCCTCACACACCTGTGTTACCTTATATCCCTAACACAGCTAACAAAGCTGTGACTGAGGAGGAGATTGGGGGGCCAAGCAGAAAGATAGGAAGGAACGCAGGCGAGTTCAGGAAGGACGCAAGAAAGAGACCGAATCTGGAGCGTGGAGAGGAGACTGAAGGAGGGGATGTGCAGGGGGAGAGATTTTTCCCATCAATTAACACAGGCTTCATAGAAACGGAAAGTGTTCCTGGCAGCCTTGCCCTTTTAATACATCATATCTCTAATCCCCGCTGCCCTCTGACCTTACCCATAATCCCTGCTCTTTTGTGCTGCTGCCTAAAACCTTCCTATCCCGGACCAAGTGTTATGTCCCCGGTGGGGTCTGAGCAGAAGAAAGACGGTGGCAGGGAATGGGGTGGGGGTAGGGGAAGAATACATTCTCCCAAGTGTTTGACCAACAAAATCTAGCTAAATTCTCCAGCCCGCGTAGTAAATTGTTCTTCTGAAAGGCACAGGAGCCTGGCCCCCGTCTCTTTGGAGCCCCCCCAGCCTCCCTCCCCTTCCCTTCTTGCTCCCCTGCCGGCGCAGAGACACAAAGCTGGGCCCGGGATTATCTTAATTTCCATATGGAGAGCTGTGTAAGCCAGTTCAATGCATGGCCAGTCATTTTGTTCACAACTTTGCAGCACGCAGGAGCAAAAGCCGCTGGGAAATTAGCCATTCATCCTATCTCACCTTGTGTGTGCATGCATAGGTCTGTAAATACAGAGGCGCGGGGAAATCGAGGCCCCTTTGTTAATTACCACCTCGGGCCTGGCAGGCAGGGGCTGCTTCTCCCTACCTTAGCTGCAACTCTTGATTTTCAATGAAAATAAAATAAAAAGTATCTTGGATAGATAGATATATGTATATATATGTGTGTCTGTGTTTGCCTTTGCTTTGAAGCAGCACTGGGGCAAAGCTGATGCATTTGTTTCTTGAAATTGGGCGTCCAGGAGGAATCGTATCATCGTTTCCTATCTGACTCCTTACACACGTGGACACTGTCCTCTCTGTCCCACCTCCACCCCACCCCCTGGACACACACACACACACACACACACACACACACACACACAGGGCATCCAGCCTATGCTCTCCTTACGCACTCGCCATCTCTACCCTACCTACACGCTCACACACCCACTCACACCGACCCCTCCCCTCAACCCCTTGCAGTCCATTTCATCTCTGCTTTGGCTCCTGCCTTTGCACCATGGCTCCAGGCCTCTCTCCGTGACCCTGTACGGGCTCCCATCTTCTCTGCAGCCCCATGCCCTCTCCCCACCCTGGCATTCTCTCCACGGGCGCTTGTCCTGGAGGGCTTCTCCGGTCAGCCAGCCCCCCCTGCTGTCTCTGAGGTTCCTTGCACCTCCGCGGGCCCCTACTGCCTCCAGGGAGCTACAGGCCCTCCCTGGTCCTTGACCCCCCATGCAGCTTCTGCCCCACGTGAGCCCAGGAAGCAGAGAAGGTGCTTTTCCCCCACCTCCCTGTCTCGCCAGGGCCCCAGTTATCCCACCACCAAACTCAGGACCAGGAAGATTTGTGTGCCCAGGACAGGAAGAGAAAAGAGAGCAGCAGAGTCTCAGGGAAGAACTGGAGAGAAAAGGGGAGACAACTAAATAAATCAGTAGCCCAGACAAAGTCTTATTGTAAAAGCTTCTAGAAGATTCCGAGAGGCCCCAGTGAAGAGGGAGGAGGAAACAAAGAGAAGACCAGTGTCTCCATGGGCCTCCTGGGTGTTTGGGGTTGGCCCTTCACAGTGCATGAATCTCAATATCCTTCATGGAAGCAGTGTGGCTTCCTGGGGACCCCTCGGCTGGGCCCAGAGGCTAGCAAGTGGCTGGTGGTGGGCTCCCGTTTCCTGCATCTGTCTGGTCACCCAGAGTAAGTGCTCAATAAACGGTAACAACTAAAGTCACTATTACTGCAATGCAGGGTGTCCAGCAGGAGCTGAAAAATGGAGGGAGTTACTACTGTGGTTGTTGGTGTTAAAATTACTACTGGAATACGTCTCCTATTAGTACACTTCTGCTATATGACAATGCCCGGAATATCCTTGGTGCTTAATAAATGGCATCTAATATCAGACCATTAATCAAGAAACCCAGGAAAATGGCCAGCACAGGGTACTCTAACACAGGGAGAAAGGACTCCGAGGGGGGCAGTTTGGTCAGAAAAGCTTCCCAGGAGTGGGTACATCTCAGCTGGGCTCTGCAGGATGAGTAGGAGCTGGTCGGCAAAGGGAGGCAGGGAACCTCACTGATGTGTGTGAGTAGGAGGACAGATTAGGGGGAGGCCACAGGGAGGGTGGAAACAGCTTCCCCTGTGGCTGGAGGGGGCAGACTCTGCCCCAGGCTCCTAGGGAAAGCCTTCGTGGCAAAGAGGGGGGGCTCTGCTTTGTGCAGCTGCTGAGAGTTTGGGTTCTGAAGTCAGATGCCTGGCAAGCGACTTGACCTCTCTGAGCCTCATCTGTAAAACAGGGATGATAGTGGGACCTCTCTGATAGGGATGAAAGAAAGATTGCTAGAGATGGTTAGTGTGAAGCATGGAGCACAGTGTGTAGAACCAGGAAACGCATAAAGAATGGTGGGTATCGTAACTTTGATATTAATCAACTACCTCTCAACTTCCCCCCAAATATCCCATTTGAGCATTTCCATGCTGACTTAATTATGAAGAGCTGGTTCCTCTCCAGACGCACGCCGGTTGTCAAGCTGATTTGCAAACCTGAACTACTGCAGAGACCTCACCTCTTTCTGCTCCTTGCCTGGTACTCTCACTCCATCTTCTCCTCTGTCCCAGCCTTTGCACAGGCTGGTGCCTCTGCCTCGATCACCATTCCCCCTCTTTTCTCTGATTTGCTTCATCCCATCCTCTTGGTCCTGGCTTAGATGCCAGCTCCCCTCCGAAGCCTTCCGGGCTCTGCAAGCTAAGAGGGTTCCAGGCCCTTCTGGGAGTCCCTGCAGTTCCCTATGCTTTGCCAGTGTCGTGACTGTCCCCCTGCTTGACTGTGAGCAGTCTAAGGCCAGGGAGCTCATGCAGGAGTCTGGTACACAGTCGGTGCTCAACAAAAAGCCGTCCAGATGGGCAGCTGATCCCTGAACACTTTAAGATTTCTGGGCCACCTCCTGCAGAGCTCCCATGATGAGCTCAGATTCATGGCCAGGATATTTTAGTTCTCTCTTCCCCTGAGTCCCATCAGCTCAACAAGGTGCCCAAGAGTCCCCTGCCTGACCTAGGCATCATCTCCAGGGGTCCCTGTTCAGCCTTCGTCTTCCTCTTCCTCCTCCTCCTCCTCTTCCTCCTCCTCCTCCAGGAAGACTTCCCTGATACCCTCAGTGGCATGTGCTTGAGTTCTCTTCTGATCTTCCAGGAGTTGTTGGGGTGGCCTTTTCATTTGGGTGGAACTAACTCTTCACACTTTAATTAGGGGGTCTCCACAGCTGACCTCCCACACTATACTGTGAATTCAACAGTGTCAAGAATGCTTTCAGGCAAGGTGATTTTGGGTCTCTCCATTTCTGGAGTGTGCCTGCCAGGGCACAGTCCTGGACACCCTGTTTATGGATTCTGGGACCCTTCTGCCAGTTACTTAACCTCTTGGGTGTTCTCATCTGTAAAATGGGGATGGTGACACCTACCTCTGAGGATTGTTGAGGGATTAACTAAACTGAACTGCTTAGCAGAGAGAAGGGCTCCTAACAAAACCCTTTCTAGTTCATAAAGCCATTTTTTGTGTGGCTCTAACAGCACTTTGAACAAAGTCTAGCATACAGTAGGCACCCAATTAATACCTAAAGAATGCACGAAGAAGAATGTTAATGTTATTTTGCTAGCAGGATGATCTCAGGCAAAGTTCTGAGCCTCCATTTCTGCATCTGTAAAATGGGCACAATAACTGTACTTGCCTCACTTGGGCTTGTTTTGGGGTTATATGGCATAATACATACCATGTATTATAGTAAATAAAACACTGGGCCCCAAGTATGACTGGAATGAATAGAAATATCTAATACTTATGTGATACTTCCTAAGTGCCACGGCTGCCCAGCAATCCCACAATGGAGGAAATGTCATTATCACAGATGAGGAAACTGAGGCACAGAGAGGCAAAGCTACTTGACCAAAGTCACACAGCTTGAGTGGCAGAGCTAGGAGGCAAACCTAACCATCCACTACACTCTTGCCTACCGTGATAAATATTTCTTTCTGTTCTCCCCGCATTTCCTCATTATACCACCAACTCCATGGTGGAGTTCAGGGGGAAGGCTGGTGCACATCTCATAATAATTGTATTCTCAGTGTCTAGAACATAGTTCTGCAGGTACTGAATCACCATCCTGTGTCCCAAACACACAGCCCTTCACCGTCCTGCAAAAGCAGGTTCTGGAAAACAGTGTGTGTAAGACCACAGGCTTTGGGGCAGACAGACCTGGGTTCGAGTCCCAGCTATGCATCTACCGTGCTGTGTGACCTTGTGCAAATGACTTCCCCTCTCTGAGCCTCAGTTTCACATTTGTAAAATGGGCTAGAATAAGCCACCCTCCCTGATAGAGTGGAAGTGTAGGTTAAATGAGCTAGAGCCACAAGGCTCTTAACAGGCCGAGCAGCCCATGCCCTTCTGGCTGTAGCGAGAGGCCAGGGTCACCTCATTCCGGGTCCTGGTCCTGCGTGTGGAGGGCAGGGTGGAGATTCCAGGAGTGGCCCGGCGGGCTTTCCGGCTACCGCCCATGTGGTGTCAGGCGGCGGGTGATGGATCAGCTCGGACACACTCCACAATAGCTCTCAGACACTCTATTACTCGGTGATTGTCTGCCCGGCGGCCGCGCTCGGGCCTCGCTGCCACAGATAATGGCCCAGAACAAAGATGGCAGCTGCTTTGTAGGGGAACAGATTTGTGGCAAGTTGAGATAAAATAAAGAGGAAGGAGAAAGGGGAGAGGAGACAGTGGCGGGGGTGCAGAGAACATAAAAGGAAGAAAGAGGGAGTGAGGGGGAGAGAATGGAGGGACCATAGCCAAGATGTCACAGGGAGAAAAGGGTGGTGGGGCTGAGGGTGGTGAAAGAAAACCCAAGGGCTTGTTTTGTCCAATAAGAATGAAGATAATGACAGTGATAATAATAATGAGGATAATATGCTACAAGCTCTTGGTGCTGTCTGTGGAAAAGTGCCCCGAGCTTAGGCCGAGCCCTCCATTTTCATCTCTGTCGTTCCTCACAAGTAGTGGTGGCTCTAGCCTCTTGCTTGGGCCTCTGGAAGTGCTGAGGGTGCTGACACCCCAGGGAAGCAGTCCAGTTTCCAGCCTGCTGTCCTTATTCTAACTCAAAAAGGCAGAAGGATGGGGCAGTGTGAGGAAGGCAAAGGGCATTCATCCAGCTGGGGTAGCTCCTTTCAAAGAGCTCCCCAAGCCCCCTACTCTGACTTCAGTTGACATTTCATGAGCCCATCCAAGCTCTAAGCTGCAAAGAAACCCAGGAAATGCATTGTTTCTTTTGGGCCCAATGCTGCCCGGAATAAAAGCCGGGTACCTTAGCAAGGAAGGTGGGGAAATGGATGCTGGGTAGGCAATTAGTGGTCTCCATCACAGGTGCTTCCTGATGAGCGTTTATTGAGCACTTATTATGCACCTTGACCCGTAGTAACCTATGTAATGGCTCGCCTAGAAAAGAGGCAGCATGAGCCCCATTTTGCAGATGGGGCAGTTGAGGCTCAGAGAGTTGAAGTGATGGCCCAATGCTACACACACAGAGGCAGCACTCGAATTCAGGACAGTCCCATGCCAAAGTCCATTCTCATGAACACAGCATGGTCCAGCTCATTGCACGATTTCTCTGCCTTCACCTAGAGTTGCAAATTGAGGCCAAATTCTTAATATTCAGAGCTGGGCTGGGCAGAGCACAAAAACATATGACTTAAGGAGGCAGAAGGATAAGAGCAAGCTTTGAGGAGGCGTGGACTGAAGGCACAGATGGGGTGACAACGGTGACAATAATATCCACCAATCATTTTCACTTTTCAAACCACTTCCTGGCTAGTATCTCAATTGAAATTTGCAGGTGCTGTAAGGGAGTGGGGCAGCTATGAGCAGTTCTGTTGAACAGCTGGGGAATCAGACACTGACACCCCAAAGCTGAAGGAAAAAGCCAAGGCTGGACCTTTCTCTGCCTAGAAGGTCCTACTGTTCCGCAGTCTCCGCCTCCTTCTTCAAGGCCTGGCAGGATGTCCCTTCCTCCAGGAAGCCCTCCCAGCTCCCTCTGATGCCTCCTGGGCTTGTCCATACCTGGCAGAATGCCGGCCTGGAGAAGGGCTGTGAATGCCTGGATGGCGGGGATTATACCTCACTTCCTGATATGTCCCCCCATGTCTCTCCCAGCGTGCACAGTCCTGGGCTTGCAGGGGGTGGAATAGAGCCCTTGTACTAAGGTGACTTAGAGACATAAATCCCATTAACTGGGCAAGTCACTTCCCCTCTCTAAGCCTCAGTTTCCTCATCTGTGAATTGGGGGTAACAAACTGAATGTGGCTCTCTCAATTGTGAGGATGAGGTGAGGGGATGAGCTTTGAGGGCAGCACAGAGCTGGCATACAGTAAGTGCTCAATAAACATTACCTCTGCAGCAACATGGGGACAAAACTGACCCTACCTCTTGGGGTAGCTGTGTGGCTAAAGGAACGAGGTCATCTGAATAATGTGGTCATGGTGGAGACTGGAAACGGAACGTGTTCCTAGCAGTCTTGCCCTCTTAATATTAGGCTGGTACAATTGCCGTTTTTGCAATTATTTTTAACCCTTTAAACCGCGATTACTTTTGCACCAACCTAATACATATCTCTCTAATCCTTAGCACCCTCCGACCTTACCCATAATCCCTGCTCTTTTGTGCTGTTACCTAAAACCTTCCTATCCCGGACCAAGGCTTATGTCCCTGGTGGGGTCTGGGCAGAAGAAAGATGGTGGCAGGGAGCTGGGTGGGGGTGGGGGAGGGGAAGAATACCTTCTCCCAAGTGTTCGACCAACAAAATCTAGCTAAATTCTCCAGCCCACATAGTAAATTGTTCTTCTGACGGGCGTCAGAGCCTCATCCAGTCTCTTCAGAGCTCTGAAGCTTGCATGTGCAAGGATATGAGTCCGCAAGGAAGAGGCACCGAGGGCTGCCACCTCCAGATCCAGGCTTGATGGTGTTGACCTCTCGCTAACCTTTGTGCCAGCCAGAGCACTGGAACCAATTCCTTTGTGGCACTTTCAACCAAGTAAGTGCATGCAGTGGTTATCTAAGCGCCTACTGTGCGCAGGGCCCAGAGTTGAAAGCAGCACCTTCCGGCAGGCATACATATTTTAAAAGTAAAAGGAAGCAGGTGATATTAATTTTAATAGGCTTGATTTAACCCAATGCACCCCAAATGGTTTCATTGCAACCTGTAACTACTCTAGAACTATCTGTAATGTGATATTTTACATTCCTTTTTTTTTTCACTTACTAAGGCTTCAAAATCCAATGTGTGTTTTGCATTTACAGAACATCTCAATTCAGGATTGCAACATGTCAAGGGCTCCATCGCCACATCTGGCGAGCGGCTACCATGTTAGGCAATGCAGGTCTTAATGAAAATGCAGTTTGCACTAGACCAGAAACCAAGCAGTTTTTGGCTTTTTTAAAAAAAAAAAAATAATTTAATTTTTTTTTAAAAAGCAAGTGCTGCAGTCCGTTATGTAGCCAATCTGTATAGATTCCTCTCTCTCTCTCTCTCTCTCTCTCTCTCTCTCTCTCCACATTTTTAAGCTGTTGAACCAGAACATTCTTTGAACTGACCCTCAATTATTGGATGATTTCTTTGTCCAGGGGAATGGGTCTGCTGCACCACGTTCAAGAGAAATTGGGGTGTCTTTGTCCCCCCAGAGCCAGAGCCCAACACCTGCCTCTTCTCTGGAGAAAAAAAAGATATATAACGCCGAATGCTGTGAAATTTGCCGCTGTGAGAACAGCTAATTTTTCACACCCAGACGAACTGGCTGGGTTTGTTAAAGCCCAAGGTAATCAAATAATCATTATAACTCATCTTCGCCCCTCCTGCCTTTCGCTCTTTGTACCATTAATGTCCCAGTGGGAAGCAGCTCTGGTGAGTTCAGACCTAGCCTATTTAGATAACCTTCCGGTTGGTCTTCTGAGAGTGAAATCTCCCTCCTGGAGTATCTTACAACAAATGAACCAATCCCTTCTAATCTTCTTATCGTTGTAGCCTCTGCTCCAGGCCTGGTTATCTCGCGGACTTGCAAAAGAGAGAAAGAGAGAGATTTATACATATATATTTATGTTTTATAGAAATGTATATAAGTGTATGTATATGCACGAAAAAATAAAAAGGAAACGCCAAGCAAGGAAGCTGAGCTCTTTTCTTTCTCTCCCCAACGAGACAGCCCAGCTGCAGCTGCCTGGCCCCTCTGCCTGGCCAGGAAAGCATGGAGAAGTGCTGCTGCCTACTGTGTGCTCTTCTCCCTCTACCTGGCAGGGCTAGGAGGGGGATAGGTGGGGGAGAGTCAACACCTCCCCAGCAGCACCTGGGCGGCAGGGTCTGGCCTGGTTAGGGGGGATAGAGTGAGTAGCACCCAACTAACCAGTCTCCCCTGGGAACCCACCTCCATCTGGCACTGAGGTGCCTATATTTCAGCCTTTTTCTGCTTGATATTCCCTTACTCATTGCTGTCTGTTATGCTCCTCTTTTCGCAGTGTTTTAAGTTCTCTGTAACTCTCTTCCTTCCAACTTCTCTCTTTCTCTCCCCACTCTCTCTGCCTGTCTTTGTGTCCCTCTGTCTCCTGTGTTTTCCCCCCATCTCTCTCTCAGTCTCTCCTCTTTCTTTCTGCCTGACTCAGTGTCTGCCTCTCTCTCTGCCTTAGTCCCGCTCTCAATTTCTCTTTCCCTCCCCTGCTCTCTGCCAGCCCTTCCCTGTATTTCTCTCTCCTGACCCTCCTCTGGTGATCTCTCCTCTTCCCCTTTCTCCTCCCCTATCATCAGCCCAATCCTGGCTCCCATGACCCCCTGCACCCCTCTTCCTCTACCTGCTCCAGCATCTCCTCACACATTCTCTCCCTCACCTCCCTCCGGCACCCCCTTCTCTCACTGTCCCCCATCAGTCTCACCTCCATTCCTCCCTCAGCCTTAATTTCTGATTAATATGTTTTTAGCCAAGGAATGGAGAGAGAGAGAGAGAGAGAGAGAGAGAGAGAGAGAGAGAGAGAGAGAGAGAGAGAGAGAGAGAGATCTTCTAAATAAATCATTTCGTCATGTGAAGAGCTAATCTGCAAATGACGGTGGCTATTTATCGAGGTTTTAGCAGTGCATATTAAATAGTGATAGGGAGGCCACATTCACAAAACCCCATTGGAGCGCTGAGAAGGGATTTTTAACTTCATTGCCCAGAAAGAAAAATGGTGAAGACGGAGATAACACTGCGGGGAAGCTTTGGCCCTGAACCGTCAGTGGGAGCAATTAAGCAGGCAGCGCCTCCCGAGCTGCACGCAGCCCCCTCCACGCCCCCCCCCCCACTCACCCCCTTCCCAAACAGCCACTTCTATTTTATAGCCGAGCCCCGGACAGTTGAGGTTTGAACACAGCTGCTACCACTAAGTGGGTCTCATTGGGTAAGAAACTTCACCTCTCAGTTTCCCCACCCAATTCCTCAAACAGGAGAGCTTGACACCGGAAGGGAAAAACATTATTAGCTCGGATCTATGAAGAGGAACTCTCAGGACCAAAAACTGATACTAATAATCCCAGTCAAATTACAGAATTCCTTCCAAATGATATATATTTTTTTTTCATGGAAAATTGTCTTCCATGTGGGCTGTGGGTGCATTTTAATGTATTCGATCTGCTTGGGGTGGGGGCTTCCAATTGTGCGGGCTTAGAGCCCCTGGAGTTCTTAAAATAGTTCTGCCATGGCTGGTAATAATAATAATAAAAATAATGATAATAGTATCTGCTTCCCTTTTTCTGAGTGAGTGCTACGTGCTGGGGACTCTGTTCTATGCTTTCCATATGCAATTTTATGTGATTTTAGCTTGTTTCCTTGTCTCTTCACCTGTCCCTCAAGAGATTAGATGGAGTTTTTCGTGCTTCACAGGCCAGATGAGAACTAAGACATGGAATTTGCTAGGGGAGAGATCGCGCCTCCAAATGTTAGCACCTGTGGGCCCGGTGCTGGGTTCTGAGGATTCTAAGCTTGACAGGAGCCAGGTGTGAGGCTTGGAACCCTCATATAGGACCAAGGAGAAGCACAGTTAGAGCTGCCCAGCAGGGGACCGGCATACTTTTCAAAGTGGGAGCCCCCCATTGTCTGGGTTCAGACTGACCAGGATTTGAATTCAGGCTCTGCCATTTGCTTAGGGAAGAAACTTAAGCCTGCTGCTATGTCAGTCTCCTGGCTGTAAAATGGGTGTATTAACACCTCATAGGGTCAGCAGATGGGAGGCCTAGAGATAGTTTATGCAAAAGTCCCTGGTAAAGCGGTTGCTCAATAAAAAAACCCACGTTATTTCTGGGTCTTCTGCTTGCTGGTCTCCAAAGGGCTAATAGAGGACAGTGACTGAAACTGGCTCACAGGATGGCAGCTGACTTGGGTCTCTAACCAGCTTCTGGTTCCCACTTGCCCTGTGATCATGTACCTGCTGGGCCTCAATTTCCTCACCTGTAAAATGGGGTGTGTGGGGACAAAGCCCCAAAAAGCAGTTTCCAGGCTCTCGGCCTCACATAGAAAGGTGCTGGCTCAGGTAGTAAATGGCCATCAACTGTGATCAGATAGCCAGCAGCTGTGGCTAGTTGGCCGTCAGCTGTAACCCGTAAGCCATTGGCCACTAATATAACTGCTGTGGCTACTCTAGCAGAGAAGAAGATGGTGGCTGGCAAGTGCGAACTGCTGTTAGGCAGATTATACAGTGTCTCCAGCCCAGCCGCCAGCGAGAATATATTGCTTTGACTCCCCTATCTATAGCTCCGTGGGTGTTCCTTTTTGGCCTTACCGTGTCCTGTGTTCTTATGTGGGGAGCGGGACCAGAGACCCCGCCTGCTGCCCCGCACAACAGGGTGATAGGGGTGGATATAGAGGCAGTTCTCAAGTGATGGGAGGGTCATTGACAGGGATAATATTAAGAGCTACCACCAATGGTGCATGGGCCAGGGATTTGCGGATGGGGGTTAAGGGTGTGGCCCTGGGTTCAATTCCCAGCACTTACTAGCTGTGTGACCTTGGATAAGTCACCTGCCCTCTTTGTGCCTCTGCATCTCATCTGTGAAATGCTTCTGCCTCCTTGGGCTGTTCTGGGTATTTGAGTCTGAGTCTGGGCTCCTTAGCTGGAGTTTCTGCTCTAGGAGGGCAGGGCTGAGGTCTTGGGCTTCTCTGCATCTCACAGGGCTCAGGGCTGAACACACAGTCAGGGTTGGTACATAGAATGTTTGTTGATTGACTGTTTTATAAATATGCAAATAGTAACAACTAGAAGCCAAAGCAGATTCTGTCAGTTGCTATCCATATCACTTGGCCCACTTTGGGCAGTTCAAAGGACAGTCCTCAAACATGCTGATGGCATGCTACCTCCAACCCCTGCCTCTCTCTGCCTGGGGGCTTCCTCTGGTCACAGGTGTGAGCTCAGTCCCCACAGAAGGTAGGTCAGAAGTGCCAGGAAGTTAATGCCCCCAGGAGCCACCCTCCATCCATGACTGAGGAATGGGGAGACAAATGTCCTGGCTTCCTTGCCTCTCAGAGGCATGTTCTACAGCCTCCCAGGCAACCCCAGTGGGAAAGAACCCATTGTCTATGGCAGTTACTTGCCATTAATGTCTCCTGTATTTTCTTCCCTGCTTTGCCATCTCCTCCCCATATCCCTTAAGATTGGTGGGATCGCCTCCCAGAAAAACTACTTGCTCCCAGTCTTTGTCTCCGGATCTGTTTGGTGGGAACCCAGCTCCAGACAGTAGTTTACATTTGCATTTCACAGAGGCTCCTAAATCCGCCTAGTAACAAAAAATATTTTCTCACCTTTTTAGATTTACAATTCTGATCAGCACTGTGAAGAGATAGAGGGGTGCTGAGAACTTCTAAAAAGTAGGCATGCCCTAGTATTTGGGGTGACATTGACTAGAGAGCTGAAGGAAGAAGGGTGTACAAGGGGGGTGGGGTAAAGGGCACCCCAGGCAGGAGAAACAGTCTGTGCACCGGTCCTATTGGGGGAGGTGCCTGGTCCACTTTTGTCAGAAAGGGAGGCGGACAGGTGCCCTTCCAACTTACAGTGTGATCTCTGGGAACTCTCATCACATCCCTGAGCCTCAGTGTTCTGTTCTGTCAAATGGTCCAAAGCCACCCACCCCCTCCCATCACTTCCACAGAACTGGATGGATGGAGGAACTTTGAGGTTCAAATGGTAAAGGTGACCTGGGAATGTCTCCCAAGAATAACAATTCACGTTTTCTTTCAGTGGCCACTGGCTGAGTACCTACCATTAAGGCTCCATGAAGGCTTTGTTTTGTTCACTGCTTTTTCTCTAAGCCTTTGCCCTCATGGAGTGACATTCTAGTGGAAGAGAGTGTCAGAGAAACAAATATATATGCGCAGTGTTGAATTTTAGAAGAAAAATAAATCAGAATAAGCAGACAGTGTGGGAGAGGAGACATGTTTTCGATAAGGCCTCTGGGAGCAGAGACTTGAAGCAAGTGCCAGAGCCTAATATTGGGGGAAGAGCAAACCTGGGGGAAGAGCAAACCAGGCAGAGTAAACAGCAGGTGCAAAGGTCCTGGGGCAGAGTGACTTATTGGAAGTTTAGCAAGGAGGCTAGTGTAGCTGTGACACAGTAAGGCAGGGTGGGGGTAATAGGAGTGGAGATCAGAGAGGTTGTGGGGGTTCAGAGCCCACAGGGCATGGTGGGCCTAACGTGAGGGGTTTGACTTTTAATCTGAGTGAACCAGGAGCTGGCAGTCAAAGCTGGGTGGATGACATCATCTGATTTATATTTAAGGATCAGCCTGGCTGCTGTATGGAGAATGGCCCATCAGGGGGCAAAGATGGAGGCAGGGAGGCGATTCATGAGCCCCTTCCCTCCCTAACTCAGTCCCCAGCCCGTCACATTGGACCCTGCTTCCCACACACTCCCTCCAATGCCCAATCCCCAGGCCTCGTGCTGGCCAGGGAGTGATGGGCTACAAATGAGTGGGCAGGCAAGCGCCTCTAATTTCCACAAGCGCCGTGGGTAAAGGCTGTGGCAATGTGCAATTATGCTCTGAGCTTTAAAAACACGGTAATAAGGGATACGGGCTGAGGAGGCAGCCTGGTAATTTAAATGATATCCAGCTCGAATATGGAGTGTCTAAATGTTCTCTTCCAGAGATTTATATCAGCATAGACCTGCCTCATTCATTTATTTAGTTAACTAGCTACTTATTGGCACGGCCTCCCAGCGGGTCTCGGGTGGAAGATAGAGGCTTGGGTGGCGTGTTTATGCCCAGCTGGCCAGGAGAGAGCAATGACCACAGTGACCTTTGGCCTGTGTTAAAAGCCTACTGTGTGCCTTGCATTGAGAATCTATTGTGAGAATTAGAAGTGATGCTAGATGAGTCTGCGTGATGAATCTCCTTGTGCATATGAGGAAACTGAGGCACGGGGAGGCGAAACGACTTGTTCAAGGTCATGCCACTAGGGAATGGGATAGAATGCAGGTTTCTGCGTACCAAAGCTGGGCCTTTCATTGAATATCAGTTCCTTGCTTTGGGTCCTGGCATGCATGGCTGTTCCCGCCTAATAGTTATGCAGCCATCAGAATTCACCTGAGGGTCCCATACACAAAATTATTACCTTATTCAGACTCTCCACCCTGGCCTTTATAGATCATATAGGCCAGGGCTCTCAAACTCAAATGCCTCTAGGGGCTAGTAGGTGATGGAAAGAAAATCCGTGGGACTCTTGGCCTGGCTTTCTTTCGTTTTTCACATTTGTTAGAGACATGGCTATAAGAAATATGCCACTTTCATCTTTGCAAAAGAAAAGCAGTAGCCGAGGAGCAATGGCAAGTGGCCTAACACACTCCCTCTCAGGGGTGGAGAGGCATTAGGGTGCGGTGGGGACTGTGGCTTCCTGTAGGGCACCTGGGAGCTGCTGCAACTCAGCTTTGGCCAATTGTTGCCCCCTGCAGTGTGGACCCACGGCGGCCAGAACATCAAGTTGTCAAAGGGCTCTCCAACCTTGTTCATTTGGGTGTCTTCTTCACGATTTTTTTTGCTCTATCCAAACCTTACTGTTATTTACAGAAAATCTTCTTTAAACAAATTCCTTTGAAAAACAACAACAATCCAAACACAATATTCTAAAAGAAACCTGAAGAACACTCCTACGCTTGGAATATCACTTTGCCATAAAGAGAAGGGCAAATACAGTGAAAACAAACCAATGTCATTGCGTGCTAACAAGATACGGTTTGGCAGAGGCTCCAGCCTGAAACCTGCTTTCTCTTTGTTGAAAAGGAGCTAAGCAAACATATACCTACCCATTGACACTTGGATATATCCAGCCGAAATAAGGTCCCTAAGTGACATGCACAAGAATATTCATGGAAGCTTTCATCATAACTGTGCCAAACTGGGAACTAGCTGAATGTTCAGCAACTGGAGAATAGGGGTGTTCAGTCAATGGAATATTACACAGCAATGAAAAACATGAACAGCAAACACACTACAGCATGGTGAAGTTCATGGACATAGCATTCAGTGGAAGAGGCAGACCCAAGAGGCTACATACTTGTTCATCCACTGATGACTGGGTATGTAAAGGTGGTTAGTCCATCCACACAATGGACTATTACTCCATAAACAGAAATGAAACACTGACACATGTTCTAACATAAATGAACCTTGAAAACATGATGCTGAGGGAAAGAAGCCAGACACAAAAGGCCACATACGCATATTGCCTGATTCCATTTATATGTGATGTTCAGAATAGGCAAATCCATAGAGATAGAAAGCAGATGAGTGGTTGCCAGGGGCTGGGGGCGGGGAGGGAATGAAAGAGACAAGGCTGTGATCGCTAAAGGATATGGGCTTTCTTTTTAAGGCGATAAAATATTCTAAAATTGATTGTGGTGATGGTTTTACAACATTGTGAAGATAGTGAAATCCATTGAGTTGTATATTTTAAATGGGTGAATGTGTGGTGTGTGAATTAGATCTCAATAAAGCTGTTTTTTGAAACAGGGTTCATACCATGATTCCATTTGAGATGTTCAAAAAGAGGCAAAACTACCTTTGGTGAACAGAAATCAGAATAGGGGGTACACTCGGTGAGGGTATTGCCTGGGAGGGCACTTGGGGGCCCCCTGGGGGCTGGCACTATTCTATAACTTGATCTGGGCCGTGGTTCGTCTCACGAGCTGTGTGACCTTGGGCTAGTTACTCACCTCCCTGAGCT
This sequence comes from Rhinolophus hipposideros, assembly GCF_964194185.1. Taxonomy (NCBI): domain Eukaryota; kingdom Metazoa; phylum Chordata; class Mammalia; order Chiroptera; family Rhinolophidae; genus Rhinolophus; species Rhinolophus hipposideros. The sequence goes on from NC_138070.1 coordinate 8,126,219, forward strand.
TTAGTCCCTCAGTCAAATGGAGATGATAATGGCACCTCCCCCACCCCCCTGTGTGAGGCTTTCATGGGATATCACCTTAAATCTCCACCTCAAACTTCAACCTGGGCGTGATTCACCTGGATTTTTCTTCTTTTTTTTCGTGCAGCTTCTGATGCGATCGACCTGGGTGAGCCCGAGATTGTGCATTTCGAACCAGCTCCCAGGTGAGGCGGCAGGTCTGTGGACCACACGTTGAGTAACCAGGCGTTAAAGAGCTGAATACATTGCCAGTGCCCCATAAATGCACGTGGTTATCAGCCAAGACTGGGCATCTCTACCGCCTTAAATTGTTCTTTCCGGAGTCTCCTTCTCTCACCCAGGCCCTTCCCCTCCCCCAAAGCCCTCCCCTGCCCACTGCTCCCTAATTCCCTTCCTCCCTGAAGGGCAGCAGCTCAGCTTCTCCCCGCTCCGGTCCCTCAGCCTTGCCCTGCCCCCACGTGCTTCCAGCGCCTGTTTCACCCCTCCAGCCACGGGGGCAGGTTCCTTCTGCCCAGAGATGCCTTGGGTAGGATTTTAGGAACAGCTGCCAGCAAGCTGAGATATAATGACTGCCTGGAGAGTCGTTAGGAGATAATTAATATTTGCAGCACAGACCAGTGACTGCTAAGCTGCTCCCGCCCACAGAGTGGGGCCTCCAGCCCTTCTTGGGCTGAGGACCCCAGACCCTCAAGGCGGCAGCATTTGGGGGCAGGATACAGGGACTGGGGCATGGCCAATGGGGCCTACTTGGGGGGCTCTCCCTCCACCCAACTGTTAAGTGTTGGTGACTTCCAGAGGCTGCCAGGCTGGACACACCATCAAGAATGGTCAGAGGGCACCAGGGCCAGGGCTCAAGGTGGCCACCGCCTCTCCTCACACCTGAGGCCAGCTGGCCTTTGGCGGTTGCCATGGTGATGGCTGTCCCCAGCAGTTGGGCAAGGACATTGCAGCAGCAACAGCAGCAGCTGTGTGTGAGTGTGAGAGAGAAAGACAGTCTGTATCGGCTCCCCTCTGGCTTTCCATCTGTGAGGGGCAGACATCTCAGCCACCCAAAGTCACCTCCCTCGACGCTCGTCTTGGAGACAGCTTGGGCTGGAGACCTGAGCTCTGGTGTGCCACAGGACATTTGGTTTGCACTGTGATTCCACCAGAGCCTGACTGCTCTCCCAGCTCAAATGCTTAGTACCTTTGAGCCCCCTCCCCACTGACAGACCGTCAAACTTTTTGGAGCCTCAGTTTCCAGGTCTATAAAATGGGGTTAATCATGCTCAGAGGATTGCAGTTAGGATTAAATGAGATAATATAAGCAAAACACTTAGGTCTCCCGGGAACAGGACCTTGTCACCCCCAGGCAATGGATCCCAGAGGTTTAAAAGGGAAGGGACTTCCTGTAATGTGTGTACTTCATTATGAAGTGCCTCATGTATACCAGCACTGTGCCCCACTCGTGACACACATTCCTTTATCCACTGGTTCCTTCCTTCCTGAACGTCATGTGTCTCACCGCATTTAATTCTCACACTCTTCATGCAAAGTTGTCCTTATCCCCATTGTACAGATGAGAAAACCGAGGCTCAGAAGATCAAGTCGGCCACATCTGCCAACGTCACATAATCAGGGCATTGACGAATTGGAGTTCAAAATCCCGAAGCCACATGTTCCCCTCTAAAGCCCAGTGCTAACTGGCTTCCTGTTTTCTAGGCAGACCTGCATTCAGATCCTGGCTCTACCACGCCCTTGCTGTGTGACCTTGGCCAAATTACCTTTCTGGGACTCGGTTGTTTCTCTGCAGAATGGGGACAATAGCAGACAGAACATGCTTTATAGAGTGACTGTATAGATTTAAGTAATGTGTGTTAAGTGTGGTATATAGTGAATGTCCACTAATGGCACCTATTATTTTCATTGTTGTGTTAATTATTATCTCTCACCTGTGGGAGCTTGGACCCCATAATCCCCAAGTTCCCAGCTCGGGCTCCCATCACCTGGTGGGGATCACATGCGGTCTGGCTCATGTGGCCATGAGATGAGCCCCTTTGGGAAGGCGATGGCAGGAGGGGCTGACATTTCCGATTCTCTCAGCCCGCTTTCTAGTCATCTGCCTGCTCCTGCCAGGCAGCATTAGGCTGGGGGTGTGAGCATGGAGGGGTCCAGGGAGGGAGGTGGCGCCTTGCCCTGGGAGGCTGCCTTCTGTCGCTAGACAAACAAACACACAGCACCCACGCTTGCTTGGAAATGGAGCAAGGCGTTAAATACAAGCAAACAGCGGAGGCCCATGCAGACAGCGGCTTCCCTGGGCTTCCTCAGACCTGGCTGGCCGCAGCCGCCAGCAGCCGCTGCTCAAGAAGCAGCTCACGTTTCTGGGGCCTGCTACCCGCAGCCTTGGCTGACCAGCACCTCTCCAGACAGCAAGTGGAGGGTTCATGCGGGCTGCAGTGTTTGCTTCGCATCTGCCACTGCCCCACCCAGGGCAGTGAGGGACCTTAGGAGGTCATCGTGGCGGCACCCCCTCTTCTGAGCAGCATTTCCTGGCCGAGGAGTCTTCACTGTGTGCCTCAGGCTGCACAGGCCTCTGGCATGGCTATGGCCCTGCCACTACTTGGGGTATATTACACACACAGCCTTGGGAGAAACCCCTGTGGGGGAGATAGACAGACCTGAGACCATACCCCAATTCTGCCGCCCAGAAGCTGTGTGACCCTGGCCAAGTCACCTCACCTCTCTGAGCCTCCCAAAACTCCCTATGTGTAATAGTCCCTACACATTGGGTAGTGACGGGGACTAACACCAAATGCATAGAGTTCCTAACATACAGGAGGGCTTCATCAATGACGTGTGTTAGGATGACCGTTATTATTTACTATGTGATGATGCTTGCTTTCCACGTCTGACCAAGGAAGATAATTACACACCTACCCCAGGAGAAACAATGAGCCCATGTTGCTGAATACATTTTTATTTTATTCCCCCTCTCTCCTTGGACAGATAACAGAATAATAATAATAATAATAATAATAATAATAATAATAAAATAACATTTGGGAGCATTTGTATTGATTTAAGCCAGAGCTATCCGACAGGTAGCCATCGTGGCTTTTTAAATTAAAATGAAATAAAATGAAACATTTAGTTCCCTGTCATACAGCCACATTTGAAGTACCCAATAGCCACGTGTGACTATTGGCTACCATGTTGGACAGTGAAGACACAGAACATGTCTGTCACTGCAGAAAGGTATTTTGGACAGAGCTGGTTTAGACCAGCATGTCTTAAACTTAATGTGCCCAGGAATCAGCTGGAGATAAATAAGATTCAATGCAGACTCAGTCTGGGGTGGAGCCTGAGACTCTGCATTTCTCCCAAGGTCCGTGGACCACACTTAGAGTAGCAAGGACCCAGAGCTGGGCGGCCTGGTTCAGCGGCCACTCCCACGTGTGGCACTTGAAATCCGTTGGGTCCAAACTGAGATGCGTGCTAAATTTGTTGTGAATGTTGTCCCACGCTGTTTCAAAGACAGTGCAAGAAAATGAAAATATCTAGTTAGTACTTTCTTTAATTGATTAGATGTTGAAATAATATCTTGGACACACTGGGTTGAATTTTATATATATATATATATATATATATATATATATATATATGTATATATTATTCTTTAAATTAACTTCACCTGTTTCTTTTTATTTTTTCTTTCTAATATGACCAGTAGAAAGTTTAGAATTACCTATGAGGCTCATACCTTTCTCTTGGACAGCATTGATCTCGGCCCTGTCTGAGTGCTATTTATGAACTATCTCATTTCAGATGTATAGTTTTATCCCATACATTTTCACGTTTACCTTTCTCATTTTCCCACCCCCGTACCCTGAATTATTTCCTGGGCATTTTTCATTCCAACCAAAGGCGAAGATCCTTGATGGGGGTGTGGGGGCCTTCTACCCACCACAGCACAGAATGTCACGTACACTTGTTTGAAGGTGTCCAGCAAGACGGTTCCCACCTGAAGAAACAGTATCTTGACCTCCCCTTTTGGAACCACTTGAGGTGCTCAGGTCAAGTGGTTTGAATGGGGCTCACCCATCTCAGGTCTCAGATTGGTCCTGTGACCCAGGTTTGACCAATCAGAGCATTCCACCCCCCAGGTCATTGATTGCTTCAAGGACAATCACATGACTGAAGCTGGGCCAATGAGATGCTGTCCTGAACTTTGATGGATTTGCCAGAAGAGTTTGGCTGGACTTGAAGGATGTAAGAGGCTGGAAACCAGAAAGTGCGGGGTCCCCCTGTTGAATGAGCCTACCTGAGAATGATGACTGTTGCGGGGAGAGAGTTGAGGTGGAAAGAGATGAGTTCTTGGCAATATCTGAGCCCAGGACGCAGCCTTCTGGATCACCGCGCTTCATCTGGCTTTTCAGTTATACAAGTTACTAAATGCTCCCTTTAAAAAAAAAGTTATGTACCAAGGATTGAGTTGTGTTCCAGCTATTTGCAACCCAAAGAGTCTAGAACTAGATATCTAATGGATAAGCCTAAAAGGGACTGAGGTACTTATGTCTTGGCCAGAGGAGCATGGAACACAGATCAAATCTAAAATCTTGGAACTGCTACGAGGATGACCTTCTGACAATCTTTCATTTCAAGGGGGGACATGGGGCAATGGCTAGGAGGTATCTCTGGGCAGGGGGAATGCCTGGAGCTGGAAAGAGGTGGAGTCTTTAGACAACCTTTGCTAAGAGTAAGTGGCCACTATTTTTTGTCCCTGTGAACAGAAACAACGAGAAGAGGAGAACTGAGTTGAATTGAATTTGGAGAATTATTTTGAGTCGTTTTCCAGAGGAGATGACTGAGGCTTATGCCCTCATAGCCCTCATCTCTCCGACACGGTCACTTGCCCGTTTAGTTTAGATGCTCCCCATTTTTTATCCTGCTACGTGCCTGCACCTAACACTTCCCGACACAGGCTAAGCCCCAATACATGTCAGCAGCTATTATTAATAAGATGCATTAATTTTTGTACCCATCTAGCGTTTGTCCATCTCCCCCATAAAGCTGCCAGCTCCACGTGGGCAGGGATCTCTGTCTGTTTTGTTCATTTCTGTACCCCCAGTGCCTGCCTAGCCTGGTGCTGCGTACACAGTAGATACTTAATCAATACTTACTCAGAGAGAGATTGTATGCCCTTGGTTGAGTCCTCACTGATCACAGCGATGAGATCCTCTGGCCTGTCCCTTAAAGAAGCTGTCTGCCTCTCCCGCTCTTGTCCCCCAAATTAATTAAGTGCCTTGCCTCTCTCTGCAGGGTAATCCTGTTATCAGCTTCCGGACACACATCACCTCGGCTGTGTAGTTACCTGTTTATGGTCCATCTCCCTCCAGCCCCAATTAAACCCGAGGACCTGCCGGGTTTATGCACTGCTGTATCCCACAGAGCCAGCACATAGTAGGTGCTCATTCATTTATGTATGCATGAATACAGTTGATACCTGTGTAAGGAGGAGGAACAACTGATTATCAGATATCTTCAGACTGGGAAAACTGTGTGATGACAGAACAATGGTCTGCCAGTCCACAGAGCAAGCCAGGATTGGGTTCTTTGTCTAGGAATGGGGGGTAGGGAGGGTGTGACACCCGCTCCCTAAGGCAGGGTTCCAGGGCACAGACCTATTGAGAGGCAGGCGGCCACAGAATGGCCATTGGCTTCCTTCTCGAAGTCCAGAACGTCCGTGTTAGGGAAGGGAGAACACAAGGGAGAGCCTTCTATCTAGATGTGACCTTTAAAGCCAGCCACCCCTGATGGCATCTGGGGCATTCTTCCGTGTTTGCAGCTGTCCTTGGCTCAGCCAGGCTATCTCAGTGGCAGCTGCCCGAGCCAGAAGGAGGTCTCAGTGTCCCCTGTTACTGCTGGGACACCGAGTGCCCCTGAAGTGGAGGGTGAAGCTGGCCCTGTCTGGCTTGGGGATGATGGGTAACTCGGCCACCTGAGACCTTGGCCCATCAGCAGCGTGGGGGGTGGTGCTGTCCTCGGCTGCCCTGCCTGATGGGCCACGCAGCCTTCTCCAACTCACTCCTTCTGTCCTTGTCCCCCACCCTCCACCAGTTATCTCTTGCTTCTCTGCTTGCCCAGTGGCCTCATCCCTTAGGGCAGGTCGTGCGTCTTCACTGGGGAAGGACTTTGTGACCCAGGCTCCATCCAGCCCTGGACTTCCCACGTGTGTGCCCCTTCACAGGCACGTGTTCAGCTGCAATGGACTTCTGCCTAGAGCAGCCAGGCTTGAGCAGGTTTTGCCCACGCATTTCAACTTTCTTCTCAAGAAGCCCTGACAATGTCTTGGAGAGTCAGAAGCAGTAGCCAGATGTTGCTGACAATTGCTATTAGGACTAGGACAGTGTCCTAGTGTTCCTAGTATACGGAGTGTTCAATAAGTGCTGCTTGCGTGAAAGACCTGAATGAGTAAACATTTCCAGTGCTGCGAGGTGGGGGTTTCTGGAAGGACAGAGAGTGCAACAGCTTTCCTGGGACGGAGCTCCAGGAAGCACACAGGCTCAGGGCCCCGCTGGGCACATTGAGATGCGGGGTCAGGCGCTCAGATATTCATAACTCCAGCACGGGCTTAGCCTAAGAGGCTGCCACCCCCAGGGGAGAGCCCAGACCGGGAAGGGAGTTGTGATCACAGCAAAGATTATAAGAGCTTGTTAAACAGAAATCCTTCCTGGCAGATGGTCAGCTGGCTCCTGGGGCCCAGACGTGGGAAGGAAAGCCCTTTCCCATTGGGAATCCCAGAAGCGTTGAAACCGGTGGAAGCAAGTCGTGCCTTCGTGAGTCAACAATGACAACGGTAATGACAAGGCGTTTGTGTGAAGGTATCATATCCATCGTGTATCCATGCCCGGTGTTGCTGAAGCCTCATAATCACCCCTGCAAGGGACATACTATATTCCCATTTCACAGGTGAGGAAAGTAAAGTTCGGTGAGCGGAAATGATGCATTCACAGTCACACTGCCAGCAGGTGGTAGAGCAAACTTGAACCCAAATAACCTGACCTCACAGCCTCTATACTATTGGCAGGGGACACATTTAAAAGGACAGTAAGGAATGAACTGGGGACAGCTGAGGTGTAAAAATTATTAAAATGTCATAAAGTCATAGAATATCTCTGGAAGGTTATAGAAGAGACCAATAACTGTGGTTGCCCTGAGTCCGAAGTGGAAAGGAGATTTTAACTCTACACAGTTTATGCTTGTTGAACCATATTGAATCGCGGTGTGGTAGATGACAAAACTGGCGCCCACTGTTCATCCGTCCCCCCATTCACACCTTTTGTATGATTTTGTGTAGTCCTCACCTGCTCTGATTCTGAGTTCATCCATGTAACTTGCCTTGGCTGATGGGATGTTAGTAAATATGACACAAGCAGAGGCCCCAAAATTGATTGCACAATTGGGTTTACTCTGATTTCACCCTTTTGCGTAACTATGAGGACGTACCCAGGCTAACCTGCTGGAGGATGAGAGACACATGGAGCGGAACTGAGTCACCCCACTCATCCCAGATCAGCTGACAGCCAGTTGATACATAAACAAGCCCAGTCAGAGCAGCCTGGCTACTGACCACCACCACTGAGGTTTGGGGGTTGTTTGTTACGCAGTATTATTGTGGCTGTTGATAGCTGATACACATGGGAATGCATTGCCTTTTCCAACAGGAAAACAATACAACTTGAAGTTTAGATTTAGAAGGTAGTTTCTGCTCTATAGAAGATCCTGAAATATAAGGGTTCTCCTGCTCCCCTCAAATGTCTTTCCATTCTGACTTTGATGGCTTCTATTTAAGCTAGTTCTTCAAAAATCAAACTCACTCGACTATTCCTCCAAACCCCACCTTCTCCAGGAATCCCTCCTTACCTCCATGGACCCTAGCACAGCTGTCAGGCTAACTTTTAAAAAAGGTAATAGTGTTACAGAGAACAGCTATTGTATGATTCGTGCTGACCATGGCCGGGCACTGCACTAAGCCGCTGACAAGTCCCATCTCATTTAATTATCATTATACCCTGTAAGGGAGGTGCTCCATCATTATCCCCAAATTGTGGATTGGTGACCAGGACGTGGAAAGAGGGAGTCAGTTGTTGAAGGTCACACAGCAAGCCAATTCCAGAACCAAGGTTCAACCACACGGCTGCCCAGACGTGCTCCACACCTCCACCCCATTGGCTTTCTCATGTCCCAGTGGGAGGAAACTGTCCTTCTTATATCTGCTTTGATGGGCAGAGCCTACTGCTGTCCTTGGATCAGCCTGGGTGTGATTAGCACATTTTCCCATCTCATTCTCAGACCAGCTCCAGGAGGCAGGGAAATGGGGAAGGCTGAGGATCACCTTTAACAAATAAACCGACTCGTCCAAGGTCCCATGGCTAGTCAGGCAGAAAGTGGGGACTTGAACTTGGAGCCTCTGCTCTCTGTCGAGGACTCGGCAACCACACATCCCGCAGTGTGGTTATGTGTGCCCACATTTCCAGCCTCTGTTTTTGCTCAGCATTTCCCCACCTCCCGGTGTATGAGCAGAAACTTGAGGACAAACATTCTGGGGGACCCTGGGGTACGTGCTCTTCCTTCCTCCCTCCCTTCCTTCTCTCTGTCTCTCTTTCTTCCTTTCTCCCGTCCTCCCTCTTACCTTCCTCCTTCCCTCCTTCGTTCCCTCCCTGCTCCCTTCCTTGCTTCCAAAATTTATTCAATAAACGTGCCTTGTGCACCCATCCACTCTATGCTGACGCTCTGCTTGACTTCTAGAGACATAATGAGAGTGAAACAGATATGGACGTTGGCCTTGACCTCGTAAAGCAGCAGAGAAGACAGGAATTCTACTAATTATAAAATAATTAACTCATTATCATCCGGGGACAAGCAGGTGGAGAGCAAGAAATGTGTCAAATCTGGACCGGAATCTAAGCTTAGCCCTAGAATAGCTGGGTTCCAGTCCTTGAACTGGCTCCAGGTCAGTTAGCTGGTCTCTCTGTGCTTTCGCTTCCTCAGTGGGGGACTGGGAGAGTTCAAACAAGATGCTGACAGAAAGCCTTGAGCAGAGAACCTTGGCACCTAGTAGGCGCTCAGGACATCAGGTGTCTTCATTATTGTTACCGTTGTTGTTTTTGTTGCCGCTGGACCTTGGCTGCCCCCTGACTAGGAGTTCCCACCTGCGTGGCCATCTTATCTGGGATGAGGGCTGACTTCACTCGCCTTTCTCTAACCCTCTGATTTATAATCCATCATTAAAGCCGCTGGAGGAAGGAACTGTGAACAGGAACCAGCTCCACTGCTCCTGCTGTCCACCGGCCAATCCCCGCCTTTCAAAGTCCTGACAAGGCTGCCAAACCCTCCCCAGGGACCCTAATGCGATTGTCTTGCTTCTGCAACTCTGCTGGGAATCCTGGCTTCCGGCTGGGCTTCCAGGGGCTCCCAGAGCCAGGGGAGGCACAGGGGATGCTTTTGGGAGACCAAAGCCTGGGAGGGGCAGAGCTATGAGTCATGGTGGCGGAAGCCATGAACCAAGCACCTACTATGTGCTCGGCAAGATTCTGTCCATAAAGAGACCCATCCTCAGTGTTCATGGGGTCACAGTGGTATAGTTGCTATGACGACAGGAGCTTGGTGTAGGGACTCCCGACACCTGAGTTCAATCCTACACTGAGCATTGAGAATGCCTACTTCTTAAGGTTGTTGCAAGCATTAAATTCGATATTCCATGCCAAGTGCTTGAAACTACATTTGGCATGGAATAATTGTATTAGAGTTGACAAACACCTGCTATTATCCTTTTCTCATTTTCTTCCCGATCTCTCCCTCCCGCCTCCTTCCCTCCCTCCACAATCACATATTGGGCAACCCGCCATGACTCAGGCACTTGTCTAGGCATTGCCCACCTCCAGAATTATTTTAAGAATCAAATGTACCAAATGGGAAAGCACTCTGGCGAGATCAAGGCTGATCTGTCATGGAAAAGAAGAGGTGATAAATTCACACTGGGGCTTGTGGTGACTTCTTTTTCAGCTCACTCTCATCTAGGGTCATTAATTTAGAGCTTTGACTAGGAGTTCTATCATTGGTGGCTAGAGTGACATTAATTTGATATTCACCAACCTCAGTTACTTGCACGCCACCATTATAATTATTTTTATTTGCTGCCTACAACTATGCTATATTGCATATTTCGTTTTGAATCACTCATTATTTTTTAAATTCAAATGTAACCTTAAACTTAAGTGATTCTATCCATGAAACCAAAAGTTTGATGGGCTAACACAGAGGAAACACCCAGCTATTAAGCGAAATTTAAAAAAACACAAAAGGTTCCTCTGCAAAAATAAAACAAAACCCATCGTCATTGGTGCCACATTCTAATAGTGGGCGGCTATACTAGGCATTACCCTCTCACCATTTGGCTAACTAGAAAACCCTTCGATTCATTGGTTCATATTTATCAGGTGTTATCTCCTTTTTCCAAGCTGAGGGCTTGCTGTCATATGTGCTGTAATGACATTAATTTGAGAATGCTAACTTCAGTTGCTTGTGTATCACCATTTTAATAATCATTATTATTCTTTTTTGTCATAGCTGCATGCCAAATACAATAATTATTCAACATATTATTTTGGATGGCTCTTTTTTTTTTAAAAAAAAAAACACATTGTATTTAGCCTCCACGTAAGCAATGGTACCTATGAAATCATGCGTTCGATGGCCTGGTGATTGATTTCTCCCTATAGCATAGATTAAAGGGAACACTTCACTATTAAATAAAATGTTTGCCCATTGGCCACCCTAAGCGTCTCCATGTGTGCCATCTTGTGACAGAGGGCTGATGTCCCAAGCATTATCCTGTCACCATTTAGCTCATTAAGAAACGCTTTGATTTCTGGCTCCATATTTACTGGATGTTACCCCCTTTTCCAAGTTTTGAGGTCCATAAAGGCATAGGGAGGTCAAAGCTTTGTCTGGAGTGACATGGTAAATCCCGGGATGTGGGAGTTCTCCCCGAAGCCTTATTCTGACCTGTCTTTTGGCTCATAAAAAGTACTTGTTCAGCCCCTCTGCTTTTCCATCCGTATCGCTCTCCTCCCTGGCACTCAAAGACACAAAAAGAGTTAATATCCGTCTCCCACTCTTCTTGACACATTCCACTCTGGGTTCCTGTGGGTAGTCACCAGCTTCCCTTGAGCAATGACCTTGCCCCTCACCGTGGGGGCTATCAAGAGACAGATATAAACACCTCAAAGTTCCCAGCGAGTTCCCTTAATTGGCACCTTTCTGTTCTGCTTTAAATTAATCAAAGCCAGTCCGATATTAATACTGTAGGGGGAATTAAAATCATGCAACGCATTAAAGATGTAATTTAAAATTAATAACTCATAATTATTTATCATGGCGTATCAGTGGAGCTATGAATTTTCCCTTCTAACCCAGTGCACAGTCTCTTGCCTTAGCTTTTAATAGCATCTGGACCATTACTGCGCCCAGCCTCGGTTCCCTCAGACACCCAGCCTAACAGACGTAATTCATTTAATTTAATTTTGGGGGGCTTAATTGTGGTAAATCACTACTTAAGAAAAGACATCTATTTGAAAGGACAAATTGGGATAATTTAATAAAAGCTGGAGTGACGAAAGCCAAGCAGTTAACAATGTGCTGTGGGTTTTGACCAGAGAAGCCCCCTAATTCTTTGACATACTTATTGAGAGATGTGAGGTTCAGTGCCCAAGTCTTTAAAAACAGTCTTTAAAAACATTAAACCATTCAAAAGGTTTAATGAACAATGGAAACAACCCACATGCCTATCGATATGGGATTGAGCAAATAAACCATGGTCTCTCCATTCCAATGGAATATTATACAGCCATACAAAAGAATGAGGATGGATTTTACGTATTGATAGGGACGAATCACCAGGATACATTAAGTTGAAAAGAAATCTTAGAACAGTGGATAGTATGCTATTATGACAAAAGGAAAAACATATTCCATAATATGTGTATAGTATAGAATATCCCTGAAAAGAAACATAAGCAACTGGTACCATTGGTTGCCTCTGGGGAAAGAATGGGTAGCTGGGGGACAGAGGAAAGAGAGAGAGGTCTCATTCTTTATACACTTTGGTAGCTTTTGAATTTTGTAGCTCATGCACGTATTACTGATTCAAACAGATATAAAATTAAAATAGTAATAGTGGGAAACCTTTGCCAACATGGGTCTTGAATATCTTGCATCGTCTCACTCTCTTTTCCAAATATTCCCTGGTGTTCTGCGCATTTCTACTTCTCATAATTGTTACCATGTGCCGAGTGTCCCCTCTGGACTGGTCACTCTGCTGACTTCATCCCTTTTGGTCTTTACATCAACCTTGGGAGGCAGGTCTTATTAACCCCATTGATTCCAACATTTTATCGTGCAAAGTTTCAAACATACAGGTGAAAAAATTTCTCAGTTAACATCCATATACTTACCACCTAAATTCTATCATCCTCCTTTATTACAGACTGTTTCACGTGTCTGTCCCTCTCTCCATTTATCAGTGTATCTCATTTTTCCCTGCAATTCACGGAAAATTGCAGACATCCATGTATTGTCCCCTAAATACTTCAGCATGACAGTAATGAATTGGAATGCAATCTTTGCTTAGGATACCTTTTTATTAAAAAAAAAATAAAATTTACACACAGTGAAGAACACTAATCTTAAGTGTGCCGTTGGCTGAATTTCGACAAATACTTACACTTGAGTAGCCCAAGCCCCTCTCGTGATATAGAATATTTCCATCTCCCCAGAAAATGCCTCCATCCTCCACCCTAACTAATCTCCAGCTTCTAGATGCAACAATTGTTCCATCCCCCCCCCCCCTTTATAGATTAGTTTGGCTCGGGTCAAACTTCATATAAGTGGAATCGTATAGTATGAATTCTTGTGTAAGGCTTCTTTCACTTGGCATGAATTTTGGAGATTCATCTGCATTGTGTGTATATCAGTAGTCTGTTTCTTTTTATTGCTGTGTAGTATTCCATTGTATGGACACATTACCATATATTTATCTGTTTACCTATTGGGGGATGTTTGGGATGTTTCCAGTTTGGGGCTATTATAAAGTTGCTCTGAACATTTTATACAAATAATTTTGTGGGCATGTGTTTTTCTTTATCTTGGCTAAATACCGAGGAATAGAATTGCTGGGTCATGTCATACGTGTAGGTTTACTTCTATAAGACACTGCCACATGTATTTCCAAAGTGCTTGCACCACTTTACATTTCCACCAGACTTGATGGGGAACTAAAGGAGATTTACAAATCGGGGCACACTAAATTGTCTGTGCACGAAATGGTACATTGTCCAGGTTGTTCCACATTTGATGTCAGTCTTTAATTTGAGTCACTCGAGTGGGCATAAAATGGGATCGCATTGCTATTTTAGTTTGCATTTTCCCTGATGCCTTAGTGATATTTTCTAAGTCCATTGTAAAGACACTATAGAGGCTCAGAGAGGTTAAGTAATTTGCTCAAGGCTGCACAGATTGCGGAATGAGGGTTCAGAACCTGTTCTCTGGACTTAAAAACTGCAGCTCCCAAGTACGAAGCTGTGCTGGACTGGTCTTTCCATGTGTTCCCTACCGAATCTCTAATCACAGGGCACCTTACCTGTGCTCTTATTTATACTCATACCCTTACTTAATAGCCTCACCTTTTTCCAAAAAGAGTTAAAGGACATTGATAACATGATAATGAGGATAATAAAATGTAACAGGATCAGGACCAAAGTAACAAAAACTATCCAGGCCCACAGAATAACTTGATTGAGTGTAAACTTTAGGCTCTGAGCTCCCTGGCAACCAGACCCTCAACCAGCAAAAGACACTGCTTATTGACAAACAGGAAAGAATTCTGCCAGCGGCAGAAAGCTTGCATGGGATGAAGCCACTAAGCATTCTCTATGGCATTTTTACAGCAAATGCAAAAGTGGTTTTCATTGTCAAAAATCCTGGTTCAGTGAGGGCAGGACCACCTGATCTTCTGAGCCACATGCATCCATAGTTGAGCCATATGATTTGAGGATTGTCTTCAGCCCCACTTGGAGGCAGGGGATGGGTCCAATGACCTCTTGAACCCCTCTTGGCGGGGCAGACACGGTTGGCGTTGCAGGATTCAGAGTATCCTTCCCTGCTAAGCCTCTCCTTGCTGTTGTTTTTATGTCATTTCCATGGGTTCAGACTTGGCAGGGGCCCAGATGGCCTTGGGCTCATGGCTGAGCACAGGCATTGGAAAGCTTTATGTTTATGGTCCCGACTTTGTTTGCAAACAACTGTAACTGTACTGCCCAAGTGTTCTCACCCTTGACCGTGTTCTGTGATCTCCTGGGTTCTGACTGAGGAAAATTAGTACTTGCAAAAGTGAAGTGGGATAATTCAGGCTGTCCCTGCAGCCCCTTCATTAGTCAGAGGTGGCCTACAGCCCACCATTCCCTCTTCTCCAATGGTTCCCTGTCCATCTTGTTTTGCCCATCTCCTTCCCCTTCTCTTAGCTCCCATGGCTCAGAGGAGCTCGTCTACCCTCAGCTCCAGGGGTGAACACAGGACCAGTCCTGACCAATCAGAGCTCTTCATACCTCTGCCTGTAATGACTGGTTAAAAGATGTGCATCTAACCCAACTAGGCTAACGAGCTTCCATTCTCGTGCTTTTGCTGGTAAAGACGTGGTCTCTAGCTTGGGTTGTTAAGCTGGAAGTATTTCAGCCTGGGGCTTTTGGTGGCTATTCTTGCCACTGTGTGAAAAGAGCCTGCCTGAGAATAAGGCCAGCACTGAGCAAAGCACCCCCAAAAGGTGGAGAGAGACAGATTCCAAATGATAGCAGCTGGGTTCCTGGATCCAGCTGTGCTTGGCACATAGTAGGTGCTCATTAAATATTCGCTGACTCAATCACCCAGTGATTCAACTTTAGGAGAGAGACCAGCGCACACCAGGTACCCAGACCACACTTAGGGTATAAATGACTGTCCCAGCCGACCCCCTGAGTGGATGCTGCTGTGTGTCTCTCTGGAGCCCCAGGGGAGCCCATGCCAGGCAGCCAGGGTCCCCGCAGGCCGATGTGCCCGCCGGAGGCTGAGCTGGCCCCTCAGAGACTGGGGTTCTTGAGGAAAACCGACACGGTCAGCCTCTCTTAACGCCCATTGACTGCGGCTGGAGGTGGAGGTGGGAAAATCAATATAAAGATTGGCTTTGGAGGAAAGGAAAAGAAGAAAAGCCCTTCTCTACTTCATCGAGGAGGCAACCGTCGAAAGACTATGTGGCGCGGCTGACTGGCAGTGTCGCATGCCACGCAGGCCTGTCTGTGCATTCTTGCTCGGCCTTCTGCTCCGAGTCACACGTATGGACTCCCGTCCCCACGCCTCACCTGTAGAGATGCTGAGCTCCGGACACCCTGAAAGGTCCTCCCAGACCACGTTTTCTCTGCTCAGACTTTAGGTGTTTATCACTCAACTGGTCTGCCAGGGTCTGGCATCAGCGTTGGGGACATAGTCATGAACAAGACAGACAAAAATCCCTGCCTTCAGGGAACCCATGCTCTAGGGAGGAAGTAGGTAAGGAACCAGATAAGTAAAATACGTAGTGTGTTGGATGGTTGTGTACGTGCCAAGGAGAAAACACATCAGGGACCAGATAAGAGACGCTGAGTGTGGGATGGCAATATTATACATTGACACTTGCGGAGGGAGCAGGCCACATGGCCATCTGGAGAAGGAGAAATGTGCCAGGAGGTAGAACAGCCAGGGCAAAGGCCCAGACTGGCAGGAACGTACTTGGAGGAATTGAAAAATAGCCAGGGGCCTGCATTGATGGCGTGAGTGAAGGAGGGGGGAGTTAATGAGAGACGAGGTCAGAAAGGGGATGGGGGTGGCTGGTGGAGGCTGGTGATTGTTCACGTTCCCTGATTGAGATGGGAAGCCACTGGAAGACCCCAAGAAAAGACGTACACGGGGGCTCCCGTGCTGCTGGGTGAAGAGAGGGGCACGGGCAGAAGCAGGGAGGCAAGTGAGTTAGGAGATGCTTGTATGGGTGGCTTGGACCAGCGTCGTAGCTGTGGGTGGTGTGAACGCTCATTCATTAAGTCAGCCACAATCTCTTTCATTCAGAAGTCATTCAGTTTAATTAGAACATCTTATAAAAAGGAAAAGAATAAGCCTGTGGCTGGAAAATTCCAAGAGGGTAGGACCTCCTATACCACTTTCGTCTGCAGCCTTACCCCCTTCTTCAACAGAACTGGAGGCTGTTCACAGACGCTTCCCGTCCAGGCCACCCACGTCGTAGGAAGACTACCCCCTTCCATTGTGGATGCAGGTTTGGGGTGGCTGAAACTTATACAATTTTGGAGGATCTCACGAAGAAAAAAATTTTTAATTATGAATAAAAATTAGAAGTGAATCTTTATTTGAAAGGGGCCATTGCAAGTGTAAGCTTCAGAAGTCCCACGGGAAACCCACTGCCCTTGTCTGCCCACCTAATCATGTTATCTGAGGCGTAATCAAGGTGATGCTCATAATTGTTTAGTCAGGATTTGGCACGTAGTTCTTAACAAGTAGCAAAGTGTTGAGAGTGAGAAAACAGTAATAATAATAATAATAATAATAATAATAGCAATAATGATTATCAGCATGGAGTTTGCATAATTTTCTGAGCAGTAGGCTTCTAGCTGCAGACCCTTGGGCTCTGGATTCAAATTCTGATGCTAGTACCAGCATACGCTGGAGGACACAGTGAAATTACTTGCCCTCTCTGGCCCTTTCTCTTGTTCTGTCTGCAGAGGGATGGAACCAGGACAGGGGAGACCCCCGGACAGCCCGTCCAGCCTCCCAGCCCCCACTCCATCACCCTCAGGAGGAGGAGGAGAGGAGGTGTGGAGGTCGAGTTCCGGCCCCAGGTGAAGGGAGGAGTGGGGGTGAGGAGAGGAGCCTGAGGTTGTGTCCCACGGGCCTGGCTGACCCAGGCTGCTGGTTCTGCCTTCTCCGGGTTGGTTGGAGCAGGCAGACTAAGCGCTTGCTGGGAAGTTTTGCCAGGTTAATGAGTGCCCTTGAGGGAGCCAAGGTCCAGCTGCCTCTGCTCTCCCCAAGGGGATTGCACACACACTGCTGTGAGGGGAATAGCAGGCCTGGTGTGGGGACCGGGAAGGCGGAAGGTGTTAGACTGGTGGGGAAGGCAGGAGATGGAGGATGGGGGAGGAGGCAGAGGGGGGAAAAGAAGAGGGAGAGGGGGGAGAGGGGACGTTTCTGCACAGTGGAGGAAGTCTGCCAGTGGTAAATGTTTGATTTACAAAGTGGGTCTGGGCAATGCACACCTGCAGCGATAATCATATTAACATCAAACCATGGCCCAGTGACACTGAAACCACAGATGTAACCCACAGCTTCATTTTACAGATGTGCAGACTGAGGGCAGAGACCGAGGTAATGTCTCTATTCTCACACTATAACTCTTGCTACGGTTAATTGAGCACTTACTATATATGCCAGGCCTTGAGCGTGGCACTTGATTTTCAAAAAGTGATGTATTGTTACTGACAGCCTTCTTTTACTTAAGTATTGTCCCATTCACCTATTCATAGCCCCTTGTGTTTCTCATGTCAGTGTCTGAGGGATGGAGACGTCTCCCTTTACCTGCTGGGGAAGCTCATGTTGGCAGGTATGTTGGTCAGAGTAGCCCCTCAGTACCTTACCTGTATTATCTCATTTAATCCCAGCAATGAACCCATAGTGATAATAATGTCTGACATCTGTTTCATTCTTGCTGCCTGCCTGGCACTGTGGTAGGTGCGTTCACATGACTGAATTCCTTTCATCCTTATAGTAATTCTATGAGTTCTCAGGGAATTTTGTCATTCCTATTTTGCAGATGAGAAAACTGAGGCTCAGGGATGAACTTGCCTTGCTCAAGGCCACTAAGCTAACAAGCAGCAGAGCGAGGTCTGTCTGACCCCAGTATCCTAAGTAAGATCTTGTATGTCAAGTGTCATATCCAGATGTGGGAGGACTGCTGTTCTCAGTGGGGTTCTCACTGGGAACAAGAAGTGGGGCTGTAACAGCAGCAAGTGGACTTTAGGTCAGCTTCAGGAAGGACTCCCTGACACCCCCATAGGCCCTGAGGAGAGCTTCAGAGGGATCCCTGGGAGAATCAGGCTGTCCTCTCTGGCCCTACTTAGAGGGGGGTGGCTCCAATGACCTCTTGAGGTCACTTCCATCCTGGACTGGACTCCCAAGCTCATGCTTCTCCTTGCGCCTCTCAGAGCTTGTGTGAGTTTTCTAGGGTTGCTGTAACCAAGTGCCACAAATTGGTGGCTTAAAACAACAGAAATGTATTGTCTCACAGTTCCAGAGGCTGGAAGTCCAAGATCAAGGTGTTGTTAGGACCATCTTGTCTGAGGCAGTGAAGGAGAATCTGTCCTATGCCTCTTTCCTGGCTTCTGTGGTTTGCTGGCCATCTCTGGTGTCCCTTGGCTTCTAGGCACGTCACCTCAATCTCTACCTTTATGTTCATATGGCATTGTCCCTGTGTGCATGTTGGGGTCCTAGTGTCCCCTTTTTATAAGGACACCAAGCATACTGGACTAGGGCCCATCCTAATGGACTCATCTTGACTAATTACACCTACTACAACCCTATTTCCAAGTGAGGTCCTGGGTGTTAGGGATCAGGGTATGAATTTGAGGGGCAAAATTCAGCTCACAACAGAGCTCAGTCAGGGTCCTGCTTTCCTCCCTGCCCCAGGTTCCAGGCTGGCCTCTCCTTTCCCTGTTCTCTTCCCCCGAGGTTCTCTCCATGCCCATCCAAGCCAGCCTGGGTCACTTTCCTTCCCTGCCCACCTCTCTCCTCCCTCTCCCAGGATACTGCCCACCCCTCACCCTCATCACCCACTCCTGATGCCCAGGCCTGGCTCAGAGAACATGCTCAATAAAAAAATATTTAAAAAGAAATGAATGAAGTCAGCTTTGGACAGTTCTTACATACTCATTCATTCATTCATTCATTCATTTCGCTGATCAATATTTACTGAGCCCCTACTGCATGTCAGACACTGTTGTGGGCGCTGGGACGTGGCAGTGAACACACCGGACAAAACACTCACATTCTCTTGGGGAGAATGTAGAGAGCAAACAAACAAACAAACAATAAATGATTTGTATGTTAGGAAGTGCTTGGTGGGGTGGGAGTAGAGCAGGATTAGGGGGCATGGAGTGCCAGGAGAAGGTTGGGGCTCACTTTTAGGTAAGGTGGTCAGGGTAACCTCAGAGAGAGAACAGGCTTTCAGCAAAGCCTTGTAAAAAGTGGGTTTGCTATGATGGAAAGAATGGCCTGGGCAGAAGGAAACAGCCTGTGCAAAGGCCCTGAGGTGGGATCAGGAGCAGAGGCCGTCAGTGGCTGTACTGTAGGGAGGGAGGGAGGGAAGGAATGGTGGGTCGTAGGGGGAGGGGGAGGCCAGAGGGGCCGTGGCAGATCATGCAGCAACTTGTGGGCCGCAAGGAGGACTTGGGCTGTTTCTCGGAGCGAGATGAAAGCAGAGGAGGGATGTGATCTGACTTATCAGGTTTAGCAGGCGCCTCCTGGTGGCCGAGCGGAGAATGCACTGTAGGGAGGCAGGGTGAAAGCAGAGGACAGAAGAGACTACTGCACAAGTCCCAGCCGGAGATGACCGTGGCTTGGAACAAGGGGCTGCAGTGGAGGTTGGTGGGTAAGATTGGATCTATTCTGAGGGTTTCACTCACACATTCATTCATTCATTCATTCATTCCCTCATCCATCCTATATATTGAGAACCTTCTCTGTGCCAGGCACCGGGGGTACAAAACACTAAGAAAAACAGACTTAGACTCCTGCCCAAATGGAGTAGAAGTTTAGTGCACAGACAGATGTTAATCCAATAAGCATAAAATAAACATATCATCGCACTCTACCACCAGTAGCAGGAAGTCGAGGAGCAGGGGCTCCCAGAGAGACCGTTGTGAACACACGTCTCAGCTGGGGACCTTCTTGTTTGCATTCCTCATCAGGCACACGGAGAAACTGAGGCGCACAGAGGGGACATGACTGGTTCAGGGTCACACAGCAAGCCCCCGGCAGAGCTAGGGAAAGAATTGGCTCATGCCTCCCCTCCCTGCACCTCCCAGAAGGTGGCTGTCAGTTCCCATCACCGCGTCCCGGAGCCCGGGCCTCCCCGGGAGCAGCCACCCGTGGTTTATGACCCCCGAAGCCCCTCCGAAGTGTCTCGTCAGCGAGGCCGTGGGCCACAGGAGATGGGCTCGTCCCCGCGCGGGCCCAGGCAGCGGCAGATCGATTGCGCGTGTGCCGCCCTGATACTCCATCTCATTAGGGCTTCGTTTTCATCTCCCAGCTTCCTGGCAGCCTTCAAATTATCCCATAAAATTTATTTACTATTTCATGAATACATAAGCAGCAGGCAGGCACAAGCTTTTTATATATTTACACTGTATATATTTCACGGGAGACTTATAGCTGTCTCTAAGGCAGAGAGGGGGAGAGGGAGAGAAAGGGAGCAGACGGAGCTGGCAGCTGGTGGCAGAGGGAGGCGGAGGGAAACGCACGGAGGGCGAGCAGGGATGAGGGTCCCCCGGTGCCCACAGCCACGCTGGGCCGTGCTGGGCTGACCTGAGACTGCCCAAGGGACGGAGGGGACGCTCCTTGCTGGGACACTCATCCTGGGGCCGTGGAGGCAGGGCCGGGGTCCTGGGTCTGAGGGTCGGGGCTGAGATTGAGGCTCGTGTCAGTGGTTCTGGGGTGTGAGGCCCCAGCCTTAGGACAGTCTGGTAAGTGGGCACTGATTGGCCACAGAGAAATTCTGACCCTGGTCAAGAGCTGGGTCCTCATCCTGGCCCCAGAGTCAGCCCTGACCACTGCTCCAGACTGAGTCCTGACCCTGGCCACAGACTGAGCCCGGATCCCAGTTAGAGACCAAGTCCTGACGACAGCTACAGACTGAGCCTTGATGCCAGTCACAGCCTGAGCTCTGATGCTTGTTGTAGACTGAGCCCTGATCCCAGTCACAGCCTGAGCTCTGATCCTTGTTGTAGACTGAGCCCGGATCCCAGTCACAGCCTGAGCGCTGATCCTTGTTGTAGACTGAGCCCGGATCCCAGTCACAGCTTGAGCCCTGACCCTGGTCACAAACTGAGCTTTTATCTTGGTCAAAGATTGACTACTGACCCTAAGCCAGGACTAAGCCTCAACTCTGGTCAAACATTACGTCCTGACAACAGTGACAGCCTGAGCCCTGACCTTAATCCCAGACGAAACCTCAACTCACTAGTCCCATTTGCTATCATTCGTGTATTTACCCTCTTAGCCATCTGTCTCCATTGTCATCATTATTACACATCATCATCACTGTTTACTGAGCACTCACTAGGTACCAGGCCCGGAGCCTTTACTCATTTTAATTTTCTTAATAACTCTCCGAGGTCAATTCTCACTCTTTTATCTATCCATAAGTCCATTGACTGACTATCATCTAATGATCTCAATTATCCATTCCTTCCTCCCTCCTTCCTCCCTCCTTCCTTTCTTCCTTCTTTCTTCTCTACCTCCTTCCGCCCTTCCTACCTCCCCTCTCCCTCCCGCATCCTTCTTCCTTCCTCCCTTCCTTCCTTCCTCCCTTCCTTCCTTCCTTCCTTCCTTCCTTCCTTCCTTCCTTCCTTCCTTCCTTCCTTCCTCCTTCCTTCCAAGAGGCAGTCCAATGCAGTGGTTAGGAGCATGGTCCCTGGACCCAAAATGGCTGGATTCAAATCCTAGCTCCATCTCTTACCAACTGAAGGACACTGACAACTTAATTAATCTCTGACCTGGTTTCTGCCTCTGTAAAATGAAAATAATAGTCCTTCCCTTCAAGAATTGGTGCAAAGATGAACCGAGTTAATAGCTGCAGCTAGATGTTTACAATAGTGCTGGGAAAGAGCAAGCAGTTAGTGAACGCTCGCTGTGATTCTCCATAGAGCCACTGATTTAACCACATGTACCGAGCCCCTTATCTGTGCCAGACACCAGGCTTTCAGTGATGAGTAAGATACCAGAAAGACCATGGTAACGATGAGCACCGGAATGGTCACTGTGTGCAAGGCACTTTACACTCATTGTTGCAGTCCTCTAAAGGGCCCCGTGAGATGGGCACCAGTGTTATCACCATTTTACAAATGAGTGAACTGAGACCCAGAGAGGTTGAGTGACTTGTCTGAGGACACACAGCTCACAGGTGGTGACAGTCTGGCTGGTGAGCCAGTGTGCTTAACCATTGGGTGACAATGCCACCTTGCCATCACAGGCATGCAAGGTGAGCAGTGCTGTCCAGGAGGGTGTGCAAAGGACTATGGATGGGGGAATGAGCCAAGAGCTCCGCCCAGGGCCAGGGTGGGAGTGAGGTCCACTGAGCTGGACCATCCGACAGAATCTTCTGGAGTCACCTATAAACCACCCATCCCTGGGGATCTCTCCTGACCTCCATCCAACCCCAGAAGTACCTGTTTTCCCTGTAGGTCCCTGGCTCTCTCCCAGTCTCCCCGGGAAGCTGGCAATTCACACGCCACAGGGGACGAGACTGTAAGAACAGACCCACCCTGGCCTCCTCCATGCAGAGAGGTGCTCTGTAATTTGCTTTCAGGGCTGAAAGCAAAGGCAGCATTGGGCCAGCTCGGTGACACATGCAAGGCCTTAGCTTCGGGGCAGGCGCCCACCTCAGCACGGACCGTGTAGCATTTATTATTAATGGTAATAATAATTATAATTGCTTATTGATTTCCCCCAGTGCACTCGGCCCTCTACCCAGCACTGCGTTCGGGTCACTGCCCAGCAGACTCACAAATCTATGCCCAGTGCAATGCATCGCACAGGGCTGGTGCTCAATAGACGTCCAATAATGTGACTGAGGCCACACATACGGTCCCTGCCTGCCACGTCCCGGCGCACACGCTGCTCTGGTTCACGGCTAACCAGAGAGCGTCCACGGCAACCACACGGAATCTGCCTCTGACCGAGAGCCATGTGTTACTTGCTTTATTTATTTATTTATTTTTAGCATTTGCCGTGGATCAAGAAAACGCTCTCCTGGCACACAAGAAAACTAAGAGGAAGACACTCTGTTGGTCCTCCAGGATTATCTGTGACCGCAGTTCTAAACCTTTACCATGCACACAAATGCCCTGGGGGAATCTTGCTCAAAGCAGATTCCCAGGCCCTGCCCCCAGAGATGGTGATCCAGTGGGTGTGGTTCTGGAGAGGGTCGGGAATCTCCATATGGGAAAATACCTGGAGGTGAATCTGGGACAGGGGCCCTTTTCTGCCCTTCAAGGTGTCTGGTCTCCCACTGCCAAGGTCTCCACCCTCTCTGTGCTCCGGCCTCAGTGCTACGACATCACCCCAAAGGGAGGTTTTTCAGGTGACTTGGGCCAGGCAGGGACGGGAGCTCACAGGTCTTCGTTTTACGAGGTATCTTTTTCTTTGTAAAACACTCTACAGTTGATAAAGCACTCGCCCACATTTTGAAGCACTTCTCGGTTTGTCAAGGGCTTTACAGAGCACCCTTCCCCTCATCGCCTTCCGTCCTCACTGCCCTCTTTAAGGAGACTTCTCATCACCATTTGGCAGCTGAGGGAACTGAGTCTGAGGTAACCAGCCTCGGGGCCCTGGCTTTGCTGCGTCTAAAACACACGTGCGCTTCATCCGACTTCTGAGCTCTTTGCAATCAGGGGACCGTGCAGGACAAGACATTTCCCAAAGGTGCTTCGAACCTCAGATGAGTAACCCTGCTGCCCAATGATGGAAGAAAGTGCCCCAGCCCCCGTGGGCCTGTCTGCCCATCTCGCCACGCCGGCCTGTCTCCTAGCATTCTCCAGCTCCCTCCCTTTCCCAAAAAACTGTCAGAGTGGCAACCTCGGCTCTTTCTATCTAATCCTCACAGCCTTGCCACACGGGCATCTTCGTATCTGTTTCACAGAAGAAGAAACAGAGGTTCCAAGAGGTCAGCTCGCTTGTCTGAACTCACATCTACTAGGCAGATGTGGCAAATCTGAATCCAGTTCTTTCTAATTCCTACATGTATGCTTTTTGCTGCTGGGTCGCAGTCTCTGCCCTGTCTTGAAAGGCCGCAGGTCTCAGGACCACCCTCGGGTGAGTGGCCACACCGGGCAGAGGGCAGAGGGCCGCGTCTCATCATTGAGACTGCCACCTGGTGGAGCCCACGTCTCTGGGAGTTTACGGATGTTACTGCTGAAGACGACAGCGATTGATTGCGGAGGGAAACAGGGGTGAGGAGGAGGGAGGGGGAAGTGTCTGGGCCAAGGGAGCCTCTGGAAGGTGCCTGTGGTGTGGGGACTAAGAACAGACTCCTCCCAGCCTGCAGGGCTTATGCTCAGGAAGTGACCAAAGAATGATGTAAGGAGATTGGTTGGGACTCCTGAGATATGGCAAGGCCATCAGCAGCTCAAAGCCTCTGGGGCCACTCACCAAATCATGTCTCGTGGCCCAAGGCCATGCCCCCCGGAAGAAGTAATCCACCCATCGATGCATCGAACGAATGCATGCATTCATTCATTCACTAACTTAACAAATACCCATTGAACACCCACCATGTGCCAGGCCCTCTGTAGGCAATGGGGATTCAGTGAGCAACTATGTAGGGGACCCTTGGCCCTTCTAGAGCTAATATTCCAGTGGGGAAAAGACATCCTAAACCGAGTCAACAAGTCAGCAAAACCATCTCAGCCAATGACAAGTGCCACACTTAGAATTTAAGACACATTGAGGCGCTAGAAAGGGATGGAGGCCTGAGAGCACGTGGTCAGGGACGCCCCTCTGAGGGGTGCCACGTACACGAGACCGAGAGGGCAAGCGGAAAGCCCTTCCATGCAGAGAGGCCCCCAATATTCAATCATGACAATGTGATACACCAGCATTAAGCCTGCAGAGTTTTGTGTTTTTTTTGACTTGGAGATAGTCACAGCCGGGGCCGTGGTGGCTGACAAGGGCAGTCTCTCAAAGTGACAGGCAAAACACACCTGGTCTTTCGTAACTATCTTGAGCTGACATCAAAAACCGTGTATTGATTAAGACGGATGACAGTGAAATCCCCGTGTGAGGGGGGGGAGGGCAGGAGCGTGCAGGGCGGTGGGAAGCTCGGGAGGACTGGGGAGCTGGGCTCCCCCATCTCTTCCTCTGCTCCGTCCACTTCTGGCAGGATGGCCCTTTTAGCGGCCTGAGCTGTCATTCTGGCTCTGTCATCTACCAGCTGTGTGACCTTGGACAAGTAACTTTGCCTCTCTGAGCCTCAATTTCCTCATCTGAAACGGAAACCCCCGTGTCCATGATTCTAAAACATGTCTTTTCCCCTATATTTTAATGAGTCAGACATCAAGATAGGCTTTTGTAATACACACCCATATCCCCCGGGGATCTTGTTAACCTTCAGATTCTGATTCAGCAGGCCCGGGGTGGGGTGGAGACAATGCATTCCTGCCAAGGTCTCAGGTGACAGTGGATGCTAGGAATCTGTGGACCACCTTTGGAGTAGCCAGGGAGCGGTGGATTTCTACATTTCATGTGGTTGCTATTAAATCAAGGGGGCAAAGCTACAGCTGATGGAATTTTCGATTTCAGGAAATGCATTAACCCCGTGTTTCACTTTATTCCCCCAGTAACCCCATAAAAATATTTATAAAGCACCCAGCACACAGCCTGGCACGTTGAAAACATTAATAGATGTTAGCTCACTCCTTTGAAAACCTCAAGGGCTGATGTGGGATGTGAAGGCGGACGCTGGACTTGGAAGGTCCATCTATAATTGGATGAGATCCCCATGAGGCCCAAACATAGGAGGGGGCGGGATGCTGGCAGCTTCTGTGGAGAGAAAAATGTTAATTCCTCTCGCCACCCCCACATCCCCCAGCTCAGGGACGTGTTTGATCAGGTCCGCATCAAACGACACATTTGCAACAAGACAAAACGGGAGCACAGGGGACTCCAGCCACCCCCCAACCAACCCCTACCCTGACCTCCTTCAGACAGACACTATGCAAAAGCTTCAGTGTCTGTTTCAACGCGCAGAAGCTCACAAGCACCTGGGCAGTCTCGCCTGCCGTTGAGACACTCGGGAGAGGAAGGGCAGGAGAAGCAGGCAGGGGAAGTTGGATTTTATTTAGGGTCTGGGAACCAGGAGCCGAGAAACGGAGAGAAAGAGAGTGAGCTAGGAAGGGAGTGGGAGGGCAGGGTGCTAGTTATAATCCTCCAGCCACTCCTGTAAGGAAGACGCTACCTTGGAAAGAGAGTATTCAAGTTTGCATCTTCCGGTCCATTCTCTTGCCTGGTATGAGCAACAGCATTAGGAGGAGGCAGTAAAGGACCTTATTACCTTTTATTTCTCAGCTGAGGAAACTGAGCCTTGCAGACTTGGATGAAATCACCCACTAGCGAGTGGTGAGCTGGATTCAGTGGACGTAGGCGGGCCAGGGTGGGGCCTGAGACTGCCGTTCTAACAGCTCCCAGGTGATGGCAATGAGGCTGGTCCATGATCCGCTCTTGGAGTAGCGAAGATGTTCTGACTTACACCTTTGAGAGACACAATCCAGGCACTGATCTGCCGCCACCCCAGAACGGTGTCGTGTATTTATTCTGCCCCAATGTGCTGGGTGTGACTCATCTTCCAGGCGTCGCGTTGAGACACAGTCAAGAACAAGGCAGGCCTGGTAGAATGTAGACCAAAAGCGAATCAAGGAAGCTCTTACAAATGGTAAAAAGAGTGGCTGTGCTCACAGCACACAGAAGTACATTGAATTAGGGAGGAAAATGGACTGTGCAGAGCAGCCACTGCAAAAGACCCT
This sequence comes from Rhinolophus hipposideros, assembly GCF_964194185.1. Taxonomy (NCBI): domain Eukaryota; kingdom Metazoa; phylum Chordata; class Mammalia; order Chiroptera; family Rhinolophidae; genus Rhinolophus; species Rhinolophus hipposideros. Next base: position 8,153,137 of record NC_138070.1, read on the forward strand.
AATCAGTGTATTGGGAGCCAGGGGGGGAACCATCAGGCTCGGGTGCCACACCCCCACTCCTGCGGGGTGTCTCTGAGATCTTGGTGCCTGGATACACCCATAAAAGCAGTGAGAAAATCAACCCAAACCACAGCAGGGACGTTGGCGCCCCAGCCCTGTGTTTGCTGTGAGTCAGAGCTTCATATTTTTCCAAATGGAAGGGATATCACCTTCCCCATCTCCCAGGACATCAGAATTCATCACCACCCTGTGGTGGCCAGGGTGAGCAAATAAAAACACAGTGTGACCAGGGAAATTAGAATTTCAGGCAGACAACCAATAATTATGTGTGGTATTAGTTATGTCCCATGCAAAATGCGTGAACGAGGCCTAAATGTGTGGACATAGGTTGTCCAACCAGCATCTATCTCTCCAGTTCCCAGACCTGGGTGAGGATGGACCCGTGGAATGCACGCACATAAAGCTGCAGAGTTATAAGCATGTACAGTGTCCTAAATATAATATGCATCTGGCAAAGGCCGGCTATAGTGTATACCTATATGGGGTGAGGAGGGAAAGAAGGAGGGAGGTAGCTGTGTCATCTTGAGCAAGTGACTGTAACTCTCTGACCTTCAGCATTTTCATCTCTAAGTTGGGGACCCAAATAGTGCTCGTCTCAAAGGGTTATGAAGAGGATGAAATGAGATGTCATTAAAGTACATAACACCGTGTCTGGTATACAGCAGGTTTCCATAAATGTTGGCTACCTACTGGCCCTTGGTGGACTGCAGAAACAGCCACAATATTTAGCAGTTCTGCCCATCAAGAGGTGGAGTTGATCTCCCCTACCCCCGCTAATCTGGCCTGGCCTTGTGGCTGGCTTTGTCTCCTGGAATGCACTGGCCGTTATGTGCCAGCTCAGAGCCTAAGCCGTCAGAGGCTTTGCAGCACCTGCTGCTAGAATGCTGCTGCCTGCAAGTGAAGAAGCCTGAGCTAGCCTGTTGGAGAATGAGTGACCCAGGGCCCTGTTGCCTATAGCCCTGCCAAGAGCCAGCCTGGATCACCAGGCAGCATCCAGCTCCCCAGCTGCCTGCAGACACATGAAGAAGGCCTGCCAAGATCAGCCCAGCTGACAGAGTCGTGGACCAAATCAAGGGAGTTGTTTGGAGCCGCACATTTTGGGGTGGTCTGTTGTGCAGTAAAAGCTAACTGACCCCAATCCCTCCGGGTCATGCGTCTTCCTGTTGTCTAGGCTTAGCGTGTGTGGCAGGTTGAAAAATGGCCCGCCAAAATGCCCACATCCGAATCCCCCAAACCTGTGACTATGTGGCCTGACATGGCAAAAGGGGCTTTGCAGAGGGGACTCTGTTAGGGAGCCTGCGATGAGGGCCTGTCCTGTATTATACTGGTAGTGGCCTAACATGATCATAAGGCGCCTTAGAAGAGGGAGGCAGGAGGCTCAGAATTATAGAGAAGGACACGTGACAGTGGGCGTAGAGCAACAATGAGAAGGTACTACACAGCTGGCCCTGAGGATGGGGAAGGGGCCATGAGCCCAGGAATGAGGGCAGCTAGAAGGTGGAAAAGGCGAGGAAATGGATTGTCCCCTCGAGCCTCCAGAAGGAGCACAGCCCTGCCAACACCTTGATTTTAGGACTTCTGATCTCCTGAACCGTAAGAGAGTAAATGTGTGGTATTTTAAGCCCCCCACTTGTGGTAATTTGTCACAGCAAGCCCTTGGACCGAATGTAGCATACCAGGCCTCTGTGCCTGCTGCATTTCCCACCCTCTGGTTAAAAGCAAGCTAGGATTTTGTTCTCCTGGTGACAGATGACCATGACAGCTGACAAGTCACAATAGCACTCCTAATAATAATGGCTAATATTTCTTGAGCCCTTATCAGGCGTCAAGCACATCAGGCTGATGGCTTTGTATGAATCATTTCAGTTAATCTTCACAAAAGGCCTAGGAGGAGGTACCATTATTATTATTATTATTATTATTATTATTATTCCCATTTCACAGGTGGGAAAACTGAGGTTCCGAGAGGTTATAAAATGTGCCGAAGGCCACACCACAGGAAGTGGCAGGGCTGGAGTTTACATCCAGCTCTGTCTGACTTCCAAGAATCAAAGATACTTAAACCTTCCTGGACTCAGCTCATGCCGGAAGAAACCGTCCTCACCCCTCCCTCTTGCCTCTTCCCCCTCCAGGGGAGGGGACTCTCATACATTTCCCTTGCCACCAATGGCCCTTACCCTCTTTTCTTTCTCCCCAAGCCTCCACAAAAGGCTCTTTCTCTCTTCATATGCCATTTTATATGGCACAGACAGGCTGGCATTTCTGAAAGGAACTTTATTTCTTTTTTGGCTTTCCCTCAGCTTTGTAGCGAAGAAAATAGAAATTGCAAAAATATGGACAAGTTCTCAGACTGCAGATTTCTGATCCTGAGAATTCCCTCCAACCAGGATGGGTTGGCACTGCTGACTGGCACCATGCCTGGCTTCCCTTCCTCCCAGCTCCAGGCCCCCACCTGCTGGGCAGCGTCTTGCCTCCCATCCTTGGCAGAGGTTTACCTAAAATTAACAGTATGCGATGATCTTGCTTATAGAGACATTGGGCTTTCTCCTTTACCTCTTCTTATGTTACCAGCACCCCAGTTTTCTTAGGGGAACCACAGCTCACTCCCTCTCAGGCCAGGTGGCCGTCATGAGGCTGACCCTATCCCCAGGTCCTGGGATAGGTAAGTGACCCCAGGCAGGTCAATGAGAGTACCACATCCTCTTTCCCCATAGTGATTGGTTCAGGCACAGGCACATGACCCGAGATGAGCCAATCAGAGCCAAGGAAGAAGGATATCTGATGTTTGCTGGTGCTGTTGAGTAAAAGTCACTCTCATTTTTGCTGTGGTTGGTGCCTGGAGCAGCCGGGGGCCATCTTTGCCAATGTACGAGGAGCGGCTGCCAAAAATGAAGACAACACAGAAAAAAGCTTTCAAAATGAAAGAGAGACAAAGTCTTGATAGCATTGTTTGAGGACCTGGATCCAGCCGTGCCTGAAGTCCTAGATATAAACTATCAACTTTTCAGTCAATGAGAAAATAAAGTGTTTCTGCTTCAGCCACTTTGAGCTGGGTGTCCATCACATCCTGCTTATACAATGCAATAGCTGGCATGGACCGAATGCGGTCCTAGTTTGGGTTCCCCTGAAACCAGAGCTTGAGACAAGGACATGGGTACAGATCATTTATTTGGCAGGTGATCTCCAGAAGCGGGAGTGAGGGGCAAAGGAGAGTGATTATCAAGGTGTAATTACTGAAATCACTGAAAGTCAATATCAAGGTGTATGACTGAGGTTGCTACTGCGGGCAATAGTCTCGATTTCTTTGGGACCTCCTGAGGAGTGTAGAAAGTGCCTTCCAGAACTATCTATGGGAGACCAGAAGGCTGGATCATTATCCTCTGGCTGCTGACCTCCACTGTTAGAAGGGCTGAGCGCAGGGCCCATGTGGTAAGCAGAATAATAGCCCCCTAAATCTGTCTATGTTCTAATCCTCAGAACCTGTGAAATGTTGGGTTACATGGCAAAAGGGAATGAAGGTTGCAGAGGGAATAAAAATTGCTAGTTAGCTAACTTTAAAATAGGGAGAGTAGCCTGGGTTATCCAGGGGGGCCCAATGTAATCATTAGAGTCCTTAGAAGGGGAAGAGGGAGGCAAAAGAGGAACAACCAGATGCAGTGGGAGAAAGACTTGGCCCAATGTTGCTGACTTTAAAGGTGGAGGAAGGGGCAACCAGCCAAGGAATGTGGGCAGCTTCTAGAAGCTGGAAAAGGCAAGGGAGTGATTCTCTCCTAGAGCCTCCAGAAGGAATGCAGACCTTGATTTTGGCCCAGTGCAACCTATGTTGGACTTCTGATCTCCAGAACTGTAAGATTATAAGTGGGTGTTATTTCAAGCCATTCACTTGCTGGTCATTTGATACAGCAGCTATGAGTAAGTAATAGTAGCCATGACCCTAAATGTCCAGGCTGCACTGTGTACAGCTGAGTGGGTTCCAATGGCATCAGACAGGGCATGGGACAGAAGGAGGAAAAGACACACAGCTCATGCTTGATATAGGGTGTTGTCAACATGGGCCTGAATCTCAGCTCGCTTGCACAGAACTTGCACTTAATTAGAGGGGAGAAAGGGGATGTGACATGAGGAATCAGAGGCAGCTGCCACGTGCAGTCCCCACATGCCAGGCACAGTGCTAAGCGTGCCACATGCAATATCTTGTTTATGCCTCTATTCAAGTCAAAAGGGCTTCTCTCCTTTCCTTATGGAAGTCCTGAGGGCCCCCAAGGGCCTCTCTCCTAACGGGGGTTCCAGTCTGGGGGACCCCCCTGGTGGGCAGGTCATTGGCACAGCAATGATGAATGACCCACTAACTCTTACAAGTGATCAAATAACCTCTCCCTGCCTCCTTGGTTCTTCCAGGAGTCATCCTTCAGGTGCCCCACATCTAGTCACAGTCTAACTTCCCAGTGATAAAAACATCCAGGAATAGTAATATGCAGAAATGGAAGAGGACCCTTCATCTCTCGAACCTGGAAATCTCTTACCCAGGACAGCAAATGAGTGACTGCATCCCTGCCCGTGGCAGACATCACTAATCAATCGAGGCATTCTAGCTCACTAAGTCCAGACATGCTCACATCTTTCTTAACACGGTGGTCCAGGAGGCGCTGCTAATGCATTTGGAGATAGAAGGGTCAAGACGTTCCATGGCCACGATTGGTTACTTACTTCTCATGTATGAATTGGCTACCGCCTTCAATAACCAAGCTTCAAACTCCTCTGAAAATTGAGATGGAAAATGCTTTTGGGCAAACAACTTTGTCTTAAGGGAAATGTTGCCTAAGGGGTTCCAAATTCTCCCTGATTTCTTCATCACCCCAAGGTTTGCCTCTTCTGTTGGGTCTCCTTCTTACTCACAGCATCCACAACAAAAAATTGCTTCCATTTATTGAGCACCCACTATGTGTCAGACACTGTCGCAGAACATTTCTGAACCTTCCCATGATGAAGGTATTAGCCCTGCTTTGTATGTAAAGAAATTGAAGCTCAGAGACAGTTAGTGCCTCTTACTTGTCTAGGGTCACACATCATTGCCACCCTTCATAAGTCCCCTTTAAATGAACAACAGCAACAAAAAAATCACACTGCTCGGATTTAGTCATACAGTATGAGGATGGGGCTCACGTAGCCTCAAAACACCCAAAACCAAAACGGGAGAGGTAAAGAGCATGTGAGAAAAGGGGGCTCATTCCTTCAAGTATTCATCAAGAATGTTCTCAGCACCTACTGTGTGCCAGGTGCTGGGGCTACTGCACTGATTGTGCCAAGGTAGTCTCTATCCTCGTGGAATTCATAGTGTTTGGGTGGGGTGAGGAGGAGAGACTACAAATGACAAGCTTACAGATTGCGACAGGTGCCCTGCATGGCGTGAGGAAGGGGCCAAGAGGTACTTGCAGTGTTGCCTCTTCACAAGCCTGTTTCCCTCTTTACAAATGTCCTCCCATGAAGTTCCTAGGACTTTCCCAAGCAGATCATTTTTATCCTCAATACCCGAGGGCACTCGGTCCATTTTCTCAAATAGCCAGCCTATGTTTACCATGCCGCCATCCTTCCCAATTCAATCACTCTAATGAGGAGCTGCATTTTAGCACCTCATTTCTGTGTTAATTAAACATTTATTGAGCACCTACTATGTTAGGAGAATGGCTGTGTAGGTTGCACTAATGCTGCAGTTACCTGTGTGCTGTTATCCTGTGTGTTCAAAGCTATGGCAGCTAAGGGGTGGGGTCTACAAGCTATACGAGGTCGGGCAATTAAGTTCACGAACTCATCCTAGAAAAAGTGCTCCACACCTCATTGCTGAATATCTCTATAGTCACCTTCTGAATATCACTCCCCTTGGGAAGTTATGCGCTGACACCAGCGCCTAGTCCACCCTTCAAAGCAATTTTGGAACTCCTTTTCTGGAATGGCCATCAGAGCTGTCGTTGTATTACCCTTGATGCCCTGAATGTCATCAAAATGTCTTCCTTTCAATATTTCCTTTATCTTCAGGTAAGGAAAGAAGCCATTGGGGACCAGATCAGGTGAGCAGGGAGGGTGTTCCAATACAGTTATTTGTTTACTGGCTAAAAAACTCCCTCACAGACAGTGTCGTGTGAGCTGGTGCATTGTCGTGATGCAAGAGCCATGAATTGTTGGCGAAAAGTTCAGGTCGTCTAACTTTTTCACGCAGCCTTTTCAGCACTTCCAAATAGTCAACTTGGTGAACTGTCCAGTTGGTACAAATTCATAATGAAGAATCCCTCTGATATGAAAAAAGGTTAGCAACAGTGTTGCCACAAGTTCATGAACTTAATTGTCAGACCTCGTATGTTAGTAGGTTCCTAGAGCCATAAGGATCTGGAGATTATGTGCAGGGTTTGAAAGTTCGGCTGCCCACACTGGCCAGGAAGGAACCATGAAAACGGACAGGGTGTAAGACGAAAGGGAGTGGTGGGGGCTATGGAAAATTGGGGACCTCATGGTCTGCCTGAAAGGGGTGACTATTACTCATCTCCAGCAGGCAGCCGCCATGTAGAAGGTGCAGCATAAATATAAATATAATTTAATATATATATATGTGTGTATATGTATATATATATATATATATATTAAAAGATCCCAGAAATCCAAATACATATGAAGTCTGGCAATTTTTGAATGTTGACAACAAACACAACTAAAAAGTGCAAATGGAAAGGGGCAGACGGAACTCATTGTCCATACACTGATCTGACTTAGATTCTGGTTTAATCAATGGGGAAACGGAATCTCAGAGTGGTTTGCCTAAAATTTCACAGGAAGGGTCAGTTTGGCCCATTTTACTTAGAGTCAGAAGCCTGCTGTGCCTCTTCTCCAGGTCACTAAACCCTGTCCATGCATCTCAGGCCCGGGGAATTTCCATGGGGTGGGAGGTGGGAAGCAGTGTGGGGGGTGGAGGCAGAACTGTGTCTATGAGCAGGCTCTCCTCCGGCTCCCACATTCCTGACTCCTTTTTCAGCGGCTGGACAGTGCTTCCCAGTGTGTGGATCCAAGAGTCCTCTTTCTCACTCTTGATGTCTGTCTCTTCCTCTCTGTCTCTCAGTGTTTCTTTCTCTCTCTGTCTTTTGGCAGCAAATGCTCTAGCTTTGACTCCTTCTGTCTTTCCCTCTGCCTCTTTCCCCCTATTTCTTGGTCTCTGTCTCTCTTTGTTTCCATTCCTGCAGACTCTTTCTCTCTCTCTCTCTCTGTACGTTCCTTCTGTGCCTCCATCTATTTCTTGGCCTATATTCTGTCTCACAATCTCTGCTGGTCTGTCTGTCTGTCTGTCTCTCTCCCTGTTTCTTTCCTCATCTCTCTCCTCTGTCTGCTCTTTTCTTATCTCTCCGTGTCTCTCTCCATCTCTGCCACTCTCACTCCCCTCTCACACCCCTGTCCCCCCAGACCTCTCCTCTCCTGCCCTCCGAGTCCCTCTGGCCACCGTGGAAAGGTTACTGTAAACGGGAATGAAGCCGAGGGCAAAAGTAATCAACCCCCCGGCTGACCTCCGATCCCAGTCGCCGCGCCCAGGATGGCAGAGCCTGAGCCCGGTGGCTGGCTGAGCCCCCTCCCCCGCCACCACCCTGGCCCCCCCTCCCCACCCCCAGGTCCCCTTGCTGACAAAAGGCCTATCTTCTCTCTGCCTAAATGATTTAAATTCTAATCAAACATCATTTATAGTACATCTCGGAACCGTCTCCTGGGAGCTGCTCCCACATGAGAAGTTGCCATGGCAACAGGGGGGTCTTGTTTCAGAAATGTCAGATTGTATTATTGTCTTCACACTTCTCTGATAACCTAGTGTCTCTCTCTCTCTCTCTCCCTCTCTCTCTCTCTCTCTCACCACCATCCCCAGGATTTTATCCTTCTCTCTCTCTCTCCCTCTCTCGTTGCTTCCCTACCCTTCATCCACAAACCCCCCAGGCTCTACTCAGGACCCCCGCCTTCCTCCCACCCCAGGAGAAAGTGGCCTGATCAATTTCATCCCCAGCCTCTCCCCAGGCTGGCCGCCCCCTCCTATGTTTCTGGCCCTGAGGCCTCCCCTCTTTGGGAAAGGTGTCTCACCCCACCCCTCATCTTCAGCAGACGCGTTCCCCCCTCTAGAGGTTTGCTGGAGTGTTCTGGTGTCATTTTATTTTGCTAGATATGAAAATGAGACATAGATTTTTCCCGGTGATGCGTGTGTGAAGTTCTAATCTGGCTTTTCAGAATTTGTTTTTCTCTTGGGGGATGGCGGCGGTGGAGGAAACCAAGCTCCTGACAGGATCCAAAGGGAGGGCGGAGCATGAGGCCAAAGGTGTGCCTGCGTGTGTGTATGCAGGTGAGTTTATCTGCATGTTGTGGGTGCCTGCACGTGTGGGTACATGTGTGTTGTGTGTGCCTATGTGTGTGCGTGTGTGTGTGACCCAGAAGATACCGTCCCCAGCCTGGCTTCTGGCACCTAACAGGCAGCACCAAGGACCTGGGCACCTGCCTCTCTCATCACATATCCTTCCTGAGCATAAATGGGCACATCTGCCAACATTTTCATGTTCAGCTCAGGGGCTTCACCCTGTGTGAAGCTGCCGAGATATGTGCCCTGCACATGACCCAGAGAGATTTTCTAAATCCAACAATCCTCTCATTCCACAGATGGGAACACTGAGGGCCCAGCAGCAGCAGTGGCATGCACAAGGTCTGAGGTCACAGTTGGGCCACAGGTGGCCATGGAGACCAACTCTTCCCCTGCCAGGCCACTGGGAGACTGGCAAAGTGGAAAGTGGGAACTGGAGCACCACTGCCCTTCGGAGAGATGTCACTTTGGAGGGGCCAAGGCTGGCAGCATTTCTGGCAGCCCCACCAGGTCCTGCAGGGCTGGCAGTGATGCTCGCTGGGTGCTGGCACTGCTAAGCCCTTTATAAGAATGATGTCATTTAATCCTGTAACAATTCTGAGGAGGTTCTATCATGATCCCCATTTTGCAGATGGGGAAACTGAGGTTCAGAGAGGTGATGTGAGGCAGCCCAAATGTGCAGAGCCAGTATGTGCAGAGGTGGGAACCTAGGACTCTGTGGCCCTAACGTGCACCTTTTCCGTTTGCCACGCTGCTTCCTGTGATGGGGGCAGAGAAAGTGCTCCCCTCTCCGCTTGAGCACTGAACAGATGGGGATGGATCAATCTGGCTTTGTCCCTGACATCTAGAGGGTCATGGCATGGAGCAGAACGGGAGCTGGTGAGACAAAGGCCACCAGGCTGAACCAAGGGCATGAGCAGGGCTCAGAAGAAGTGGAGGGAGACCAGCGAGTTCTGGGACACAGGTGAGGGCGTCTGCTAACTGCAGTGGCCGGGAGCAGCGATGTGGGGTAAAGGACCCAGGGTGAAGCCACCAAAAACTAGATTAAAAATGACCCCAAGAATCTTCCTCTCTCGTTTCCCAGTTGGGAAAACTGAGGCTCAGGGAGGGTCAGGAACTTGCATGAGGTCCCACAAGCTTGTAAAGGGCGGAGGTGGCCCTCATCCTGGTCTCACTGACAATTTCTACTGTTTGGTCAGGAGCCAGGGGACCTGGGTCAGTCCCAGCTCTGCCCTCCAGTGTCTGTGTGACCTTGGGCTCAATACTTAACCCCCTGGAACCTCAGTTTCCCCGTCTGTAAAGTGGGGATCAGAATGGTACCTACTTTATAAGATGGAAGTAAGAATTACATGAGTTAAAACTTGGATAGCACTTAGCATGGTGCCTGGCCGGTGGGAACCCTGGATATGATTCTGAAGACATCAGACCCCTGCTCAGATCCGACACCTTCCTTATCTGGTGGTTCCTTTCTTCTTAATGCCTGTGTTTGGCTAGGGACCATCATCCCCGAGGAGTTCTAGAAACTGGGACCCCCTTGCTCCTGAGCTTTTGGGGATCCAACCCTTAAAAGATGCCAGCTCTGCTCCTTTTCCTCTTTTTTGCCAATCTCCCCAATAAAGTGAGGGCCAGAAAGAGCAGTGAGAGGGGTTGGCATGGGCTTTCCGCACCCTGGACCCAGCACACACACCTCTCTCTCCTGAGATGCTGACAGAGGCCAGGGAGTGCCACCTGTGCAGTCACACGGGGCCATCTTGCAGTTCTTAGTTTCTGAACGAGAATCCCCACAATTTCGTTTTCCACTGGGCCAGGAAGAGTCTGTCCCTGGTCCTGACTGAGCCAACTAGACATAGAGAAACACGAAACGTCCCACTCTCTCTCTCTCTCTCTATCTCACTGCCTCTCTGGGTCTCTTACTGTCTCACTGTCTCTGGGCAGAAACAGACGGTGGAAGCAAGAGAGACAGAAGACACGAGGCCAGCGTGGCAGTAGGAGGGCTGCGGGCGGCGTGTTTGTCCAAGGCAAGGTGCATTGATCCCGCACCGCCCTCAGATAAATCCGGCCGTGGTAATGAACCTCCCCACACACCGCTCTCAAAGCACACACCAGCCCTGGCCCCAGCGGTTAATATTTAACTGAATAAGGGCCATAAATATGGAAAATGGGACTTTTAATTAAATAAGCAGCTTTTAAAAGGGCCCTTGGGCGGGAGAGGCTTTTGTTTAAATATGATTGATTTGACATGTCCTTTCGCTCTCACACTCTCCCGGCTCGCTTCCGACGTTAACTCTTGGCCCCAGCCGGAGCAGCAAGCGGGCGAAGGCCAGACCCAGGTCCTGCTGGAGGGCTGGGGCTCCCGGGGGGAGGAAACGGGGTGCCGTGGGAAGGACATGCCCACTGGGGCTGGGATTAAAAATCTGTCTGTGTGGCCTCCCACATTTGGTTTAAACCACATCAGAGGCTGCTTGAATTGGGGGAAAGTATATTTCATCTTCCGGAAGGAATGTGTTCGTGGAGTGAGATGTCTGCGGATCTTGGGGTGTAGGTTCCCAAAGACCCAGGTTTAGGCCACTACTTGGCTATACATCCTTTGGTGGTCCAGCTGGCCGTCCTTCCCTCTGTGCCTCAGTTTCCTCATCTGTAAAATGGGATAATAAGCACTTCACAAGGCTGTGTGCAGATTCAGTGCGCTGAAGTCCATGGTAGGACCCCCAGAATGAGTTTCCCTTCCTAGGGTTTGCCAGGATTATGGCCAGAGGCTGGGTCACTGCTGACAGGCCCCAAAAGAAAGCATGGAGCCCACATTTCTATACCCAGGACTGGCCTCATGGGCATGCAACCTGTGTCATCACACAGGGCCCAGTGCTTAGAAGGTCCTGCACTTGGTTTAATGCTCTGTTGTCACCATTTTGAAATTCTTAATCATTTTTGAACAAGATGCCCTGCATTTTCATTTTGCACTGGGCCCTGCAAAATATGCTGCTGCCAGTTCTGCCTAGACCCATCCACAGGCCCTCAATCTTTGTGGTTTGGGAGGAAGTCACTCATTGGATGAGCCTGGAATTCTCCAATTTAAGAGCTGGAATGAGAACCTAGTAGCCAGAGAGGTCTGTCTCCTGCCTCCAAGCTGGTGGCCTTTAACTTTCAAAACTTTTCCAAAATAAGAAGCCACTTTCTGTCTATTGTAGATTTAATATTTATGAAGCACTTTCTACATGCCAGATTCTGTGCACGCCTGGTCTCAGAGCCCTGTTGGTGTCCCCACTTCCTGGGTGAGGGAACTGATGCTCAGAGAAGCCAAGTAATCAACCTGGGGTTGCCCAGCTAAGGAGCAAGCAGAGCTGGGATTTGAACCCAGGGCTCTTTGTCGTCATTCCCATATCTTAAGTCCCATGCGGTTTTAGCCTGGTGCAGGCCTATGTCCTGGGACGCAGGTGTGGTTTGGTCCTGACTCTTCTGAGCTGACATACGGTGTTTCCCCCAAAATAAGACCTAGCTGGACAATCAGCTCTAATGCGTCTTTTGGAGCAAAAATTAATATAAGACTCGGTCTTATTTTACTATAATATAAGACCGGGTCTTAATATTAATATTAATTGCGGTCTTAATATTAATTGCTCCAAAAGATGCATTAGAGCTGATTGTCCGGCTAGGTCTTATTTTTCAGGGAAATAGGGTAGAGAGAACAAGAAGGGGCCAAATTGCTCCAGCCGCAGGTTGGCCTGGAGCTCTTCATCTCTTTGGAGGTCATGTTCATGAGCAAACCTCTCCTTTGGAGGGACGTCTGGAGTCAAGTTGCCCCATGCCAGCTCCATGGACAGTTGGCGGTTCATGCACCCCCTCAATGGGTCAGCAGAGCTTGGTATGGCTCGGTAAAACCCCTGTTGACATGGCAACTCCTCTTGGGCGGCACCAGATTGTGGGTTTTTTCTTTCTTTTTTTTTCTGGGCTCAGTGTTGGGGATCGCTGGGGGCTGAGGCTGGTTTTGGGTGGAGACAGCAGGGTGGAGGCAGAAGGCCATTTCTAATGCAGATCCCCAAGTTCCTGTCACCCACGACAGGGACAGGACAATGGGCCAGTCACCTGGACTCCTACCTGTGAGCCCGGAGCAACGTGAGACAAAACCTGGGTGTGGACCTTTAAGAAGGGACCTTTCCCTCTTGGACATCTCCCTCCCAAGACCCCTCAGCAAGCCCTAAAATTCCATCTTCCCAGTTTCTCTGCCCCCCATGCTCCATTTCCTGCCAGTACCCAAACCCAGCCATCAGCATCTTCCTATTGGGTGATGTCAGATGCCTCCTAACGGGGCTCCCTGGCAGGAAATCTAACTCCACGTATCCGTGTTCCACCCAGAAGCCAGATGAGCTTCTGCAGCCAAAGGTTCTCCCTTCTCCAAGCAGCAAACACTGGCCCAGGCTGGCCTCCCTCCACTCAATCTGCACCATAACCATCGGTGAGCAGTGTAACTCCCGTTGGGCCCGGGGAACACCGGGCATCAGGAAGATGGGGGCAAAGGTCGGGGTGAAGCCAGCTCCTTTTGGTGTCAAAGAAGATTACGAGTCCTGCTCTCCGAGCTGAGGGCTAGGGCCGAAATCAGCCTGTGATCCCAAGTGAGGTGAGTTCAGAGGTCACCAGCTGGCTTCTTTGTGTGTCAATATTAACACGAGAGTCACCTAATTGGGGTGGGTCAGGCAGTGGACACAGCCAGGGTGCACAGCAGGAGAAGGGAGAGGGAGCGATGGTCCCCCAGGCACTGTGTTGGGTGCTTGACATGAGTTAGCTCATTCATTATATTAATATCCCTACTAATAACATGAATATAGAAGGAGCAGGAGAAAGGCCGTATCCACATCTATCGAGTGCCTATTAAATTCAGGCTTGGTTCCTGGCACTTAATTAAACTGTCTTATCCTTCCAACCTCCCTATGAATTATGTTCTGTTGCTACCTCCTCCTACAGCCAAGGAAACTGAGGCACAAAATGGTTAAGTCAGTGGTCCAAGGTCACACAACTTGAGTGGAGGACAGGGACATGGGTACCTACTGTATGTAGGGCACTATTTGCCCTTGTGGCACTTGCCTACTTCACGGAGAGTGGCTATCATGTGCCTAACATTCTAGATTCGAATGACTAATTCGAATTCTCCCTACAGCCCTATGAGACAGATAAACCCATTTAACAGATGAAAACGATGAGGTTCTGTTGGTTCCAGAACTGAGTAGAACGCGAAGCTCACCTAGTGTCCCCAAGTCCAGTCCCCAGGCCTGGAATACTGTCTTCTGTGCTGCCCACAACTTTGGAGAAGGTCATCGGCGAGGTGGAGACCCAGCCAGCAGCAGGGTGGGAGCTGAGGCAGAGGACGGCTTTAATGGCCTCGGCATTGTCTGACATTTGGGTTTTACTCTCTGTGGAAAGTGTGCTAATTACTCCTGTTCACTTAGAAGTCTGGCTTAACTACCACTCGGATTTTATGGAGTTCTTTGGGGTTGCCATTGCTGTGTGACTTCTGGAGACCATGGTGGCAGGCAGCAGATGTGCCTCTGCCCCCGTTCCGGCCAGCCACTCCCAGGGACTCAGGCCCGAGTGCTAGCCACACGCTGGGGGAACCCTCCCTTATCGGCTCTCTTTGTGCCTGCACACACACACAGCTCTGCTGTCCCCCAGCTACCCCAGGAGTAGGTACAACGAATCATCCCCATTTTGCAGGTGAGAAAACAGAGGTCCTAAGAGGGTAAGTGGTTGTCCCTGCTCCCCGCGTTGGGAAGTCTGATGCCAGAGCCTGAGCCTTACCTCTTTGTATCACTGCCTCAGCCTCCCCGACAGCCCTCAGCACCCAGAGGATGACCCTGGAGCCCCACATTCCTCTCAACCCCTTTCTCAAGTCTGCAGGGAAGGTACTGAAAGCCTCCCTTCATAGGTGGGGAAACTGAGGCAAGAAGCCATACAGCAAAGAGGTGAAAACTATGGGCCATTAGGCAGTTGGGCTGCAGTTTCCTCATCTGTACAATGGGGGTGAAACTAGAACCTGCCTCCTGGGCTAGTCAGGAGGATGACATTTAAGTGCTTAGGACAGCGTATGGTGGGTAGAAAGCTCCGGCACAAGCTGGTGATTATTATAATGGTTACTACAGGGTCAGTTTGGGCCACTACTCTATGTCCTTACCGCCCCAGGCTCTACTTCCTCCTCCCCAGCCATGTCCCAGGCCTTCGCTCCTCTCGCCCAAACAGCACCCACTCTAAAGAGACTCCCCCACTGTAGCAGGTGTTGAGTCCTCATGACTGGGGAATGCCAAGATTTATGCCCTTGGGAGGAATGTCAGCCACTGGATGAGGGGATCACTTGCAGGAGAAAGGGGCATTCTCAGTCTCCCCCAAATCATTGCATATTAGAGCAAGAAGGAATTATCTTGTCCAATGGCTCACCCCCAGGCCCATTTTACAGATGGGGAAAATGAATGCATGAATGCATGAATGAATGCATGAATGAATGACGTGAAAAGCTGAAGCAACACCTGCTAAGCCCTGGGGTAAGGGCTGGGACTTGGCAGAGAGTAGAGTTGCCTGGTAAGGTCACTTAGCCTGGGATCTGCACATCTTCAGGGGGAGCTGGCAACAGACCAGGAGGTGGTAGATACCCCTGGAATGAGCAGGGAAGTGGTCCTATGTTGAAGACATAGTCTTTGCTCCCACTTTGTCCGTGGAGGGGTAGGGAAGACAAAAGAGAAGCACTCATTCAGTGTGATAAATGTAATCCCAGCAGTGGGAGGACGGCTCGGTGTGGCATGTTTTGAGCACCTAGTACTGCAAAGCTCTCTCTAGGTGCTTCGTGGCATCTTCTCACTAGCCCTGGATGATGGCTATTACCATTCCCATTGTACAGATGAGGAAATGGAGGCTCAGAGAGGTTAAGTAATCTGCCCAAAGCCACACAGGAAATAGTTGATATACAATCCAAACCCAGCTCGTCGGGTCCAGAGCTATGTGTCTAGGACGATAGAGTGTCCACCTCTGTAGAAGAGGAAGGAATGTAGGCTGGAGGGTTTTCCTCTGGAATGTGATGCCCAGGATGGGCAGCGGCCACGGCAAAGTCCATCCAAGCCAGAAGCTTCTTAGCAGACTCCCTCCTCCATCTTGTCCTCCTCCTCTTTACCTCCTCCTGGGATGGGATTAAAACTGAGCCTCCCTTCATGTTCTGCCTGGAAAGCAGATGTCCTGCTCCTGTGGGGACTCTGGCTCCACCTCCTGCCTGTCCCCAAATTCCAGCGGCTTTCAACGCCCCACCAGGCCCTCCCTTCAGCTGACATTTTACACGGCCCCTGCGGTCAGCTCTGGGCAGTGATAACAGGATTAGCCCCATGGGGGCAGATCACTTAATTAAACTTTGGGAGCAAGAATGCTGTCTTCTCTCCTCATTGCAGCTCCGAGGAGGGGGCTTGGGCTCCTAATGGGCCAGGCTGAGGAATTTTAACCCCTCCTCATCAATGCGGGCTCAGCCAAAGCCCAAGAATTTCCATCCATCATCCTGCCATCTGTACGTCTGTCCCACAAATATTGCCTGAGCCTCCTCACCTGTGCCCGGCACTGTTATTGCAGGGACCGACAAATGGTGGGCCAAACTGGCTTCCAGACTTGGTTTGGCCAACAGAATGTCACAGAAGTCGTGCTGTGCCAGTTTCAAGCTAGACCCCAAGAGACCTGGCAGTGTCTGCTCTCTCTTGCAGCCCTGCCTCCACGTTGAGGATAAGCCTGGGCGAGCCTGCTGGAGGATGAGTGACCACGTGGAGGAGAGCCAAATCCTTTAGCAGAGGCCATTCTGGACCAAGTGCCAGCCAGCTGACCCTCCGCCATGCCAGAGAGGCCAGCCTTGGTCAGCAGAGTCACCTACCTGACTCATGTCTGACCTCAGATGCATGAGAGAGCACAGCTGAAGCCTATGGACTCACAAAACAATGTTTAATGTTCACTGTTTTAAGCCACTGAGTATAGGTGGGGGTGCTTTGTTCCACAGCATTATCGAGACGTACCTGACTGATACAGCTTCCCCTTGTCTTTTGTATTAAATCCAACCTCTCTCTGCCCCTGCCCTTCATCTCTTTCCGCTCTACCTTTCCCTCCCTCTCTCCCCTCACTCACTTTACTCCAACCATGTTTGTCTTCTTACATTTATTTCCTTGTAAAAATCTTGCTTTTTCTTGCTTTCTGGTCCTCCCACCCATTCAATCTGGCACATAGTAGGCCTTCAGTCAGTATCTGCAGAATGAATGAATGAAGCAATGAACAGACACAGCCCCACCTGACCATCCAGGGGAGGAGGTGAGGTCACCAAATCACAAACTACATGCTAGAAGGAGAATATTAGGGATGGGAGATGCAGGCTCTTCCCTGAGAAAATGGTGTCTGAGCTGAGACCTGAAGGATGAGTGGGCATCGATTAGATGGAGAGGGCATGGAAGAGCATTTCAGACAAAGGGAACCAGCAGGTGCCAAGACCTCGAGACAGGAGGGAACATGAGAAGCTCGGAGAAATGAAGAGAAGCCAGAGTGGGGGTTTTGATTTTTTAAAAAAGCAACAAGAGGCCTCTGAAACACCATGACAGGTTCAGCCTTTCTTCCTCTTGTGTATGCCCACACTCTTCCTTCTTGGACAACTAGAGGACCTGGATTTGGGACAGTCAAAAGATCCTAGCTTTTAGCTAAATACCCCTGAAGCTTCTCCTAGGATTTGCAAGACCCAGCCTCTTTCATCTGGGCTCACGTCTCCCCAATGAGGCCACCAGAAGCCAAGTTGGAGCTGGTAACCACAGGGGCTCTCATTTATGGGGCCTTACTAAGTGCCTGCTAAGAGTTTTCCCCTTTTATCTCAGACCTCAGGACTTCCTGGGCCCATACAAGAAACTGGTATTGAAACAGCTCTTCTCTTTCTTCTTACCCAGTCTGAATGGCGGTTAGCTTTTATCTCAAAAGCAGTTCTATCTGATGTAATGGTTGCCCAAAGCAGGAAAGATTATCTTGATTGATTACTAATGTCTGCTTTGGTCCGGGAATGGAGGTCTGATAATGTGTGCCACTCATTTACCGTCTTGTTTTAGATAGTGCTGTGGTAGTTCTTCGAAGATCCCAACTCAGTATGTGAGCCAGCTCTTGAAGGTCAACTCCAACCTGACCAGCCCGGGGAAGACCTCCCATCAGAAGACTTCACAGAACATAGTTTTGGAAGGCCGCAGGGTCCAGCAAGGAGGGGGTGAGCGAGGGGGCAGTGGGAAAGCGGGGAGCAGCAGTCCCAGCAGATGGGACTTGGCAGAGCAGGTTCAGGACAGGTCACGGCGGACACACAATGCTGTGTCCTAAGGAGATGGACCGGGGAGCGATCCAACTGTCCCCGTCCCCCAGACCTGATGCTCTAACGTGTAACACGTTAGCCTCAGAGTTCTGATCTAGGTGGGTTTCTTGTGCTACGATTTTGCCATTAGACCAGGACAATGGGACAAACTACGGGCAGACTGTGGCCCATGGCCAAATGTAGCCTTCAGCTTGTTTTCGGAAACAAATGTTATGGGGACTCAGTTACACCATTTGGTTACATGTTGTTTCCGGCCGCTTTATTCAACTCTGCTACAATGGCAGCGTGGAGGCCCTGCAACAGAGACGTCCGGCCTGCAACACGGAAAATGTGCACTGTCTAGCTTTTCGTAGAAAGAGTCTGCTGGCCCTGCGTCAGACAAACCAAGGAGTGGGGCTGCCGCTTCTAGTGCGAAACAATGCACAATGGCAGTAATGCAGGCAGGGGGACTCCCTCCCCATTGTCCAGTCTTCCTCTCCCTGCTGCCATTCAGGAGGCAGAGAATTCCAAACTGTGTCTTCTGGGAGTGGCTGTGTCCGTGAAGAGGAAGGTGGGGGGAGGGGGAGGAAGAAGAAATGATAGCACTTTTGGAGTCCTGAGGTCATCACTACACTCGGCAGGTCCCACGGACTAACTCTAAGCTTCCTGGCAACCGGGGGAGGCATCACAACTTGGTCTTTGCGGAGAGGGAAACTGAGGCCCACAGAAGGAAAGCGACTTGCCCAGGGCCACACACTTGGGGGAGAGCTAGGACTCTTCTTTAACACGTGAGAAATGGGACTCGCATGGTTAACATGGGTGACTGTCAGCAGTTCCCTTGTAATTTTCTATTGTTGCTATTATTATAGTTGGGTACAATATGCCAGGCGCATTATACATAAGTCTACTTGCCCTGAAAATAACCCTGTGAGATGCATTGTATTATTCTCCCATTTACCGATGGGGAAACTGAAGCTCAGACAGGGGGTGCGATTTGCGCAGGCCCTCCTGGGGGCGCTGCAAGGATTTGAACCCACCCGCTACCCCAGCCAGCAGGCTTTATCTGCCTTTGGTAAACCTCAGTTCTGTCACCTCTCATACCTTGTGTTTTCATGGTCCAGGTTCTCTGGAATGTCCCCATCTGTTATCTCCTGTGTGTGGGAGGGGTGCAGGTGGTGAGTGGAGGAGGGAGCTATTACCCATTTTTTCCAAAAGGGGAAACTGAGGCCCACGGCGGGAAGTGGGCCTGTCCAGCTGAGATAGCAGCGCTCGTCTCCCTCCCGCTCTTTGCACCCTCCCCCTTTTCCTGGTCCCTGATCAGAGCCCAAAGGCCCCTCCTGTTCCTGCTCCCGTCCTCCCCCCAGGTCCATCCCCCCCCAGGGACAGCCGAGGAGGACAGTGATGGATTTGGGCCAGCCTTCATTTTCATCCTCGAGCCTCGCATCTGGGCGCGCTCTCCCTCCCTTTCCACTTCTCCTCCTGCAGACGGATGACAAGCGAGAATGTCTGTGACCCAGAGAAATTATCCTCCCTTCTCTTTCACCGCATAATTTTCTGCCCTCTCGTCTGGACAAGCCTGGGTGATTTTTAGCTACAAAAAAAGGGGGAAAATTATCATTCAGAAAAAAAAAAAAAATAGAAGGCGGCTCTAGCTCTCCGACAGACAGGCTGTCTGCTGGGTGAAAATGAGAATCTCCTGTCTTGTGAACTCCGGGGACGTCGCGGGGGTGTTCACACGCGTGGAATGGCTGTGGGCACCCCGGGGGCCAGGTCCAAGGTCCCAGCAGGTTTTGGTGGCTGGAGGCACCTGCAGATTTTTCTGGGGGTACCCCCTGTGCCCACCCTCATGTGGGTGCATACCTAGAGGACTTCAGAGGGGGAGCGAGCATGGTCGTGAGTCACCTGTGAGTGCCCCAGCATCACCTGACAGTCCAGCTTCATGGTGCCCAGGACCCGGGCCACTGTCTGCCCATCTTGTGGCCTTCTGGAAGTTTCTCTCCCTGCCACACCCACACCACACAGACACATGCACACACACTCACAGGGTCACACACTCAGGGCCTGCTCCACAGGTAGGCAAGAAAAGTATTATAGACTTTAAAAAAAAATTGTTTTATTTGATTTAAAATTTCAAACATTACAAGTAAAGGTTTAGCAAATAAAGGTCCATCTGTTTTTCTCAACCTTGTAACCACGGTTAATAGTTTGGTGTCCATTTTTCCATGCAAACACAATGAAATGTACACAGATACACACTCATGCATACACACACACACACAGATACAAGACAGTTCCTCATCCAGCGCTGCCACTTACTGTGTGGTCTTAGGCAAGTTGCTTAACCTCTCTCAATCTGTTTCCTTATCTGTAAAATGGCCAGTTATGGCTTGCACTTTATGGGGAAAATTAAATGAATTAATAAATGTAATATGCTTAAATAGTGCCAGGCATATAAGAAGTGTTCAATAAACATTAGCTTTTTTTTTTTGAAGAGTTTTCAAATTCTGTATTGTGGAGCCCATTTGTTTTACATATTGAGAGTTGTTTGGGAAAACAGATTCTTCTGCTTGTAACACACACACGCGTACCCCAGTTGTAAAGCCACTACTTTGAGATCCATCTTTTATGTTAATAATCTTTTGGTCTTAGATGATTCGGGCACCCAGGGCAGTAGGCACATGGTAGGTCTCCAACAAATGTTTGATTGACTGTCAACATGCCACAAAGCTTACACAGAAAGCTGTGTATCCAGCAGTGGTGCCCTCCCCTGGAGCATGATGTGTTCTCTTGGCCCCAGAATGGTTTCTCATTCTCTGAGGACCTTGACATCAGCTGGGACTAGATTAAGGGGACAGGATTGGGAGTGCCCTCTGCCCGATTCTTAGAACTAGGGCTCACACGTTAACTCTGTCCTGTGTAATATGTGCTTTCAGCCATGTACGTTTTTGAGACCTCAACTCTAGGAAATCTGGAGTTGGTGGCCATTGTATCATTTCTATTTCAAAGCATACCTTCACTTAACAAGAATTTATATGAGCCTCTTGAGAGAACGCACAACACTGAATAATTTTTTTCTTCTTCTAACATTGTGCAAAGAATTTGTCCATTCTTACAATTTTTCTTTCCTAGTCCACAAAACATTTATTGTCACAATGTGCCTCAAACCCTGGAAACTGAGGGAAGGTAGCACAAGGGCCTCTTCAGGGCTTGTGCAGAAAATTTTTCTCCTTTCTCACTCTTGTTTACTCTCCATCACCTTTGGCCCTTTCCCCATCTGGGTTCAGTGGACACATAAATAAACTCCAGAAAGTGTCTTTCTCAATTGCTGATGTCTGTACACCAAACTTGCCTTGGAGTGAGATAAGGATCACATGTAAAATAAAGATCGGTGTCTGTCTTGATTCACTTCCCCATTAGCCCTTCCCAATGAACACTGAACTTGAATTAGAGATATTCAAGTAAAGAGTAGGTTCATTTTACCATCAAAGATGGCTCTTCCACACCTGGTGCTCCATTATAGATTCTCAAGGCTGCTGCTTTTGAACTCAGACTCACCCATATTGTTATTCACCTCTCCCCATCCCCAATCTCTTACTCCAATTACCTGCCCAGGAATGCTTTTGACAAATAACAGAAAATCCAACTAACTGTATCCTAAACAAATGGGGGCCATTCTTTGTCATATAATGAAAAGTCTGGAGATAGGTAGCTAGTGTTGATTAAGTGGCCCCTCGTTCTTTGTGATTTCTCTTGGCCTTTCCCTCAAGGTTGCAAAACAGCTGCTGCAGCTCCAGGCATCGCATCTGAGTTAAAGGCAAAAAGAAAGGAAGAAGGAAGAAGGCCTGCAGTTTCGCTAGCACTTTTTTTTTTTTTTTTTAAATCAGGAAAACAAAAACTTCCCTGGAAAGCTTCTAGCAGATTTCTGCTTGGGTCTGATTGGCTAACTGTGACCCAGACACCGCTACCTGCCAGGGGGGCTGGGAAAGCAAGAGGAAGGCAGCAAAGGTAAAGGAGATGGGAAACGGGTCATCCCACAGCATTGCCACACCCTCTTTTCACCCCACCTCCCACACTCACATCCTTTATGTCTTTCCTGCTGGAATGAATGGCGAGCCCTCCTGTACAGTTGCCGCTATGTGGCAACATCTCTCTCGAGTCCATTCTTTACGTCTCCCACTGTTTCAGGAACCCTGGCCATCCTTAAGCACAATGTCTGCCTGCTTCCTTTGAACCTGCTTGTCTCTCTGCCAGAGCGGCTGCTTGCCCACCTCCATTTTCAGCATGCATGGGTGGCTTCTTTCCAGTTTTCAAGTTTTGGCTTAAATGTCACTTCCTTGGAGTGGGCTTCCCGGATCATCCCACTGGGGTTGGCCCTATCTCTAGCTCTCCTCCCTCTTTGAAATGATACATTTATTTGTTTCTGTTTTCCTATCAGACCTAAGAAGGTAAGAACTTTCTGTCCCATCAGCATGTTCCCATGCAAAGCGCAGTGCCAGGCTCTCAATAAATATTTATGGAATGAATACGTGAAAGGGAGGAGGAAAAAACTATCGATAGTCTCAGAACTGTTGGCAGATGGTGTCAAGTAGGGACAATGGCTCAAATAAGCTGAGAACTTTAAATGGTTCTAATAGGACTCTTGTTAGGAGCAAAATGCATGGGTGTACACACACACACACACACACACACACACACACACACTCCAAAGTAAAACAAAACCAGAAGGAAAAAGCAGTGAGATTTTGAGGCATGATAAAAATAAAGACACACTCACGTTCCCTGCCAGCCCTTTTGCTTCATTCCTCAGTCTTGATGACCATGAGGTTGGAGATGGCAGCACCAGTGGACAGGTAACAGAATCCATCATTCACAGTTCTCTTACTTTCGTGCATTTCTTTCCATGTGGGCCCAAGTGTGGCCAGCTTGTGCTAATTGGTCCATGGCACGAGGGACCAGGCTATAATTCACACATAACGCACATGCACACCTTTTGTTTGTTAAAAGTTCAGCCTAAAAATCGCCCCGCCCGGCTGGTGGGGTCTCAGTGCGTGTGTGGTTACTTGCCCATGAAAGCCACCGTGGTTGTCCCTACCCTGCCCACCAAGATGCCCTCCTTCTAAGAGGTCATCTCCACACAAAGGTCATTTCTAATAAACTTTAACCCTCCAAGGCCGAGCAATGTATCTCTCATCTTGGCCACCATGGTGCCTAGCACTTAGTAGGTGTTTATTATATGCTTGTTGCATTCCTGTCTGAACCCCACACCTTCTTCCAGTCTTTCGGGACACGTTCCACCTCCCATGGGAAGCTTTTTCCAATCCATTTTTGTCTTATTAACCCCACCCGCAGGTCACAGCTCTTTTTAGCACAGGGTCTGTAGCTCTGCCCCTCAGCCTGGTGCCTGGCCTATCACGGAGCTCTGCAAATGGCTACCTTGATTGGAGGCCCTTTGAAGGGGGCGGGGCCCGGCAGGGGTGTCACTTGTCAGTCTGAGACCTGGGTGCAAAGGCCCTGCTCCTGTGACCTCAGGGCAAAATCAGCTGTTGCTTTTTGTAAAAGGAGGTCTCAGAAAGAAGCTTAAGGACGTCTGCCTCCACCCCGGCTTTTGCCTCTGGAATATTCTAGAACATCCGTTACATGTGACTGGAGAGTGAGAGAGCCAAGTGGGTGGAGAGAGAAGCAGGAATCTATCTGCAGAGAATCAGTGATTCAGATTATCTGAATCATTTCCATCGCCCTCTGGGTAGAAGTCCCGATCATGCTTTATCTGCTTCTTTCCTGGAAAACCTCAAGCAGCCATGACCACCCCCCGACCTCCGTACAATGCCCAGCCCCTTCTCTAACTGCTGGGTTCTATCCATCAGCCACATTTGCTTCTTCGGGACCTTCCCCAACCAGATTCTGCTGTGTTCCCAACTTTTGAGGGTGCCCAGGGAGGGCGGACTCAAGTGTGTCTGGGTGGCCCCAGGTGAAGTCCACAGGAGGTGGGTGTTGTCAGGCAGGGAACAGTGGGGTCCTTGAAAGCATCTCCTTTCCCAAGGACGGGAGGGCGACCATCTGGGCCTTGGCCGGAGCCCACAGAGGCAGCCCAGGCCTTTTCTCTCCAGCAATGCAGTTATCAGAACCAGAAGAGGGAATCTGAATAAAGAAGAGTCGGAGAGAGACAGCCTCCTCCTCCCCCCGCCGTTTCCAGGCGACACGCAGGCTGTCGTAGTCGCTGTCATACAAACCCTTTTCCCATAAGACGGCAGGTCCCATGGGGAGAAGGGGTGAAGTGGAATATTTTATCAGCCGTGTACATATGTAACCAGAAATGGGGGCTGAAAAGCAAAACCTCCTTTCCCTGAATAGGGGGAAGGGCGGGGGTGGAGAGGGCTGGCGGAGACTTATCTCTAGCAGGTCAACAGCGAGAACGTGGCTGCTACTATGGTTTTCGCCCTCTGCGTTGTCATTGAGGAAAAGGTCCGCACAGAGGGCTCGCGTGGGGACAGAGTTTAAAAGGCACCTTGTTTTTGTATTTAGAAATAAGAATCCGATATACGTATCAAACGTGAGAAAAAAAATAAAGGGAGCCAGATGTCTTGTTCTCCTGGCCCCCTTTCCACTCGTGGTCTGGAGATAGTTTTGCTCCCATGGGGAACAAGCCCTCAGCGCTGGCTTTGGGTGGGCTGGCGTTCCCAATTCACTTGGCAGCACAGGTAGGTGGGTGTGGTGCCTGGAAAGAGGAGGTCTAGCTTTCCCCTCAGGGCTCTGAGGAGGCAGGAGGTTGTGCGAGGACAGAGCAAGCAGATGCCGTCTCTTCTCAGTTCCGCAGAAGGCAGCCATCTCTCCCTTGCCCTGGTGGGCGCTGTTATCCAACGATCTAAAGAACAAGGTAAATAAATAAATAAATAATAATAATAATACTGTGAAACATTTGCTTTGTC
The DNA here is from genome assembly GCF_964194185.1 of Rhinolophus hipposideros. Classification (NCBI taxonomy): domain Eukaryota; kingdom Metazoa; phylum Chordata; class Mammalia; order Chiroptera; family Rhinolophidae; genus Rhinolophus; species Rhinolophus hipposideros. The sequence continues at coordinate 8,177,810 of NC_138070.1, forward strand.
CAAGATTTAACGTGAAAGTACCCAACCTTGCAAAGTCACCAGCCCACGTGCCTGGGGAAAGCGACTCCGCAGGGAATGTTGTGAAGGAGGCTGCAGTATCATTGCTTCCCAGTCTGCTGTGCTACTTGGGGGAGTCGAGGGGGAGCACGTGGACCCACGCACTGTCTGGGAGGCAGGAGCGAGGTGTCATCCTGGTGACCGTCTGTATGCACATTTCCAAAGCACAGGGCACGGAAACGCTCAGTTGCCAAGACCTCACACTCTCCGACAGCTCCATCCAGATGCTCAGGGCAGGACTCCTGCCACAAACCCATTCGAAAGTTTGTGAGATGATTCAAGTTAAGCAAAGCGGGATGGAGAAAGAGAGAAAGAGAGAGAAGAGTTAGGGAGAGAGAGAGTGAGGGGAGAAACGCAAGAACCCATCTGGGCAATGCATCACATTGAAATTGCCCCGCATTAAAAATTCACCAGCCAGTGAATTTTCAAGGGATTTGTAGTAATTAGATGACAAAATGCTGGCAAATCTCAGGCTTGCCAAAGATGTTACTCAGGGGTCAAAGACTCGACACTTTCGGCTGGGTAATTTGTAAGTGTCAATCACTCGCAGCCATCAGAGAGAAGGGAGCGATCTAAGGGCTGAATTCTAAGTAAGTCCAGGCGCAGACTTTAGCCTGCCGTCTGCCAGCAAAACCCTAGACCCCAGCCGCTCCACTCAGGAACAGACAGACAGCGGCTGGGCCCCGCCTGGGGCTTGAAGCCACGTAGGCCAACCCGCGTTTCCCACTTCTTGTTTGATTTTATTCTTTTAGGAAAGCATTGGTTTACAAAGAGAGTCCGAAGTCCCTCCTTGGAGGAGGAGGAGGAGAAAGTTTACCACTGAAGGGCAAAATGGGCCGTTTGAGCAGGGGAGTGGTTTCAGGGTCTCGACACCCAGCCTCAGGGCCTTTGTCTTCTCATCTGTCAAGTGGGGACAAGACTCACCTTGCAGGGTTGTTCTGACTGAAGGAGGGAAAACCCGCCCTAACTACCTAACAGATTTCTCGCTCAGCATCTAAACACCTTTGTCCCAGGCACTGTGCTGAGCTCTGAGGACTCAGCAGTGACCTAGGTAACACGCCGGCCCTCACGGAGCATCCTAGTTGGGAGGGGGAAGAGGAATGAAGGACAGACAGACAGAAAGCACGTCACAGGGTGGCAAGTGCCGGGAAGAAAATGGAAGAGTCGACTTTGCATGGTGGAAGGGAACGCCTCCCAGAGGAGGCCACATCTGAGCAGAGGCCTGGGGAAAGCAAGGGGCACGGAGGCTCGACAGAGGGATGTGCAGGGAGACGCCACAGGCCTGCCTTGGATGATTTCGTGACGAGAATCATCATGCGGCTGGAGACTGTTGGGCAAAGGCAGGTGGGGGTATGGAGGGGCTCGCTCCCCACCCCGCCAAAGCTTTGGATGCTTTGAGGCCCCAAGACACTGGATTTGGTGCAGCCCCGCATGGACAGCCCCTGGTTAGAGCAGCTCCCATGGTCCTGGGGGGGAGAGAAAGCACCTGGAGATTCCCGTATGTGGCACCGGCCCTGCCTGTGGGCCTGGCCAAGCCCTGAGAGACCATCTCACTCCAGCTGCTCATGCTGATTGAAAGCGAGCTACTACAAAGGGACGAGTGAGCCCGAAGGTAAAATGACGCTGTCAGAACTGCACGGCCCTGCACTGCCTGGAGCCCACACAGGAGCCCATTTCTGAGATAATGGGCATGGTGGGGCCTCTCTCCCTCACTGCTCCCATCATCAGGGTATTTTCTGGTAAGACAGACCCCGGGCCCTGAAGCCTAATGCTGCTGTTTCTGAGCTGTGTCCACCCCAGGCAAGCCACTACACTGCTCTGTGCCTTAGTTTCTACATCTGGAAAATGGGCATGAGTCCCACCCTTACGGTTATGACAGGCAGTATTAATAAGAATCTGGGTCAGGGGAGGTTCTCAATAGAAGCATTTCTAACTCTAAATAACATAGCCCGATAAACAAGATGAACGGACCCTGGCTGGCCACTGTCGTATCCCAATCAGAAGAATTCCGTGGCTGGACTACAGTTTAGGGAAATAAACCTCTCCTAGGTTTAGGGGTTCAAACCTCTGCTTTAAAAGACAAGGAGCTGGGCCAGGGTCTCTTTTGTACAGTTTGCTGCCTGGTTTGCAAAATAAACATGCTAAGTGGAATCTACGCGCTGGAAATATTTATGCATTTGGTGAACACTCACGCTGAGTCTGGGGAAGGACCGGGGCTGGTATTAGTAAATCACTTTCTCCCTGGAGCTCTTCCTGGTTATTTCATAGTTGTTGGTGGGGGCGGCGACCAGCGTTGGGTGTATTTATTCCTTCACCCGCCTCCTTCCCCGAGTCCAGGTCTCCATTCCAGTGAGCTTTTGCTGCAGGTTTAACTGGGCTGGGAAACTGCTCGAGGAGAAAATGAGAAACTACCCAGGGTCTCCTGGGAGGCAGTGGGCTGGGCCTCCTGAGCTCCGATGGCCAACCCTAACACCCCGGGGGTGGGCGCAGAGAGGACTGGGAGCCCTTGGACAGAGGCAAGCGCCCTGGGCGCCCACTGAAGAGGCTGTGAGGACTCAGACCCAGCCCTCACTCGCCTCCCTATGTCTCTGAGGCACAGGACCCACTTGAGATGCAAATAAAAATTAGCAGCAGCTGCAGGTTGGCTATGTATCCGCCATGCTCCCTGGTGAATGTCGCCTGTCTTTGCGGTTTAGATTGGGGCACTTGGAGCTGCCCCAGCATTCGCTTAAGAATCGATGGGACTATGGCTAGGAATACAAAAAACCAATAATCACCATCACAGGCCGTTTACTGAGCACTTACTATGTGCCAGGTGCTGCGATGAGGCCCCTGGCCAGTTCATCCTCACAAGGACCCAGTGACACAGGTGGCATGACTGTCACTTTGTCAGGTCATCCCCTTCATGTCCGGCGCCAGACTTGTTCCCACCCAGATGTCGGTAATTCAGACACCCTGACCTCAGGGAGGACGAGAGGTCACCTCCCACAGGAAATACTCTCGGGTCAGGGCTCTACCCTCGAACTTCAGGACGGGGTCTTTCTCACTTGGTGACGAGGGTCTGCCCCAGGTAACCCATCTCTCCTGGGGTCTCAGGTTGGACCCCACAACTGTGGTCAGGAGAGCCCAGTGAGGCTAAGCTGGCTCTCAGCTGGGATGGAGAGGAGCCTGCAGGGGCCCCAAGGCCCAGAGCCTGCCCTCAGCCCCCTAGGGCGCCGGCCACTGCCTGTGAGGGGACCCCTGCTCCCCAAGCTGTCAGGCGGTCCCCTCAGGACCACCCTGCTGTCTGCAGCTCTGCTGTCAGGTTTTCCAATTCTGATCACATCGTGCCCACACCTGCCCGCCGCCGCACATCACTGCCATTCTCCATCCCTAGACCCAGTTTGGGGTGAAAGCCTTGCTTATTAGTCAATCTGGATCCCACTTACTGTGAATTACCAGGCCTGATTGATATTCATGAGTGGATAGAGGTGAAACCTGTCAGCTGCCACGTGACTCCCTGCCTGGGTGGGGTGGGAGGAACGGGGGGGAGGCTGCTGTGAGGACGAGGGGACCCGAGCAGCCCTGACACGCACCAGCGGCCCCCCCAGATGGGGACACACAGCACCCTGGGAGCAGCCCCTGGCTGACAGTGGTCCATTTTCAGTGGTGGCCAGGACTGGAAGGTGCCAGGAGGGCTTTCCCATCTGGGTGGGTGACGGAGAGGGGTCTGGGAGCTGGGGGCTGGGCTGGGCCGGAGAAGGCCAGCGGCCAGACTCAGCTCCCAAGTCCCACCGATCCCCCTCTGCACAGGTCATTCCTCCTGCTCTGGAATGGCCTCCCGCTCTCCCTGCAGCTGGAAAATCACTTCTTAGAGACGCCTTCCCAGCACCCCATTGAGTCGGCCCCACCACTGCTCTCAAGGTGCTCTGTGCCGTCCCTGTCCACACACTGTGATCTCGATTTTGGTGTTTGGGGCTGAGCGCCACGGGGGCCTAGGCTCACTGTCTGGTGCCGGGCACAGGGCGGCATTCAGTAAAGCTCGGACCAGGCCCTGGACTGTGGCTTGGCACTCATTTCCTGGAGGCCTGTAACTCTCCTGGGAGGGACGGTCTCTTCCCTGTTTCAGAGGAAGCAGGTGCAGACACTCGAACCCGGGAAGCAGAAGCCAGGCTGGGGTGATTCTCAGGCCTGTGCTTCTGGGTTCAAGGGCAGAGCTTAACCTCTCACCCCCAAGGGCTTGGGTTTCTGGGACGTATCCTTGTCTGGAGGGGCCAGTGGCTTTGGCTTCCGACAGCGACACTCCCAGGCAAGATGAAGTAAAAGTAAATACTTGTCAACTCAGAGAGAATGCACACGCTGACTGCACCCCTTTCCCCGCCAGCTCACGCTGAAAGCGGCATTGCTGAGTGGGGGCCGAAAGGCTAGATACTGATACATTCTTCTAGGCAGACCCGCAATCCGCTGAACAGAAGACAGATGCGGGAGGTGGGGTTGCTTTTCAGTCACTAGAAAGTTAAAGTCTAGGCTTCCAGGAGAAGGAACAGGAGGAGGTGCTTTTCTTCCCCTCACCCCCCCCCCCGAAACCTGGGTGGCAAGAGGCTCAGAGATAGGAGAGGAAACAGAATGCAGAGAAATGGCGCCAGACCCCCAACCCCGGCTTCTGAATTTGAACCTTTCCCGGGGAAAACAGGATTTGAACGCACTGAGTCTTGGGAACCGGAATGAACTGGCCCCAGCTGTTGAAGAAGCCGGGGCACCTTTTAGAGGGAGCAGCGGAGATAACAGGCACATCATCTCTCAGGAGGAGGGAATTAACTGATAGTCCACTCACACCCGGGGGCTTGATGGGTGCCATCTGGGCTCACCTGCCTGGCTCTAATCTCCCTGGTTTTGGCAATGAGGAGTCTCTGAATTTCCTGTTTCTCTAGGGACAACCTGGATTCCAGCCAATACTCGGCGGGTACCACCCACGTGTGGTCACTTGTGAACAAGACCTGGTCCCTGACCTCAAAGGGCTTCTAGTTGGTGACAGAGGGCCAGGGAGAGCACGCAGGGAGAGCCAGTGGGACTGCTCGGAGGAAGAGCCATCTGACCTGAAGGATGAGTGGGTGGTCACCAGTGGGAAGGGGTAGAGGAAATGGGAGAGGAAGGTGTCCCAATAATCAAGGCAACGGATGGGGGTTGGCGCTAAGTCGGTGCCCATGGAGGGGCATGGATACAAGGCATGTTGACGAGGTGTGGGACATCTGACGGCATTCATGCCCCAATTCTTCACCCCCTTCCATCCTACGTCCATGCCTTTCGGTGATCCCCTCCCTTGCAGACGTTGGGCCCTGCTGCATGACTTACTCAGGCCAATGGGGCAGGTAGCAAACACGTCTTGCTGTGAAAGTAGCAAGACCCACACGCTTCTTTGGGGTTTTCACTGACAACTACTGCTTGGGTCTAAGACAGTGAGCCTTACACTCTTCTCAGGTTAAGAATCCATGGAAGTAATCTGAAGACCTGTGGATGACGCTCATGTGAGCTTAGGTTCTAAAGGCAGCTGGAAAGGTGCAAATCAGGGACAGTCCAGTTGACCTTGAAAACATCCCGGGGAGACCCCAGGCAGCAGCCTGACTCCGTTTGTGGCAGAGGCTGCCAACTCTTCCTATATTCGCTCTCCTGCTTCTTGTAGCACAAGGGCCTCTATATTTTAGAGGGGCAGACGGGCCCCCAGGAGAAAGCCTACTTCCCAGCATCTTTCAAAGGTTAGGTTTGACCGCGTGACTCTGTTCTGGCCAGAGGGCTGTGCACAGACGTGATGTGAGACCATGTAGGCCCTGTCTTTGTCCTTCCCTCCCCTGATGGCTGGGTCCTGGCACAGTGGGGAACCATCCTGGGGCCGTGTGATGAGAGCCATGGAGGTGACATAGGGAGCCAGGTCCCTGCCACTGTGCAGCGCCCCTCAGGCTGAGCTTGCCTACCTTCCTACTGTCCCGTGAGAAGAGTCAACCTGTACCTTACTTAAAGCACTGGTATTTGGGGCTGTCACAGCAGCGGAAACATACTGTGACCAATACACTGTCTGCAAGGCCAACTCGGCCACTGTTCTTGAGCTGAGCACCAGATGGAGAAGCTGGCTTACATTTTGGGGTCCACAAAGTTATCTCACAGCTCTAAACTGTTACTGTGAGAGCTGGGCAACTGAGCCCAAGAATAGAAATACTAGAAGGGGAGCGGGGTTAAGGGCTCTGGACCCAACCCACTTAGCCCCCATCCCAGCTCCTCTGGGGAACAGCCTGAGAACCGTGAACAGAACCAGTGTTTCTCCAGTGACGTCCTACGCGGCCCACCACCACCAAGCTTCCTTCCTTCCTCCGCAAAGCCAAGGTGGGGAGAGGACGGCTCTGACTGGTGCCATCGCCGGTGGCGATGCCTGGAGAAGGGGGCCTGCCCTCTTCTGGCACCTTCCCGGACTATTAGCCATGGAGCGCATTTCATTCTTCGAGCCTGTTTCCTCACCTGTGCAGTGAGGGTGACAGTCTCTGCCTTGTGACTCAGCCGAGGCGCAACTGAGCTCGTGACTGTGAGCGCTCTGTAAATGGCAGGGTGACACGAAGACATATGAGATGGCAGTGATATCGCCTGGAATCTTTTTGGGGACTGGGAGAAGGGAGGGCTCCTGACAGTTCCCTGGGAAGGCAGAAGCAGCTGCCATCCGGAAATCTGCACAACAGAAAAATGTCTGCTGTTGGCCTGCACCCAAGGATGGGCGCTGCAGCCCCAGTGGGTCGTTTCCAATGAAAGCTGCAATTAAGAGGAAGTGGGGTTTATTAAGGAAGCTGGAGGGGACGCGGCCCTGGCTCCTGGCGATGCTCTAATTGGATTGCGGGGCCCCTTTCATTCTGCCGCTTCGCCAGAAGGTCCTGGGCTGGGGGCTCCTGCTGGAGCATTCCAGGTTGCTGGGTGGTAGGTGATGGGAGAGCCTCCCAGGGGTTTGGGGGACAGTCCTCTACATTGCGGAGTGAGTGCTCACCGAGTACTCATTTAATCCTCACATCGCCAGTCAGTCCATACAGCTGGTGTTCTCAGTTCACGGGGCGGTGGGGAGGGTGAGGACACGAGGCTCAAGGAGCTGGCTCAAGGTCACGCTGCAGGGCAAGTGGCTGAGCGTGGATGGAAGCCCAGGGAGCCGGGCTCCGGTCTATGCAGAAAAGCATGGTGGGGCGTGAAGGGCACAGAATGGGGGGTTCTGCCATGGCGTGACCTTGTAGAGGCCACTCGCCCTCTCGGGCCTGGCTTTCTAAGCTGTAAAATCAGAGGGGCTTGCTTTAGAACAGGGTGTGGCAAACTTGCCATGAAGGGCCAAATGGTAACTGTGTCAGGCTTTGCAGGACATAAAGCCTCTCTTGAAACCACTCAGCATTGTGGCTGCAGTGGGAAGGCAGCCTGGGTACCACTGCAAGCCAGTGGGTGTGGCTGTGTGCCAATAGAACTTTCTTCCCACAAACAGGCAGCAGCTGGAGCTGGCCCGCAGGCACACTTTGCCAACCCCTGGTTTACATCGTTGATGTCCCTTCCTTCCTTCTTCTTCTTATGCTCACGTTCTTCATTTTCTTTACACCAACCCACTTTTTTAAAACAAATTTTTACCTCCTCCTTAGAGCTCGGTGAAATTATAGGAAGTTAGAAAGTTCGTGGGCTGCGTAAAATCTCCGTGTACCACGGAAGCCTGCCTTCCACGCTCTGTGAGGCAAGTTTAGGTCAGTGGTTTGCAAACTGCTCAGGTGCTGAGGGTGAACGGGTGGGGGCTGGGCCTCAGCCCCAGACTTGAAACAGCCGTTTCTCCTTCGTCTGTTTTCCGTGTTGGGTTCTGCATAAGACTTGTTTGGAAAAAGGGGTCCTGTGGCCACAGGTTTGGAACTATCTAGAAGTGGCTTCAACATGAAACTTGAAACTTATGAACTTCGGGCGAGGATTTCCCAGCTCTGTCTACACAGGGCCGTGAGTTCCCATGTTGCTTCTTAAGTTTCTTAGAGAGAAAAACAGACGATTTCCTAAAGCGCCTTTGGTCCAGCCCTCTCTCCTGAACTTGAGACACATACTCCAGGAAGCTCTTTGTCTCCCAATGGCTAACAGTCACCTCCAACGCGGCACATTTAAAATCCAATTCCTGCTTGCGTTCAGAGCCAGCTCCTGCAGTCGGCCTGTCTTCACACACGCTGACTGTTCCTGGCTCAGGCCCCAGACCATGGTGTCACCCCTGGCATTACACACCCCACAGCCAAACCTTTGCGCTCCCCCCTCAATACGTGTAGGACCTGGCTGCCTGTCACCTCCGTTGCTGGTCTAAGTCACCACCATCTCCCCTGGATGACTGTAAGGGCCTCGGCACTCGTGTCCCTGTCCCTCTGCTGTCAATTCTCAATGGACAGCTATGGGAGCCTGCTCTGCCCGCCTCCCCAGGCCCGGCTTGGCAGCCAAGCTGAGCCTGCACTGTGGAGCCCACTGCCCGCCCTCCCCCTTCCCTGAGCACACGGGGCACGCTCCCAGCCCAGAGGCCTTGCTCCTGACCCTACACTCCCATTCCTTCCCACTCTGCTGTCACACCACCTCCTCGGGGAGACCCCGTCAGCCCTCCGACACCCTGTAAGAAAGCAGCCTCAGGGGCACTGGAGAAAAGAACGTCTGCTGGCAGTCTGCTGGCCCACCTCCCACCGCGAGCTCCTCGAGGCCGGGAGTGTCGTCCCCAGCACCCAGGGCCAGGTCTGGTGCGTAGTAGGCTCAGCAAACATCTGTTGGGCGCGTGCGTCAAGGTGTTTTAGGTTCAAGCTTCTCCCGGGGCTCTGCGGTTCCGCCAGATCCCAGAAGCTGAGGCCAAGGGCTCAGCCCTCAGGTGCCGACTGTCCTCAAGGGAGTATCAGGGTCTCCCCATCACCCCCACTCTCCACCCTGGAGCCCCAGCACGCCAGGGCAACGCCTGGCACTGTCCACGGCCACACTGAGCCGCAACACTCACTCAGGGATTGATGGCATGCAAAGATTATTAAAAAATAAGTAAAATAAGAGAGCACATTAGGGGTTTATGCAAGGAGGTGCTGGATAGGAGAAGCCTCATCAGGGGAAAAAAACTGGACGCTTTTCATTTGAGCTGCCTTGAGATTAGAGTTCGAGTCCCAACACATGCCGGGCGTCCCTTCCTGAGCCCAGCTTGCAGGGGCGAGGAGAGGAGGGTGTGCGCTAACTGCCCCACCCAGGGTCAGCTCTCCCGCACCACTGCTGCCCTGGAGAGGCAGGAGACAGCGTGAGGGTGGGAACTCAGGTTTCCTGCTACATGGAGCTGGGCGCCAGCCCCGGTGCCAGCCCTTTGTGTGGTGTCATCTGGGCAATGTCGCCTGCCTCCCCGAGACTCCGTATTTCCGTCCACTCCCCTCCCACAGCTGCTGGGAGGATGAAGTGCGAGCGTTCATCCCTTCATCAGATACTATCAAGCACCTCCTTCCTGGCAAGGGGTGCAGTGTGCGCCCCTGCCCTCCTGGGGCTCACAACCCAGAGGGAGGACAGACGTGAAACCACAGCTCAGACAACCGTTCACAGCTGGGACAGGTGCAAGGAGCAGATCAGGTGTCACGAGGGCACCTAACAGGGGCCTGGGCTTGTCCGTATAGAGCTTGGAAAAGTCATCTCTGGGAAGGTGTCCGTTTCAACGGCGGGGCAGTATGGGAGAACCAATTATATTAAGCAAGTGGTGTCTTAGTCTTTTAGTACTAATTCTGCTGGTAAAAAAGACTACATATCATTATATTCGTGACGCTCAGCAAGAGAAGCGGCCAGAGGAGAGAACCCAAGTGGTGTTTCCACGGGATGGGACCCCGTGTTCTGTTTCTGCGAGGTGAACCAAAGGGTTAAAGTCGTTTTCATTAAAATTTAAATTTCAGCAGGCGCTCACTCTCCCTTCGCCGTCCTTTGAACGTTTGACTGGCAACCATTTCATATTTCAATCTCGGCAGAACAAATTGAATTAGATGTTGAAACCAAACTCGGCTCCGTTCACCAAAGCCTGCACACTCGGCTTGCACTAATCCTTTCCTAGGTGCTGCAGAGCACAGGCGGGCTCTGCGAGGGCCGGCCCAGTCTCAGAAGACAAAAAGGCCCAAGGAGGCGATAAAAGGAAAGGAGGAAAAACACGCGGATAGAGGCCGCTGGAAATTGTCTTCTGCCTGACGCGTGGGTCTCCAAGTCTGGCAGCCAGAACCCCGTGTATTCCTGGCCCCAGCATCGTGCCTTCCATGCAGGGGCACCTACTAAGTGTCTGATGGATGAATGAACGAATGAATGGGGTGAGGGTTAGAGGTTGGCTCTGAGGACTCGCTCTGCCAGCCTCTGCCCTTTCTGTCTCTCCTTCCCGAGAAGCCACAGGGTGCCTGGCGCTTCCCCAGAGTCAAGGTGCTTCTGAGGGAACCTGGCTCTCTATGGTCCCTCTCTATGTTCCTCCACTCCGGCACCGGCCGAGTGTGCCAGCTCTCATTTCCCGGGGGAAGGAAGCAGACCTCCAGGCCTGGCCCAGGCCTCCACTGCACACCCGGTATCAACCCACGGCTGTGGGTCTTTGCTGAAGACCTGTCTGTAGTAAGTCTGGACTGGCCTAGAAGCGCTGACCCAGGGCCCGGGTCTGGCTTTCAGACTACTGTGGCAATGGCATCCTGCCTGTGGGTGACCCCAGGACGGAAAGGGTTAGGAACAAACACGGCGACACTGGGAAAGGGCACGCTTGTGTCCCTACTATGCACCTTGGCAACCACCAGCCTACCCTGGGGCTGGCCGTGGCTTTGAGCAAGGACTGACGGGTAAACAGTGTGATGCTTGGCCTGCTCCAGGCCACCTTCCTGGATACGCGGACTCCTTTCCACCATGACCACTTCCTGGCGACTGCCAGTGCTGGCCCATGCCTCCAATGTGAGCCCAGCAGGCCTGTTAGACACAGGCCAGGGTCTGACTTCCGTGGGCCGTCACTGGGTGAAGCCCCACAAGCTTTCCTCTTTGTCTAATAATAATAATAATAATAATAATCATCATCATCATAATCATAATCATAATGACTGCTACCATTTATTTAGTGTTCACTAGGCATGGAATAGTCTGCTGAGAGTGCTTTCCATAATCTTCTAAAAACAAATCCTATGAGGCTGGAATTCTTGTACCCATTTTAAAGATATGGAAATTGAGGCAGGAGATGCTGAAACCCATACCATAGGTCACACACGCAGAGGTGGGTGGAGCTGAGATTCCAACCCAGGCCTTCCTGGAATAAGGGCCAGTGCTTTCTTCTCCCCTCTCTCCACCCCTCCCGCTGCAGTGCACCCCACTGTCCCTCATCTCTGCCCCCATCTGACCACCTGTCCCTCTCCTGCAGACTGACTGCATATCTGCTCACCTGTCCAGGGTGTCTGTATAGCACTCCTGCCTGCCAGGCCCAGGGGCTCAGCTGCCTCTGCTCCTTCCCCAAGCCTGGCCCCTCGTTCTGAACACTTTGCCACCCTTCAGGGCTCCTCAGGGCCTCACCCCCAGACCACCAAACTTCAGCAATTCCCTGGGGTCTCCACCTGCTCAGCCTTCTGGACCCCCATGTGCACACCCCAACCTAACTCCCACCTCCCGGCTCCCCACATCCTCACTGTACCGAGTTCCACGGAGGGGATTTCAGGCAGAGATTTTGTTACAAAGGAGAGGGAAGAGCTGGGAGCCAGATACCAGTGGGTGGCCTCACTCCCCGGGTCTTAGGGAGGCAGTGGTGTTACCAGAGTCCAGGGCTGGACCCTTGGTGGAGACACCACGCAGGACAGAGGGAGGGCGAAGAATGCCCTGGCTTCTCTTCCCCAGCCCCAGACACCCGTGGGGGCCCAGCCCTGGCCAAACCCGACCGGAAGCCTGTTGGCAGGCTCGACATGCCGCCCTGCCGGGGTCAGAGCAGGTGGCAGGGGGTGGCATGGGGCATACAGGTAGGGTTCCATCTCTGCCAACAGTCTGCCCCAGTTCTCCCCCTGCCAGTCAAGCCCCGCTCCTGAACACGAGAGCTCACGGGTCAGGTGCAAGAGTCCCCGACGAGCGGGGGTCCCTGGGCTCTGGGCACCACCTCTCCACCCCGGGCGCCCGCTGCCGTCCTGCCTGCACCACGTTCTCTTCCGGGTTCTGTCCTTACCATTCGGGGTGCAGAGCCCTCTGAGAAGTGGATGAGCCTGTCCTGCCCTCGCACGAATCTATATGGGGACCAGGAGGCCACCTGCCCCAGGGTGGCACTCCGTCCTCAGCTGCTCCCTCTGCACTTTATTACTGCAGTTTCCCTCCTAGAGCTTCTGGTTGCTCGGACCACGGATGTCCCATCATCACTTCAAACTCAACTGAAGCTCCCTCTGTCCTGTCTGGTGTCTCCACCAAGGGTCCAGCCCTGGAGTCCGGGAACAGCTTTCCCGTGCCCCACCTCCCTGGTGACAACAGTGGCTATCCATCGCCCAGAGTCCCCAAGGTCACCCTGCACACACTGGATGGATGCATTTCTCCCAAGACGCTTTCATGTGGCTCCTTGTCCCCAAAGAGGGAGAGACGGGCGCCTCCTCTGGGCCAGGCCCAGGAATTACCTAGTTTTACTTTATTACCATGTTTCCCTGAAAATAAGACCTAGTAGGACAATCAGCTCTAATAGGTCTTTTGGAGCAAAAATTAATATAAGACCCCGGTATTACACTATATTAGGACCCGGTATATATATTATATTATATTATATTATATTATATTATATTATATTATATTATATTATATTATATTATATTATATATTATATATTATATTACACTGGATCTTATATTATAGTAAAATGAGACCGGGTCTTACATTAATTTTTGTTCCAAACGACGCATTAGAGCTGGTTGTCTGGCTGGGTCTTATTTTCGGGGAAACACGGTATTACCTCGCTCTCTTTCACTTTGTTTTAGAACAATGATAGTGATGATTATAATAATAAAAATCACAATAGACACACTTGGCTCCTCTCCCACCCCCACGTCCCTGTATCAGATGTCCTTGTCCCTGTTCCTTTGTCACAGCACTTAGTGCAGGGGACAGCCTGCAGTTTGAACAAGTGACTGTGTAATCCTGAGCCCTGTCCCTTTCCCTTTGAAAATAACTTCTGTTTTAAACAGTTAGGAACTACAAAAGTTGCGTGTTTAACCAGAAGGACCCCCATGTCCCTAAAAGAAGGCAGTGGGAGGGAATGGGGTGGACCCCAGCCCTGTCATCCAGAGACCTGGAAACTTGGGAGCCTGGTCACCTGAGGGTCTGGCCTGGGGAGGTTTAACAGCGACCCGACCGCCCCGCCCAGCCCAGAAGGCTGTGCTCACCTGATGTCTGAGGGACACCCTGCTGTAAAAGCTGGTACGAGCCACTCAGGGATTGGGTCTTTTGCTTCTGTTAGTTCTTAGCATGAGCCAGAGCTAAGGACACACCTGCCCCACAGGACACAGGGAGGGGCTTAGCCTTGAGGGGCAGCCAGCGCTGTGGAGCTGGGCTTGGGTCCCAGGCCACTCTGCAAACTGGATGGAGACTGGAATCCCCAACAATGCACACACCAAGTTTTACGCACGACGACTCCTGTACCCTCACTCAGAGCCCCATCCACAGGCCCCAAATTCAGAAGTAAACGAAAGTGCTGATGAGCACTGATTGATTTACTCCAAGCACCATCTCTGATGTAGGCACAATATCATCCCAATTTATGGACAGAGAAGCTGAGGGTCAGAGGGGACCTTGCTGGTCCAAGGTTACATAGCTGGGGATGGCCAGGCCAGGACTCAGACCCAGGTCACATGGGCTGTAGCTCTTTCCTCGCAGCCTTCCTGCCTCCTGGTGTGTGCTGGGCATGGGCCCTCTCTGTCGGGGGCCGTATCTCCAGGCTGGAGTAGGTGTGGGCATGCGGGTGCCCCAAACCTGGGAGAGGCCGTGGGACATTGTTTGCCAGGGCTGGGAACCTGGATGCGTTTCACAGGGCCCCCAGCCCATGAACAGAGGGCGTCCGCCACGAGGGACACAGCTGAGTACACCAGTGAGACTGGTGTCTGGGCTGGCAGCTCGGGGCTCTGTGAGCAGCTCAGAGGCTTCCCCAGGCCGAGGTCAGCAGGGCCGATTGTGTCACCAGAGCTTGTGGTCCCAGGTGACGAGGATGGGGCCGGACAGAGGCTGAGTCCCAAGCAGAGAGCAGGCCCTCAGACAGATGTAGGTGGGAACTCCAGCTCAGCAATCCTGGAGGGGAGAGTGGGAATGGAAGCTTCTGGAGCCTGTCTCACATGCCCACTGTGCCTGGTGTTTTTCACAGATTATTGTTGCACTTCCTTTCTCGCTAAAGCCCTATGAGGTGGGAACTAGTTAGTGAGGAGGAGGCTGGGCCCAGGGAGCTTTGGTAAGGGGGTCTGGGTCCACGGCCCGAGCCCCGAGCTGCGGGGAGCAGGGCTTCATGCCCACATAGCCTCACTTCAGGGTGCTGCCTCTAGCCCCCCTCCCCACCAATGGGTCTGGAGCAGCGAGCTACGAGGGTCCTCGTTCCCACGTGCTGTGTACTCTGGAGCAAACCTGGAATCCTTCTGTATCCCGACTTTCCTACCAGCAAGATGGGGCCCTGTCGTGTCTCAGGGATGAGATGGGAGGAGGAGCGAGAGGGAGCAGCAAACGGCCGGGGGTTGAGGGGAGGCCTGGTTTGTTCCTGCTGCTTCCAGGCCCCTGTGCTACCACAAAAGGCTTCCTAAGGTGGCCACACTGGCCTGCCCTCGGGCCCTCTCAAGCTGGCACAGAGCAGGTGTTGGCGGCACAGGATCCCAGGCTCTGGGCAGTAGACTGAGGCCATCGTCCCCTACGACCTTGGACCAGCCCTTGGACCAGCGGAGGGTGGGGCCACCTGCCGTTGCCACCCCACTGTGCGCACTGCCCCTCCCAGCCCACATGGTAGGGAGCGCAGAAGCCAGAGCGGCTGTCCCCAGTCCCCAGGGCCCGGGAGCCACGTACCCTCTCGGTGCCAGCTCACAGCTGAAGGGTTTGCTCCTCACTGTCGTTTTCACTGTCTTCCAGCTGCTCCAGGATCTCGTCCAACACCACAGACCGCTTTTTCTTCGGGGGCTCTGTGGGAGCCCAGATGGCAAGAGAGGAGAAAAGAACAGCGGAGAGGGTTGGAGGCAGGAAGAGAGAGACAGCAGAGGGGAGGGAGAGGGGTGAGCAAAATGGAGGGCGGGGGGACGAGAGAACAGGAAGAGAGGGAAGTGGTGAGAGACACAGGAGAGAAGAGGCAGAAGAAATAAGACGAGAAACGAGAGACAGAGCCAAGGAGGAGGAGGTATGAGAGGCCAGGGGGGAGAATCCACAAGAGGGGAGAGAGAAACTTTGGGTTAGTCTCGGCTTTGCTCTGGGGAGCTGCCCCTCTCGGCCCCAGAAACCTTCCTGCTCTGCAGGTCCCCCCCTCTCCGTCTCCCACCCACAGAGGAAAGGGAGTGAGGAAGACCCCCTCCCAGCAGCTGTTAACCAATCTCTGCCTGCCTTGGGGCGGAGGGAGCTGAAAATCTTCAGAGAGGCTGAGTCAAGCCAGGGCAATGGTTGAGGAAATAAGTAGAAGCTGTTCTGTTTTCCTGGAGGTCGCAGATTCTTAATCGTATAGCAGATGACTGACATACAATAGGTGCTCAATAAATGCTGGGTGAATAGATGCTCAAGGATTTCAGAAGAGGCATGGAGGGAATAACAATCAGAAGTGGCTTTAGAGGGGCTATTTGACTTGGGTTTTGAAGAACGTAGAGGAGTTTTCTGTGAGGCAAGGGGTGTGGATCCACAGCATGAACATATGAAGGAGCACGGTGGGCTCAGCAGAATATATGCCCCCTGGGCCCCAGACGCTACTGACTGCGTACCTACTGTGTGCTACGACCCTACTCTCAACAATCCCACAGGTAGGTACGAGCACTGCCTCTTACAGGTGAGGGAACTGAGAGCCATAGAAAGGCAGGTCTAAGGTCACTCAGCTAGGAAGTGAAGCCAGGACTTGAAGCAAAGCCACACCAAAGCCTAGTCTTTCCACTTTTCATGAAAGTCTCTGGTGCTGGCTGGAGAATGCCAGGGAGACAAAGGGTGGTAAAAAGAAGGTGCACGGGTCCCCTTGACTCTCCAGGAAGGGGATGGGGTGGGGGCGCTGCTTTGTCAGTCCCTCAGTTAGCCTACCCACTCATGAATGGTCAGCCTCACTCACAGATACCACGGGATTTGCAGAGAGGCAGCTGGAGAGGTTGTCCCAATGCCCTCTCCTCCCCAGCTCAAACACCTTCTCCGTGAAGTCTTCTAGGCGTTGCAGATTGCCCCCGTGACCCTCTGCCTCCATCTCCCCACTGGGCTGGGAGCTCCCTGCGTGCATGAGCCCAGCCTGCTGCTGGTCCCAGAGATGGAGAATCTCAGGTCTTCCTAGGTTGTCTTGAACAAGTGACTTGGCCTCTCGGAGCCTATTTATGCGTACTTCATCTCATTCCTCCAAAACCAACCGGGGCATTGACTCCTCTCATCTTCATGGTTACCAGCCCAATCCAAGCACTTTTACCGTCTCATGCTACTCCAGGCCTCTGCCCTCACCAACCCGGTCAATTCTAATTCTCTCACAGCAGCACGAAGGATCCTTCTCAGCACAGCACTCAAAGCTCCATGGCTTTGCATAGCACAGAGAGAGACACCCAAGCCCTCCAGAGGATGTCACTTGAGCTGGCTCTCCCTCCAGGCTTGTGAAGTGCACTCCCACCTCAACACCTCCATACCCACAGGCCTCCGCCCTTTATTCGAACCCCAGCTCTGAAGTCCCCTCCTCAGAGAGGACTCCCCTGACCACTGTCTAAAACAGGACCCCTAACCTTCAACCCCTCTCTGCACTTCTCCCTAGGGCAGGCATTTGTTTGGGAGCTGTCCTGCTGGGGGCTCATGAGTATTTGCTGAATAGAGGGGATGAGCAAGGGTCGAGTTGCCCCCTCAGTGAGGGTGAGGAAGGTGTGGGAGGCTGCTCCCTCCCCCCACCACCTGCCCAGGGAGCCTCAAGGCCTGGCAGCTGTATCCATCATTGTTAATCATGAAAAGGGAGAGGGGACAGGATGGGCTGGGAGCAGGGGCGCAGCCCGGGGCTCCGACACCCACTTCCTTTCCTGCTGCCTCCTCGATGCTCTTGGTTTCCTTATAATCACCAGGCTCTGGTGCACAATGGCTTCTGGAAATTGAATTTGTGGGCAGGTAATAGCAGCCGGGAAATAGAAGGGCAGCAAAATAGGGCCTGCGGGCCTGTCACAGACGTCCCCCTCCCAGCTACTAACAATGGGGGTGGGGGGGGGAGACGGGGAGGCTGGGTCTGTCTTACGGGCGGCTGTGTCCCAGGGCACAGCACATAGTAGGTGCTCTGTAATCATTTGTCGAATGCAAGAAGGAAAGAATAAATGACTAGAAGGTGGGTAATTTTTTACAAATAAAACTGGTAATGTAAGGATAGCAATAAAACACGAGCGGCAGAGCTGGGAGGCACCCAAGATGCCATCTGGCGGGGACACTGAGGCCCGGGGGGCGGGGGATGCAGCCGGAGTCTCATAAGGGCCCCTGTTAGGTGGTGGGAGTTATCACCCCCATTTCACCGGTGGGAAGACGGAGGCGTACACTCCGAGCCCCCCAGTTAACACGTGGCGGCCTTGGTGTGTCCGCTTTGCCACCCACACCTGCTGTCTTTGTTGTGCCACGTGGCGTCTCCTGAGGAGCCCTGCTTAGGAGTGGGGGACACGGCCAAAGCCATACAGGGCCCTGTGACAAGGCATGCGGTCACCAGTCTGGTTTTAGGACGACACACTTGGCTTTGGCATTTCCCAAGCTGTGTGACCTCCGGCAAGGCAAGTCCCCTGTCCAAGGTCAATCTTTCATGTATAAAATGGGGGAACAGGGCAGTTCTTCCACCCCTTCCCTCCTCTGTGGCCACCCTTTGCTGACCCACAGGCCTTCCCTGACCATCTGGAGCAGGGAAGGGGTCCTCCTTCCTGAGAAAGCCTCTCAGAGCACCCCTACTTCTCCTTAGCACGTATAATTGCTCAGGAATGCGGGTGCTGACACCACACTCCCACCACTGACTAGCTGTGGCTGTGAGCAGCAGACTTAGCCCCTTCGGAAACTTTACAGATAAGTTTCCTTATCTGTAAAATGGGGACACTATTAATACTTCCCTCATGGGGTTGTGGTGAGTGAAAAGAGCAGGGCCTGGCCCCTGGGGAGGGCCCCATTGATGGCACTGAGATTGCTATCTTTGTTACTATTACTCCTATAAGAAGTGTTGATTTAACATGTCTCTCTTTGCCATTAGCCCAGTGAGGGCCAAGTGGGCGGGGAGTGTCGTAGGAAGGCTAGTACATCAAGGCCAAATAAAGCACGTCTCGCCCCCCACCAGGTTGGAAAATGGAGGCACAGGGGTACCCACTACCTGCTATGGGCCGAGGGATGTGGACTGCAGGTTGGCGAATGGCTAACTTCATGGTCTTGGGAGTCAGTCAAACTGAGGTCCCAGCTCTGCCACTTAATGGCTCAGTGACCTTGGGCAAGTCACTTCCTCTCTCTGGGTCTGGACACTGGGGATGAAACCAAGACCCATCTCCTGGGGGTACTGCGAAGACGACCAAGTTCAGGCCTGGCACGCCCCTGCTGATCCCGTGGGCCTGGGCATCTGGCTCAGGTTGGGCCCCCAAACGCCTGCCCCCCCAGGACGCGGTGGGCCCCGAATTCCCACCAAACGACCCACAGCACCCTCCTTCCCTGCCCTGCCTGCGTGCTGAGCACCCTGCTTGCAGGGAACAGCTGCTGAAATCCCACTTCCCCGACATCAAAAGCCTCAGTGGGTTTTCACCAAACAAACATAATGCAGAACCGGAGAAAGGTGTAAAATAAATAAACGAAACAAGCTGTGCGTTTTCTTTCAGTATTACAGCTGCACCCAAAGATAAACAACAAGTGAATGTCACCCAACATCAATACCGGAGAAATTAACGTGACAAAAAGCTCAGCCGGCCCCCAACAACCCCCCAGTCCTGCCCCCTCCCCCCCCTCCAACCACCATTTTGCATTTCTGGAGTTCCCATCTAATGATTTTATTTTTCAATTAATTCCTTGACAGAATGCCAGCCCGCGTCTCTCTGTCGTCCCTGGCTGGCGCTGTCGCCCTGCGTGGAAGGCACAGGCAGGCAGAGAGAAAGGCACAAGCGGCTGTGTGTGTGTGTGTGTGTGTGTGGGGGGGGCTATAGGAGGACAAGAAAAAGCGCTTCCTAGGGTTTTGTTCAGGATTGAGGAAAGCCAAGTAGGGAGGGAAGAGGAGCATGGTTGGCTGGGGAGAAGGGGCTCTGAAAGGCACAGAGAAGAGGCAGGGTGAACAGCTAGGGAATGAGCCCAGGGTGTGGGGTGCCGGCTGGAGCCGGGCTGCTGGGGCCCCCTGGGGCAAGGGGCCTCACCTCTGTGTTCTCAGTCTGCAGTAACTGCGTGGTACCCAGCTCCGACGGGGCTTCAGAGCAGAAGGGTTAGGGGTAGGGTTCGTCCAGGGCCAGGCATGCAGAGGTGTGAGTAGTAAATATTAAGAGTAACAACGAAAGTGTCCTGCAAGGACACCCAGAGGGCAGACAGAGAACCTGTGACTGAGAAGCCGCAGGCTGAGTCAGTGCTGAGGGCCGGAAGGGAACACTTGTGTCCTCAGGCCTCAGTCAGCGCTCTTCAGGCTCTGGGCAGCAGGCTGGGTGTGGACTTCCAGAAAACCCACCATTGTCCCATTTGTCAGATGTGGGAGCAGCTGCTCGGGGGCTTTGGGGAAGTCACATGACCACACTCTTCAAATGGGGCCGTGAGCTCAGATCAGGCTGGGGGGCCTTCCTGTCACACCACAGTGATGCCCGGGCTCAGCTGCCCACCCTGCGGTGGAGACACGAGGCCAGCCGTCCTTCAAAGGAACTCCTCAACAGGAAAGGTATGAAACTGATTACAGAAGAGCACCCACTTGCCTGCATCAGCAATTTTCTCAAGAGGCCAGTGGATCTCAACCCAACCACCTGCTAGAATCATCTAGAAAACCACTGATACCTGGGCTCTGCCCCCAGAGGTTCTGACTTGGTGGCCTGGAATGAGCACTGGCTATTGAGACCTCTGCGATTCCTGCTGATAATAAACATGTGCCGAGGGCCCTGGCTTTCTGTGAAGCAGACCGCGGTGCAGCCCAGCGGGTCGACCTCGCTTTGTGTTCTGGGTATCACGGGAGTCGTGGGTGTGCCGTGGTTTCCGGCAGCTGGACTGGCGGCTACCCGTGCACAGGGGTTGGTGAAGGTGGTCGGCCTGGATTAGCATGGATTTAGCCCGAGATAGAGCCGTAGGGCTGGGCTAAGCCCGGGCTTTGGGGCTTGGTCCTGCCTGTGTTTGTATTAGTTACAGATGCTGGAGAAGCCTGTGCAGGCGGAGAGGAAGGCGAGTGTGCAGATGAAGGCGACTCATTGCAGAGGAAAAGAGAAAAGGAACCAGGAAAGGGTGGAAGGCATCCCTCACTCTGTGCCTCGGGCCTGGAGGGATCATTCACCTGCTAGGGGCTTGGTCGAAGTTTGCTCCTCGTCCCTTTCTCTTGGTACAGGCCCTGGGTTGCAAGTAGAGACTGAAAAGGAGGAAATGGGAGCATGGCCTGACAGGTCCAGGGTGGGATGAAGTGTAGCACTGGGATCTGTAAGTGAAGACGCCTGGGAGTCAGGCAGGAGTGGGATGGCGTCAGATGGTCTGGGTGGGTGACTGTAGGGAGTGGTGCAGACTGTTGCCAAGGAAAAACCCATGCAACTCAGCCCGACTGCCCCATGGGAATGCAGGACCAGGGTGGTCGGATCTGATTCTTCACCAGAGGCCAAAATCTGCAAATTCAGGCCAAATTTTCTGACAGCCAAAGAGTGGTGATTAATTGTTTTTTTTTAAAAAAAGCATTTTTTTTTTTTTTTCATATTTTGTAGTCAAAATAAAGATCTGTGGCAGCCTCTGATTTATTCTCTCTCCTGCCTACAAAACCTCACTGGTTTCACTTGTGATCATGAAAAAACAGTAATAACAACCTTCTCGCCTGTGTTTTTTCCTTGAGTTTCTCCAGCTTGGGCCAGCCTACAGTTCTCAAACAAAACCGGCCGCCCCCTGCCTCTAGCTGCAACCCTGGAGGGGAGTCCGCCCTCCTCCAGCCCCTATTTCCAGCACTCTGGTCCCCAGGCCCCAGAACCTCGTCCAATGCGGGCCCAGCCCCGTTCCCTCCCAAGTCACTCTGAAATTCTCCTTCTGTCAGTTTAATTCCGTGATGGATGAGGAAGAGCAGGAGAAATGGCCCGCACAGCTGGTTTCCCCGTTAGCCCTAGCAGGGAATCCTGGCCTTGCTGGCGATGGCTGAGTGAAATGTTTGCGGAACGCAGAGAACACAAGTCAATAACAATTTAGCTGGATTGGGAGCAAGTACCTTCCCGCACGGACAGCCGCTCCCGGGGGAAAGAGAAGAGAGTGTGCAGGATATTGCTGAAGCGCTTGGAAATATTTCCAAAACACCACTCAAAGAGGCTCGGGGCGTGGGGGGCGGAAGGAGGGGTGACCCAGAAGACACCTGCTCCAGCCCCCCAGCACCTCTGCAGGGAGAAACATTCAGCTCCTTCCCCACAGCCAGCCATTTGGACCCTTGCTAGCAGCTGCCACCTAGGAGCCGCCTTGACCAAAACAGTCCCTACTTCTTGATTTTTCTTCTCAGCCACGGCAGAGCCAGAAGGAGGGCAGCAGAGGCACCAAATGGAGGAATAAAAACGAGGCAAGGGGAGCTTACGGGACCCATGTGCCTCCAGGGAGCTGGAAAGACCCAAGGCCAAGGGGTATTTTGAATAATAAATTCTGTGGCTTCACACATACTTGCTTGAACTTTTCCTGACTGTGATTTTTAAAGCCCCATGGTTATGTTTTCATGCCAGGATCACGGAGGCGTATTTGCAAGGGCTGGCATGGGGATAATGGGCTCTCCTGGTCCCCGATCTTGTGAAAACGTGCCATCCTATGAATGATGACATTATGGGGGGTGGGGGTGGGGGTGAACTGTTGCAGGCTTTAAATATCATCTGTATGCTGATGACTTCCAAATTTATATCTCAGCCCAGACGTCGCCCCTGAGCTCCGAACTCATAGATCTATCTGCTTGACATCTCACGGGGAGTCCTAATAGGGGTCTCAAACCCAGTGTGCCCAGATCTGCCCCCCGCACTGTCCCCAACCGCTCTTCCCAGCTTCCTGGGCTTTAGCATCACCTGGCACCACCATCCTCTGAGTGGCAAAGGTCTCTGCACAGGCCTCAGTTTCCCTCTTGCCTTCCAGATGCAAGTGTGGCCAGCTCCAACGTTACCACAATGCTCAGTCCACCTGCTTCTTCCTACACCCTGGTCTCTGTCTCCACCCGGGCCACCACCCTCGCTCACTGGGATGACTACAGTGGGACCCCGTAGCTCCATTCTTGCCCCCCATCACATTGCACGCCCTACACAGCAGTGTAAATGAGTCTGTCAGTGTCAATCAGGCATGGCACTCCCCTCTTTAAATCTTCAAGGGACTTTTCGCTGTATCTTGAATAAAAATCCGGTTCTCTGACACACCTCTCCAGCCTTCCCCACCCTAGACTTGTTCTTTAGTCACAATGGCCTGCTGGGACCATGCTTCTGCCCCAGGGCCTTTGCACCTGCGGTAACCCCTGCCTACCTGGAATGTTTTCCACCCAGATCTTTGGCTGGCTGGCTCCTTTGCTTCACACGAAAATACTGACTCCTCAGAAAGACTTTTTTCCAACCACTGTATTTGAAATCTCTTCTCCCCTTCCCCATCCCTGAGGACTATAGTATGTTATCCTTCCTAATTTCCTTCCCAGGGCCTGCTGTCGTCAGAACTTCATTGCTATTTACTTGTTCTTTTTTATCATCTGTCTCCCCCACTCAAGTATCAGCTCCTTGTTCACTGCTTTGTCCCCAGTTCTGAATGAGGCTTGCTAATTAGGTGATAGTGAAGAATTGGGTGAGTGAATGAATGAAAACGGAGGGAGAAAGCCAAGCAACGGGGACTCCTCCCCAGGGAAAACTGGGGTTCTTAAGCAGAGGACTACAGTGGGGGGTGTTGGGGTGGGGGTGGGGGGTAAAGGTGCGGCTATGAGGCCTCTAGAATTGTATGCTCCCAGGGAAAACGGAGGTCATGGTGTGGGTGGGAGGAGTCAGCCACCCGCAGCTTTTGGATAAAATAAAACAGCCATTTCACAAGGCCTAAGGGCTGTAAACTTTTTCTGTAAAGGGTGAGACAGTAAATATTTTAGGCTTTATGGCCCACAGGGTCTCTGTCACAGCTACTCAGCTCGGCCTTTGCAGTGTGAGCACACAGCCAGACACTGCGTGTGTACATGGCCATGGCCATGTGCCAAAAGAACTTTTCCGTACACAAACAGGCTGCGGGCTGTGTTTGGCTGGGTCTAAGTCGCAACCATAGCCCTGCCTGGGTTGGGAGCCCAGATCTAAAAAAGGGGGACCGTGTGGGATGCAGGAACTACTGGGGATCCAGGGAGTGGTGAAATAGGTTATCAGTTCTGTGGCGTGCAGAGCCGTGCACCCTCATGCAAATCACGAGACCTCTCGGGTCTCAGTGTACACCTCAGAAAAATGGGAACAGCACCTGTCTCCAGGGAATGAGAACGAGCACAGGAAACCATTTGGCATCGCCCCCTCCACATGGCAGGTCCCCAATAAAGCTTTCTCCCTCTCTTTCTTTCTCTTTCACCTGACTTGATCTTTAATAAGAAGTCACACGATTGCCTCTTTTCAGGCTGGTGGTGTTCCCAGGCTCAAGGTTAGGCTGCTGCCCAACAGGGCTCCCGCGCTGGCTGCATGCCTAACTAACCGTGGGGTCTGAGCACATTGTGCAGCTTTTCCGAGCCCTGGTTGCTCGCCTGTGGGGGACAGTGAAGAGGAAGTGACACTTCCACCGTGCCCAGTACACCGAGCCCCAATTAGAGTGGGCCGTTCTGCAAAGTAGGCTCCTTTTTGTTCCGTTTGGCTGTTCACCCCACTAATAGGTGGTGAGCACCCACTTCGTGCTACACGCAGGGCCAGGGCCTTATCCCCTGGAGGGTAAAGCCTGGGGGGACAAGTGCTACCAGACAATTGCACCTGTGAACACAAAGCAGCAGGAAGATGAGGCGAGGGCTGTGATGGGGGAATTGAGAGGAAAAGGGGCGCTGGGGACTAGCCGAATCCCTGCCACTGGCCGCACGCTAAAGGCACAGAGAACTTAGGGGTCGGGCTAACAGGACCAGGCCTCCAGCAGTCAGGCTCCCTCCCTGCCTGGCCAGGAGGGCAGCTGTGTGCTAGAGGCCAGCGACCAACAATGGGACAGGCACCCATCTGTGCCCGCAGAGAGATGTCCCACCCGGGCCCGGCCCGGCCCGGCCAGGCTCGGGCAGGCGGGTGGGGGACGGCGCCACTGCCAGCCACTTGCCATGCCGGTCATGTCTGCGCTCCCAGCTCTGGAGGTGAAAGGTGCAGGCGCTAACCACAGCCCATCAGCTCTCCCAGCTGGAATAAGACAACGCCTGGAAGCAGAGCCGTGCCCCCGGCCAAATAAAAGCCTGTTTGCCTGGGCCTCCCTAGCTGTGCGCACTTGAAAACAGAGGGTTCTGCGGGCGGATTGCTTCCGTGCCATTATACTCTCTCGGCGCGCTCGCAGGCACCGCGGCCTGCCAGGCCCTGAAAGCTCGATGCCGCGACCCTGCTGGTTTGTAACAGGCTCGGGAAGAAAAGGACACAGCCAGTGGCCGACTTTCCTCTTTCTTCCCTCCTTGCTCTCTCTGTTCACCCTCCCACATGCAAGGCTCGGAAGAAGAACTGCACTTCAGCTGCCAGGGGAGGTGCCGTGAAGGGGGGTGGGGCAGGCTGGGGAGAGGGGAGCGTGGTTCTGTGCCCAATGGCCGCCTGGCTATTCTAGTCCCTTTCCAAAAGCACCCGTCTGGTGTCAAGGTACTCTGCCTAGTCAGGGCAACTTCTCAAATGACTTTCAAAGACCTGCTCTCGGTTATTTCATTTCATGGGCATTTCGTAAGCATCAACTTGTCAGGGAAAAATATAATGCCCTGCCGTTATCCAGGGACAATGGATAACATGAAGGCTTCCACCTGGGGGGCTGCTGGGAGGTTTAAAACTAGCTGCTTCTGTTTGCCAGTAAGGGACTCCAGATAAGCAGCAAGCAGTAGACCGAGCGCCCAGCACAGTGAGTTCCCACAGCTGTGTCGGAAGGCAGGACACTACGGATGCTCCTCCTTGTGCCGCCGTGAGGGCCACCATGTGCCAGACACAGGGCTGTGCACTCTAGGTGACAACTAGAGTCAGCTGCAAACACGCCACCCTGAGTACTGCCCCCGCGCTAGGTGCATTCATGTTCATTCTCTCTCCTCTCTCTCTCTCCTCTCTCTCTCTTTCTCACACACACACACGCACACGCACACGCACACGTTACTCTTCAGGCTTAGCAAAACCATGGCTCTCTTTATGTCTCATTCCTGTCCAGAGAGCAGCCTCCCTTAGCCTGGCTTGACCAGCATGCACGGAAAATGGGGAGTATTCTTAGGCACCCAGAGGAAGAAGAAGGAATGCCTTGAATGAGAGGACGAACAGGATCTGTTGCATACTCACTGTGCCCCAGGAGCTTTATCAGCATCACCTCCTTGAGGGCCACAATTCCCCTGATGAGCTACATACCCTGGTCCCATTGTACAGATGTCAAAGCTGAGGCCGAGTGACGTGCCTGATTCATGGGGGTAAAATGTGAGGGGCATCGGTGCACATCTGCTGATAACAATGCCCTGATCCAGCAGGACGCTAAAGGCCCAGCTGTGACTCCTGCTTCGGCCACTAGTGGCTGGGTGCCCTCGGGCAAGTTATCTGCCCTCTCTGTGCCTCAGTGCTTACCTCCTGGGATTCTGCAGGATTAATACCTGTGAAAGCCCACACGCAGGAGCCGGCACAGAGTAAGGCTTGATGGATGAAGGTTGTTACAGCACTAACACTAACAGTGTTACCAGCCCAGACTGCACATGGAGCTGTCCACCTTGCCCTAGGCTCGCCAGGGACGTGCAGGAGGAGAGGAGGCTGGTCACGGGGGCTGGGCAGCCCTGGCCCACCAGCATGTCGTCTCCAGTCTCCCCCAGCGTAGGGGCTGGTCTGCTGAAGAAGCTGAGTCCCAGGGGTAGGGGGGAACTCTGGGTAACTACACTGATTACACAGGCCACAATGAGGGCTTTGGCTGGGGCCAAAGCTCTATTCTATCTACCTCGGTCACCTCCCACTGTCCCCTAGGGCAGATCAGAGGCCACGGGGTGTCACCAGCAAGCTTCCTGCAGGGCTCTGTGAATGGTTAAGATGCCTGCCTTTCATTCCGAGGCCCACATTCCACAGGGAGCCCTTTGTCGTGGCCTTGGTGCTCAGGCTGGGCAAATGGGGCTCCCGGCCTCCACCTGAGATCTGAGTGCCTTCCTGGCAGAGCTCAGGGCCGGGGGAGGAAACTGGGCACGAAGCCCACCTGCCCTCCGAGTCTGCCAGGGCCCTGGAAACTCGGAACAATGCGGGTTTCAACACAAATGAGCTGGGTATTTTTCGCCACAGGGAAGGGGCAGAGCAGGGGGAAAGGGTCTGGCCAGAAGGACAGGAGACCAGCAGCCCTGCCATGGACACTTCCTGTCGCACGAAGTGATCAAACAGACAATGGGGTGGGTGGGTGAGAGGGGCGGACATTTCCCGCGCACCTGTCCCCCACTGCTCCCCCCAATGTCATGTTTAGCTGGGAAAAAGACGGGTGGAATAGTCCCCGAGTGTGGGGCACTGTGGCCAGACTGCTTTCCGCACTGCCTACCAGTGTGACCCTGGGTAAGTTACTTCAGCTCAGTACCTTCATCTGTAAAATGGGAAGATTCATGGTAGCTATCTCCTAGGTATGTTGTGTGGATTAAAAAAAAAAACACCAAAAACACCGGCATCTCATGCGCCTTTGTTATTCCCTTGATCATGTTCTCCACAAGTCTACGCACTGGCTCCTTTGTTATACTCATGTGTAAAATGGGAAACGGAAGCCCAGCGGGCACCACAACGTGTCCTGGGACACGCAGCCGGGAGGCAACAGAATCCAGGTCTTGCTGATTTCAAAGTCAACGCTCTTTCTCCTGAAGCTAACTTTTTGGGGACCAGGACCTCATAGAAAATCTGACGACAACAACAGATCCTCTTGCCAGAGAGGTAAACACACACCCTCTCTCTCTCACACAAGCACACACACAGGAGAACAGCATTGCTGGGTGTTCACAACCCCTCTGAGGCCAGCCCTGGATTAGGACACATGAAGACAAGATTCCGCGGATTCTGGGTTCAAAATCCCTGTCCCCTATCTTGCTGTTTTCTGGATACAGCGTTCTTTGGTTTTCCAAGGACTGTCTTTCCTGTATTTCTTGGAAAAGAGTGCTGTAAAAACACGATTGGTAATGAATTGCAGGCGCTTTGGCCCCCAAATGCTCAGGCCACCTTTTGCCCCTCTTCATTTCATGCCCCAGGTGAGCCGAGCTTGGAGGCTGACACTTGGCCGGGCTTGTCATCCTCTCCAACAGGCCCTGTTGCTCCTGCTCCCCAGATAGCCCGGCCCCACCCCCGCCATATGCTCTGATGTTTGTGGTGCACCCTACAGGCTGGATATTCTCCTCTGCCCTGCTCTGTCCCCCTGGAAGGCGTCACTGGGGGAGCGGGGGCGCGCTGGCTTATAGATGCAGAGGGTGGAAGAGAGGACGCTGCAGGCACTTCTTCCCTGGCTCCCTCCCTGCCTTTGTGTAGTGCTCTGGCAGTGGCTATGATACTCCAGACTAGGGGACAGGGCGGCCATCCCCTAGGCTCCTGCTCTCAACGGACCGACACAGGGCCTTCACTTCTTCCCCCTGCCCTTCAGACTCTGGTGGGGAATGGTACCAGCTCCTCACTACTGCCGACCTCTGGACGCCGCCCCCACCTCTGTAAGCAGCCCCTGCATTATAGGCTTTTCCTGTCAACTAGCAGGGTGAATTCCGTTCCCCGCTAGGACCCTCCAAAGGTCTCACGGTGCTCACCTTCTGCATGCTTGGTTAGCTCAGAGATGGTGGCCTCTTCTAGGATGTGGGAGGGCAAAACTCCCTCCAGAGCAACTCACGGGGAGTCCAAGCACACGGCTTGGACACTCAGCCCTGGCCTCAGGCGCTTACCCCACCTCTGCACCTCAGTTTTCTCATCTGTAAATGGGGACAATGTAACATACCACAGGGCTCCTACGAGGACATGCTGTGTCAACTCTCAAGGGCTGTACGACGTTTGCCATCATGATTTATTATTCATTCCCTCCACTTTTGGAAGGAACCCGGGAGGTTCTAGATTCAGGGTCTAGATGAGTCAGATGAAGAGAGCCGTGCAGTAGATACACACCCTGGATCTAATGCAGGCCCAAGACCCTTTGAAAATGGCATTTGCTGGTGTAATGCAGGGTGTGGGGGGCTGTAGAGTTGGTCTGGAGTGCAAATCTCAGCTCTGCCACTTTCTAGCTGAGTGACCTTGGGCACAAGGCTGAGACTCAGTTTCTCTGTCTATAAAATGGAGACAGCAGTACCTACAGCTGCTAGGGTGGCCGTGAGGATAAATGACAGTGCGTGTCACACAATGGGGGGGGCCCCTGGCACAGAGTAAGTCCCTCATAAACAGCAGTTGTCACGAGTCACTTCAACGCTTGGTCGGTCTCAGTTGTCTCATCCATAAAAGGGGGCTAATCGTGCCCATCTCACAGGGCTGGTGGGAAATTCACGGGAAGATGCATACAAATAAACTGTTGTCTTTATTACTATTATTATTGCATCTGCCCTGTCTGGGCCCCAGCCTGCAGCTGATCTGTAGCTGTGGAGACCGTCAATCCCACAGAGAAGCTTCTGGCCGGGGTGAGGCAATAATGCTGTCTGTGGAACTCAATTTATTGAAGGGGACTTTTCTCCGATGCCAGGGGAAGCGCTGAGCCTGCTGGCCTGGGGGGTGGGGGGGTGGGGGGGGGACCGGGAGAGTCCCTTACACAAACATTTGCCGACGGGTGCATTTGGGCCTGTCAATAGCTGTCAATAATGACAGGTCCTCTTTCTGCACGGCAGGATTTGGGGACTTACTGAGTTGTGAGCCAGCGACTGTGTATTTAGTACTGATTTGTCTGGTTTCTCATTCACTTCTGCTCATACGTTCCCCAGCCCTGGCCTGACGACAGCCCAACCCGCACCAGGCCTGGGGGCCCAGAGATGAACTGGTCAGCACAAAGCAGTCCCCACTCTGGGGCAGGCACGGCTCCAGCGATGATAGGAACCCCAGAGAAATAAATGGTGACACGGCAAGGAAGTTTAGGTGGCGAAGCAGAGGATGGAGCAATGACTGATACCTGAGGAGGGGGTGGGGAAAGGGAAGGCTCCCTGGAGGAGGTGTTCTTGGCACACCAGATGCAGTCTGTGTCACTGAGAAACTGCTTAGGAGGCCTGCTTGCTGCCTCGAGCAAGACCACCGAGACCCAACTGGAAAACTATCAGCTCTGTAAGGGTAACCTCCCCCACAACTTGCCCCTCAATTGCTGTCTGATCTGGGAGGCCGAGTGTCACTGGCTGGGACAGGAAACCATCACATCCTGGTTCCAGGTTCCATCTCTACACAGGCAAACGCAGGAGGGGCAGGCTTTGCAGACTGACCCCAGGTGACACCACTGGTCTCCAGCTGCCAGATGGGGCTGGGGACCGGGACGGATAAGGGGAGCAGTGGCAGGCGCTTGGAGGTACATGGCCTTTCTGGGAAAGCACCTCAGTGCAGTGGAGCCGCTAGTTGTCCCACAGGACTTCCTAAGGAGAGGAAAGCAGCAGAGCATGGAGGATGACGCCGCAGGTGGGACATCAGGCCCTTCACAGCCAGCCACAGCCCTCTTTGACTTCATTGGCCCCTGGCCCCTTCTCCATGTGCCACCCTCGCACCAACCTTGGGGTCCCTCTGCTCAGGTAGCCCTTTCATGGGCACCCATGCCACCTCTGCAGGGAAGCCTTTCTGGACCTCGGCTCAAACAATGTGCCGGCCTCATCCACCGGGACCCAGGGCCCCGCTGGGTCACCCTCAGCCCAAGGGCAGAGTGAGTGCTCACTAAGTACTCTCTGGGGATGGACTGAATAATCAGCGAGGACACGTGACACCACCAAGATGTGTAAGAGGTGCAGGTAGGTCCTGGCAGGAAGTGGATGGTCCTTAAATCAGGCAGTCAAGGAAGGTCTAGTAAAGGGAGGGCAGGGTATAAGGAAATTGGTGCCGGTGACTTCCTAGGCCGGCCAGCGGAAGCCGGCCAGAGCGTTGAGGGGAGAGGACCTCCGGACAGAGCAGTGTGGTGGCAGTGTCAGCCAGCCTGCAGCAACGCAGCAGGGAGGGAGGCGGGGCGGGTCAACACCCTGACCCACTCTCCTCGTCTCCCCTATTTCCTGCCAAGCCTCCCAATGACCAGACCCGACCAGAAGCCGAAAGGGCACAACTAGGAAGCCTAGGGCTCCCTGGCCCCTGGGACTCGTCCAGTCTAGGGCCGTTCTCTCGGCATCCCCACCAGTCTTACCGTGGAAGTGCTCGGCCGTCTTCCGCCGCAGGGCCTGTAGGGTCACCTCAGAGTCGGCCCACTCCAGGACCAGCCTCCGGCCGTACAAGTGGGTGCTGTGACACAGGGCGTTGAAGGCTCTCTGGGGGAGCAGGGACAAGAAATACAACATTAGCTGAGTCCTAACCTCAGACACTCCATCCTGCCCTCTTGCCTGCCGGAATCGCAGCCTCAAAGGGCAGCTTCTGGCCCTCGTGACACCTGCTCTCCGGCGAGGGTGTGCGAGCTGCTGGGCACATCCATCTAATTAGTGGGTTACATTCCCAGGGACGGAGCTGCAAGCCATGGTGCAGTCCGTATACACGCGCCCTCTGGGCCTGGGCCAGGCGGCGTATTCTTTCCCATGTTAGAGCCTGTCTGGGGAGGGCGACCTCATTAGCTGGCTCGCCTCCCACCCGGCTGTCAGGGGCAGCACCACATGAGAAAGCCGAGGCCCGTGTGGCCTCGATGACAACCACGTGGGCCCCTCATTTTCACCTGGCGGCTCTGTCCTTCGTGGGCCCTGGCGAGTCTGTGCCCCAGCTCTCTCTGCCGCCCTAGGCTGAGTCTCCTCCTGGCTGCAGGCTCCTAGCCATGCCTGGGTCCCACCCCTTGCTCTGCTTTCCCGATCCTTTTTTGGTCTTCCCGACCACCACAATCCGCCCATATCCCCCTTTTTGGCTTTTGTTTCCTAACAGCTTTATTGAGATATGTAATTCGCATGCCATTCAAGTCACCCATTTGAATGGACCATTCCCTGGTCCTTACTACATTTCAGAGTTGCACAAATATCACCACAATGAATATTAGAACATTTTCATTGTCATCACCCCCAAAAGAAACTATCGTTTCCATTAGCAGTCACTCCCATTGCCCCCTTAACCCCCGTGGGCACTAATCTCCTTCCTGTCTCTGTGGATTTACCTATTCTGGGCATTTCATAGAAGAGGAATCATACACTGCTGGTGAGTTCCCCCTTAAACACTGCTAAGTCTCAAGCTGAATGGCATCAGGCAGGGGCTCTTCTGGCAACACTCCCGTGGTACACAGGGGCCACAGGGCTTCGTGGCCAAGAGCCTAGACTCTGGAGCCACCCTGCTTGTGCCCTGCACGTCCTGGCTTCAAGACCTTGGGCAAGTTAAATGCATCTCCCCAGCCTCGGTTTCCTCACCTATAAAATAGGAATGTTAATGGTATTCCCGTCTAAGGGCTCCAGGGAAGATGAAAAATAGTTAACATAGGAAGTGCCTAGAATAGGGTGGGTGCACATCGTCGGCGCTCAATAAATGCTCGTTCTTGTTGTTGTGTTGTTACTGCAGACTCGTCACATCTGCAGCTTCTCTTTCTGCAGAGGGACCTCAAGTAAGCGATGGGTTGGGCACTCCAGGCACACGTCGGCACCACAGAGCAACTGCAGCTAAAGGGAATCTCTTCCTCTGCTTCTGGGTTGCAGAGAGCACCACCGGTACAGAAGGAGCGCTGTGGGGTTTGTCCCTCTTGCTTCTCTGATGCTTCTAGGTAGCCGAGGAGGGTCTAGTAAAGTGGGGGCAAGGTATAGGGAAACTGGCGCCAGTGGCTCCCTGGACCAGCCAGGGAGTGCTTGGTGGAGATGGCCACTGGACAGGAGCCCTTTGGTGGCAGTGGCAGCCAGCCGCAGCAGGCAGCATATAACTAGGAGGGTTCTGGACTGGAACCAACCCAGCTCGGGCCCTCAACTGCACTGTGACTGCCAGGGGTTGGACTGCGTTCTGCAAAAGAAGATGTATGGCAGTCCTTACCCCTGGTACCTCCGGATGTGAGCTTATTTGGAAATAGGGTCTTTGCAGAAAGTTACATTCAGACGCGGACACATGGGAACAGGATGGGACCCCAATCCAGACTGATGTCCTTCTAAGAGAAGGCCATGTAAAGACACAGAGACACAGGGGGGATGCCATGGGAACGACGGAGGCAGAGACTGGAGTGATTCCTGCACAAGCCATGGAGTGCCGGCTATCACCAGAAGCTGGAAGAAGGGCATGGAACAGACTCTCCCTCAGGAAGAACCAACACTGCTGACACCCTCACTTTGATTTCTGGCCTCCAGAACTGTGAGATGATATATTTCTCTTGTTTTAAGCCACCTGGCCTGTGGTACTTTGTTAGAGCAGCTTAGGAAAATAACATAGTGACCTTGGGTAAGCCAACTGTCCCTTGCTGAGCCTTGCTTTCCTCATCTGTAAAATGGGGCTAATTGTGGGATTTACACACAACAAGCCCTGATGGTGACACATTGTAGCTATTTAATAACCGGGTGGGAGGTGGGTGGGATACGCATCTTTTTAAAACCAGACATGGGGCCAGATTCAAGAAATGCTTTGTTCTCCTCTGTGCTTTCCCGAGAAGGGCCAGGTGCAGGAAACTTTTTCTTTCCTTTTCTTTTTTTTTTTTTTAACTTTAATTTAAAAAACTCTTTCTGACTGCCAGCAGAGCCTCTGCATTTTTTTCCACACGGATATAAAAGTGCATCTGGACTCTGAGCCGAAATGGGCCATTCACAGCTTTAAAACACACGCGTTCTCAGCTGGCGAGGCAGAGAAACAGCCTGATATAGGGGGAGCTGGGGCTTTAAGATGGCGGAGAGAAATTGGTCGGGAATCTGGCGTGGTGGGTATTCCATCCTGGTGCCAGGGTCCCTGAGGAGCTGCAGTCCTGGGGACACACTTGGATGGGGGCAGCCAAGATGCTGCATCTGGTGGCAGCTAAGCCCGAACTCAGAAGAATGAAATAACAGCCCGGGAGGTGCGCCCAGCGACATGCCCCAAACGCAGCCTCTCTGACTCTAGCCATCAACCCTGTGTTTCCTGTGTCACACAAAGCCTGCAGAGGTTTCCATTCATTCTAGGAGTTGCTGAGAATTCCCTCTTGGCCTCCCTCTAATGTCACCTCTTGCAAATTCTTGTCTCCTCTTTGTAAGGGCTTTTCACTCCAAGAGGAGAGGCGGCACATCAGTTAGGATTGGGGGCCCTGGACCTTAGCTACTTTGGTTCAAATTCCTGCCCCACCACTTACAAGCTGTGTGATCTGGAGCAAGCTGCTCAACCTCCCTGAGCCTCAATTTCCTCATGTGTAAAACAGAGAGGCACCATAGGCAAAGAATGGACGGGAGGATTCGATAAACTAACACTTGCTACTCTGCCCAGTACATCCCAAGTCTCACTAAATGCTGGCTGCTGTTACTATGCCCTCGGCTTCTCATCCTCACCCCGAAGAGTAGGAACAAGGGAAGGTTATTTGAAGTTTGAGCACAATATGTGGTTCTCCCGAAATAGCAGAATGAGCCTTCCTAGTTCTCGTCCCCTCAGGTTAATATGAAACCAGGTTGCGTTCCCAAGCACCCGCTGCCTCGGTGGTGGGGATGTGGTGGCCTCAAACTGTCGCAGGCAGCGAGGACGGTGATTCGGGGCTAAAATTGGCCTTGGGTAATCCAGAGTAATTGCCTTTCATTAAAAGCGTCTAATGAGAGTGTGTTATATTTGAGGCACCCGAGAGGAGGCAGGGGAGTGTATGAGAAGACACCGCCCCAGGTCTCAGGGGATTTCGGGCTGGTTCAAGGGAAGAGTGTGGTGCATGGAAGCTTCTGGGCACAGCAGAGGGACAGCCCAGGCCTGCACCCAGCGCAGTGCTGGGTGTCTCGACGGAGAAAGTGGAAAGTCAGGTATTCCTGGCCCTTTGCGGCTCTCCAAATCCCGTTGCTGCTGCCTGTGTGTATCCCCTGTGTGTGCCTGTGTGTAGTCCAAGAGCCTTCTTCGAGTGGGTTATGGATTTCCTGGGCTCCACAGAGCTCGAAGCCCATGATCTCAACCTACCCTTGAGGACAGACATTATTCTCCCATTTCATTCGCGGGAAAGCTGAGGCACTGGCCAAGGTTTAGAGGCAGGTCAACTTCCTTCTTACTTTTCCTTTCAGCCTCTACACGTACTTCCTGTCTCTAGGTCTTCCAATTTCCACCCTAGTCTCGGAAAGGCTCCCTCCATCATGGCTGACTTGCTGGCGGCCCAGGGCAGTCCTGCTCTCCTCACCCAGGCTGCAGCCAGGTACCCTCCCTGTGCCCTGCACACCCACCCATAACACCGGCTTGTGTGCTGGCCTACCCCCGCTTGACGGTGAACATCGGAGAGAAAGCCTTTCTTCCCGCTACCCTGAGAGCAATGCTGAGGACAGAACGTGCAAAGTGAATATTTGCAGAGCAAAGTCCTTCACTGTGGGTCTTGAAAATACTCTCCAGACTGGGAGGGACAGTTAGGCTGGTCCTGGCTGCAGGTGGAGGGTTGGCTTAGATGTCTTGCCACGGTTTATTCACGCCCTGTGATTCAGACCAGGAAGATGGCAGGGAAAGGGGCACGTCTCATCCTGACTGGCCATATGAGCAGACACTCTACCTTTTGGTTTGGACCACAGTCTGGGGTCTGACAGACAGAGAGGGAGAAAAGACCCTGCTCCCCACACACATGACTTTGGGACCTCGTGGAATGGAAACAGGCACCTATGCAACCAACACAAGACAGACCACCAAATCATTCAGTTGAGTTAGTGCAGAAACCTGAGATCCAGAAGGGACTCTAAGAGGGCAATGATTTGGCAAAGGGGAGTGTGCCGCTTAAGAGACCACTCCCAGAAATTTGGGGCCACTTGCTGTTACCATCTGATGGGCTAGCTGCCTATTTCTGCTCCTCCTGCGAGTCCCGGGTTTTCTGTGCTTTCAGAGCTGACACCCATGGAGACTGTAACACTGGGGCTCCCTGGCCTTCTGGGTTCTATCTAGGGTAAGCTGATGGGCGTCATGGGGGTGGGGACATTCCTTCCCCCACTCCCTCCCTCCGGGACTACAGCTCCTGCCAAGGCAGCGCGAGCTCTTACCTTTCCCTCCAAGCACCTCTTTGGCTCCCACTATCACTGGTCCCGGGAGCTTCACCATTCCTGGGGAGTGCCCGAGCCCCATTTACCCCTCCATAAATCTCTCGTCATTTCAACCATCTGCGGATGGGGTTGTTTCCTGACGCAGATGGCTGCCCCAAGTCTCTGCCTTGACCCGGGGCAGATGGACTTCCCACTTTGGACAGCAGGCCTTGTGCCCTGGCCCTGCTCACACAATCTGAGGCGACAAGGATGGCTCTGAGCAGCTAGCTGGAGTCCAGAGATACCCCCAACGTCTGGTTCTTTGGCTCGGCTGTCCCGGAATCATGCTTCTTTGATTTCCTCTGACCTAAGCCACCAGCTACGGGCGCCGTGAGCCCTAGCCTCAGCTGCCTTTCCCCCATTCCCCTGGAAGGAAATCCGCGAAGCCAGAGTGGGGAGGGCAACTAGACTGTGACCAGGCCAGGCGGCCATCTTTCCAGAACAGGGAAGGTACTGGGAGACGGCCAGCACAGCGCTGGGCCTGACCTTTCCGCAGCTCTCCCTGGAGACAGGCCTCTTCCTTCCGGCAACAAAGCCCATTCGATACCCTTGGCAGGACTCCCGTCCCAAGGGCCATGGCTCTGGGCACAGCCGAGGACGGCCTCCTGTCTGAAATTTCGAAGTCCAGGGCACGCTCTTGGCCCCTTCTGCTCTGTGTCTTGCAGAGTGGGAGGGTTGCCTCTCCCGGCAGACGTCAACTCTCCCTGAGCACGGACACCGCCAACCTGTCCCAAGCCATCTGTGCCCCCATTGCCTGGGGAAAGTGTGACTTAAGCTGGCCAAGAGCCTGAGCAAAGGGAACGGGAGCAGCAGGCTTGGCCGGGACTGCTGGGGGCTAACTTCTCTCTGCTGAGGTGGACGAAGAACGGGGCCCTGTGACTCCCGGGAGGAGGGTCTGCCACTGCGGGATGTTTCATGTCTTCCCCTGGGTGACGTCCTGTGCTCTGAGGGACAGATCCTTTTCGTCCCTGTCCCAACGCTCCCAGAGTCCTACATGCAAGTTCTCAGCAAACCCCGCAGCTACTCCTGGGCTCCACAGGGGAGGAGCTGATCTCCGCAATACGTGGGGCTCTCTGCACAACACTCCGTTCCAACACCCTGCTCTATTCTGAGTTACGATACCGGGGAGCTGAGTGAGGGTGTTTCTAAAAAAATTCCCAGGGCCCCGTTTCCAGGCGGTTGTGTCTAAAATCTTTCAGATGAATAGATTTCCATTACTTATCCATACATTCATTTACTCAGCTCAATCCAATTCAACTCAACATCCACGGAGGACCTACTGTGAGCCAACCACCTAACCTGGGGGACACAGCACCTCCGACTTCTGGGAGAGAACAAAGAGTCACCAGGGAAACAAGGCCAGTCCCACGTAGCCAAGGGTCAGAAGTGATAAAGCAACGAGGCAGCGTGGCCTGCTAATGGCCTTGGGCTCCACAGTGGGGCACAAAGCGGGCACGTTCCCTTTCCTTGGGACTGGTACTGACTGCCTGGTCAACCCGAAAGGAGGCCAACTGAACCCCATCTCCTCCCACTCTGACCTCACGGGGGCCGGCAGGCCGCAGTGCACACTGTCAGCAGCCACGTACGTCGCGGCACTGCTGATAGGTGGCGATAAAGGATGGGTATCTGCTCATCCGAGGAGGGGGGCTTGTCCTGATCCCTGGTTCCCAGCCCATAAACGTGCTGGCTGAGCCTGCGTCCTGGCCTCGAAAGAGAAATACATTTTCTTTTACCCCTGGGCTCTGACGACAGAAACTAGGCAAAACAACGAAAACACGGGTGTGAGTGCATACATCAACACACAAGCCAGAGCAGAGACATGGGGACAAAACCCCAAGCCCTGAATTTGCTTCCAGTTAACATTTCGAGAGCCAGAGAACAACCAAGACCCAGCTTCGAACGGCAGCATGTCCGACCCACGACTGCCCGGAGCTGTCGGCTGCCACTACCCTGGTGCTGGTGCCACGGCCTAGGTGAAGCCCTTTACACACACCAGGCCATCCACTCCATTGGAGCTTCGCAATCGCGGCAAGGGGCGGCATTATTCCCCTTTGAGGGGATGAGTGACCTGGGGCCTGGGGACCTGAAGTCCTTTGTCTGCGGTCACACAGCTGGAAGGAAGCAGCTGACTCCACAGGCCACACCGCTAACCACTGCGCAGCTGCCTGTCCATAACATGGGCTGCCCAGGGATGTCACGCCCCAGGGACTCCTCATTCCCATGGCCGATGTCCCCTTCAGACTCCGGCGGCATCCCCACAGGACCCTGTGGGCACGGCACTCTCCTCCCTCCTTGCACTCAGTTAAGCAAACGTGTGTGTTACACACACACTGCTGGTGACTGGATGGCGATCACTGTTTACTGTGCATGTAACACGGCCCACGGCCGGGCACTGCCTCCAGCAGCTTCGCCTGGCTCGCTCCTCGTCACCTGTTTCCACCGCAGGTCTTGTTTCAGTGCAGCCTGCAAGGTGGAGGCCACGGGTACAGAGAGGCCCAACAGGAGCCCGTCCAAAACTCCCACCCAGCGGCACCTGCACTGGCATAGGCCCGGGGCCGTGTGTCCACATCGCGCCCTCTGCCCCTCCTGGCCGCGTGCAGAAGTGAGGAATGAGAGGCGACAGGAATTGGTGCGGCCCTACCATTAAAGCTGCGGCTGTTTACCAGTGAGAACAGCTCTGCCTGCCAACGCCAGCCACCATCACGTCTCCCTACTGCCGGCTCCCCCCAAGTGTTTATTTAAGCCAACACATTGCTCTGCTAATTGGATAACATTCCATGTGAAAATAGACCTTTTAAAACAACAGCAGTGGCGGCAAATAAAAACAGCTGCAACTGCAGAAGTACAAAGGGGCGGCAGGCTGGGGGAAGGAAGAATTAAAGGCGCACGCAGGGGAAGAAGTTAACGTTCCAGTGTCCGAGCTGCACCCCTACCCTTCCGTGCGGCCCTTCCCTTTTTCCTCCGTGACCAGCCTGATCTGGGTGAAGAGAGAGGAGGCGGCGGCTTCTACATGGATTCCAGTGGCTATTGGTGGCCTCTCGGCCAATGGGGGTGGACACACCTGGGGGGAACTCCAGGTCACCTGTCCAGGTAGAATGCTGCTGCCTCTGAGGCGAGGCTGTCCCGTGGGCGGCGAGGGTTGGAAGGAGACAGAGTGGGCACAGGTGGGGGACCAATCCTCCTCTGGAGCCCCGGAGGAGCTGTTTTCATCCCGGGCTTGTTCCCAAGATGTTTTAAGGAGCATCCTCTGGGTCTTCTTCCAAAATGTCACTCGTTAGTTGAGTGCTTTTCTTTGGTGAAGTGTTGGGGCTGGGTGATGGGTGTGGTGGAACGAGGAGGGGGCTGGCCCTCCGTTTAAGGGATAAATGAATGCAGGGAGGGAGGAAGTCCTCAATAGGGGCTTTGGAGTCAGATGAACACAGGTGGTTTCCCAGCCCCGCCCAGCACGGGCTGTACGACCCAGGTAAGTGACTTCATCCCTTTGAACCTCAGTTTTCCCGTTTGTCATGGGGCTTCCTATTCCCTAGTCTCCTAGAGTCCCTGGAGGATTAGAAATTACCTACACAAATGCCCAACACTGCCCCTGCCAAACACCGGCTTTTAGAAGTTGATAGTTTTTATCAACGCAAAAATGCTGCCCATCCAGAAACATCACCAGACCCAGAGGGCCATGTGGTGCCTGAAACACCGCGGGCAGCCACGCACGAAGGTGCAGACCCGGGGCTCCCAAGAAGGCCGCTGCATTCGGGATGTGTTCGACTCCTGGACTTCCTGTCTGCCCTCATCAGCCTCTACCTACCCCCTACTTCGCTCCGCCATGTGGGGGAAGGTTCTTTGAAAAATACGCCATCATCACACCTAGGGCTTTAGAGAACCGGCACTTTACCAAGGAATGCCATTTTCTGCTTGGGACATCGGGGGCTGACAGGATGTCCTAGGTTGGGAGAATATGCAGCTCAAGGAGCCTGTGACGAGGACAGATAGGCCCCACACCCAGTTCAGCGTCCCCACTGCAGACCCAGGTCTCCCCTTGGTTGCTGGGGCCCAGCAGTGGCGGCAGAGGGAGCCTAGCAAATGCTTGGAGGATCGGGAAGGCAGTTATGCAAACCTCCCGCCCGATTCCCGGGGCTGCCGCAGGTTGGGATGAGACAATGCGCGCGGTGTCCACGTCACGGACAAAGCCAGCACTGCGGGTCGCGGGGGCCTCGGGCCATTGTCCTCAGTTGCCTGGTTACTCTGAGCGCGACCACAACAGCCTTCTCAGAGCCTCGTGCTCGATTGGCTTCCCAGTTGCGGGTGTATGCTGGACCCCAAAGGGCCTGCCAGATAACGGAGTTCCTGATGACGTGTGGGGTGGAGCGTGGGGGTCACGGAGCAAGGTGGGAAGACTCAGAATCCCTGAGGGCAGGGGCACACAGATGGCACCTGCCTGGGGCCGAATTCTCTCTTGTGCAAGTTGGCCAAGAGGATGGGGAGATGCCAGGAAAGAGCATTGTACTGGGAGCCAACGTACCTGGCTCCAATCTCAGCACGGGCCTTGCCCACAAACCATTAGTTTCTCCATTGCTTTCCAGACTCAAGTTTCTACGACCAGCTTTTACTCCCTCCCTGCCATTCTCCCCACGTCTGCCCAATCCCTTTTATCTTTTCTTCCCTTCCTCCCTTCCTCCCCTCTGAGGACTGCTTGGGGCCCCCACAGGAGGCTTACAGCTCCAGGTTCAAGAAGCAGTTGCTTATGCCAAAAGAGGGACCGACTTCTTCAGGGAGGGCACCATGGTGGGAAATGGGAGTGAAGCCCTGCGTGAGGGAGGTGAGCGGGTCGGGGTGTCAGCGAGCCCTGGGAAGGTTTCTAAAGGTGTCCTTCCCCAGAGTGCTTCCAAAGGAGGAGAGCCGCTTGGGGAAGCCAGAAACGGGGGGTCACGAAGGCGCCTCTGCCAGCCCTGGCAGTCCCACGCATGCCTTCTGCAGAGGCAAAAAAAAAAAAAAAAAAAAAAAAAAGATCTGTTTTTACTCACTGTCTCCGTGCAGCATTGCTCACCCTCTTGTAACTCACGCCCACCCTCGAGCTAACTAGATATTTACAATATTCACAATTCTATTCACCAGGATGCAGCGCGTATGGCTCTGTGGGTCAGGGGAGAGTGCTGAATGTTCCACTCGGAAGACAATAAAGTTCTTCAGACAGACAGGGAGAAGGAGAGGGAGAGGCAACGCGCTTCTCCAGGAAGCGAAATGAGCAAAGGGAGCTTTGCAGGAGAGAGATACTCCCGGTGGGTTCAGACTTCGTGGAAGGCAGGCTTGCTTGGCGGCGGCGGGCACAAAGGGCCCTCGTCCCGACTGTGCACGTGGTGACAGGGAAGAGCTGCTGCTGGGACGGCGGGGCCACAAATAGCTCTGGAGCCAGGTCCCTGCCTGTTGGAGGCCAGCGGGTGGGGGGACAGCAAGCGCCAGTCTCGGAGGGGCTGTGGGTTGGGTTCTCACTGTCTTCGGTGCCCTGTCACCTCCAGGAGCCCAGAATCGAAGACGGGGAAGGGTGGCGGGGAGGAGCCACCTGCATAAATCACCAGGAGCTGTGCTGGCTTCGGAAACGACACCTGCAGCCTGGTCTCCGTGTGGAGTGCAGGCCAATCGGGCCTTCGTGCTGTCCTGTGTACCCGAGAACCCCGCTTCTGTCTGCGTGACGGCTGTGTCCTGGCAGTGGGGCGCATGGAATTTCAGGGCTGGGAGCCTATGCCTGGTCTAACCCTCTGGGCCCTGAGAGCCGTATCAACTCTGACGTCAACCTCGGGGCTGGAGAGGCTGGTGTGGAAGGATGGCTTCTAGCTGAAGGAACTCTGGCACCTTTTCTCCCTGCTCCTTCCCCATCCCGTCTACTTCTCAGGTCGTCACCACTGTCACCATTATCTTCCTCATCACAGCTAACAGGTAGAGCTCCTGGGGTCCAGGCCACAGACTGTCCATGTCACCTCCTCCAAACCTCACGACCACTCACGAGGAAAATCCTACCACCATTTTGTAAGGGGGAAACTGAGGCACACGGAAAGGGAGTTACTCGCCCAAGGCGAGTGGCAGTACAGAGTTCAAACTCCGTTATCTGGCCCCTGGGAGTCAAGCACACACCCCACACCTCGGGCTTCAAAGCTTGTGCTCTCACAGCTGGTAGTAAGAGACATTTCTCAGGGGCAGGGACTGGGTGCCCCTTCGCTCTCCCCACTCATCATCTCATGGAGGAAACCTGCTATCAAACAGCTGACAATCCTCCTGGCCCAACCCCCTCAGAAGCCCAGAGCTCAGTAGAACGAGGGAGACCACACTGTCCTATGTTGCTCTTCTCTCCATCCATGGACCAAGGGCCCCCGGCTCTGAAGGGACCTGGGCTGGTAGAAACAAGGAGGACCACCTGTGTGCCAGGAACGGTGCCAGTGTTTCATTGTACCACCTGACTTCACCCTGTGACGTGGGACCTGTTATCATTCCTGTTTGACAGATGAGGAAACTGAGGCATAGGGTGTAGCTAGGAAAGCTGAGCCACCAGCGGTGCTCTGGACGGCTGTCCCCCCGGCTTCCCGCTGCACCAATGTGGGGACCCCCAAGGTGCCTGCCCTGCTGCTGAGTGCCAAGGCGGGGGGGGGGGACTGCTGCACACGGGGTGCTGCCCCTGCTGTCACAATGGGAGGTGAGGGAAAGGCTGCCTGCCAGCCGAGAAGAAAGAGGAGCAGATGTCTGGACAGACGTGGCCACGTGTCAACAAAACAGGCACTTGAGCTCAAGACGCTGAGACAAAGGTGGCTGGCAAGGCTCCCTGAGGTCCTGGGGGCGCCCCCTCTGCCTGCGCGCGTTCCCAGGGCCCACAAAGGCCGCAGCTGTGTCCCTGAGATGTCACCTTTGGCTCCACCCACTGGGCCTCTGGCTAAAGGCTAGTGGGTGCAATCCCCACAAATACTCTGCTTGTCATTGGAGGTGGGATGAATGGAGAGGTTCCCAGCCGGTAGTGAGACCTGCCCTGCCGTCGCTTTATTGTACCCTCGAGGAAAGACGAGGCCGAGAGAGCCGAGATGTGGCCTAAAGGTACAGGCTCGTGGAGGGAGCCCATGATGACAAATGACAGCACCACTGTCCCCTCCTCTGGGTATTCTGACCTGGTGCTGTGAGGGCAGCAATCAGGGGCAAAGCCAGAACCCCAGTCCCACAGCCTCTGCCTCCACGCCTGCCACTGGGCTGGGCAAGGACCCAAGTCCGTATCCACTGTGAGAACGAGGCCCCAAATTCAGAGAGGCTGCTTTGCTTACAAAAATAAAGGGTGTTGTATGTCTCCAGGGAGCCTGGAGGGATTCTGTACACAGCAGCACCTGCCTAGGCCGTCCTCACCGGCAACCAGCACAAAACAGAAGCCCCAGTCCCCAATGGGAAGGAGGAAGGGAAAGAAGTGTCCCCCAAGCTCCCCCTGGATGCCTCAGAGTCTCCTGGGCAAGCGCTGACCCCTAAACCCCTGCGTCCTCCACACAGCAGCTCCTGTGCTACTGGCCTTGGGGAAGCTCACGACTGAGCAGCTTGCTGACTGACCCGGGAGGCCTGGGAAACCCACTTGCTTCCCCACTTTGTATTCCTGGTCCCTGTGTATGTGACGTGGGGAAGGGAGGAGGTCACAGAATTGCCCCTTCCTCCAAATACAAAACCCAGGGTTTATTCTTCCAAGGATGTTGTGCGTATTAGCAGGGTCAGGGAGACAAAAAAAGAGACAGACCGTACAGGGTTGGTAACACGCCCACATCTGTTAAGAGCTTTGCAGCTTCTCTTACAAAGGGCCCAGACAGGAGAGGACAGGCGGGCGGGGATCCTGGTCTCACCTTCGCGTCCTGCTTGGTAAGGAAATCCACGAAGCCGAACCCTCTGTGCGTGCCTGTTCCAGTCATCTTCTTTGGCAAGCGGACGGTCTTCAGCTCCCCAAAGGTGCTAGGAGCAAACAGCAAAAACGGGAGTTTCAGACTGATGTCAGCAAAGGGAGTGGGGGTCATACTCTCATTCCTTCCCGTTAGACAACAGAAGTGCTGGCAGGGGCACACGTGCATGGGCGTACACACAAACACATACACACACGCGCGGCAGCTCCCGACTGGCCAGCACGTGCTCTGGGGTGTATGTAAGCGGCCCTCTCCTCCAGGCCCAGGCCCCCGCACTGGGCACCAAGGGAAAGATCCGGTGGGAGATGCTGACGAGCAGTTTTCGGCTCTTCTCTGACAGCCAGCACACTCGTTCTCCCCAGCCTGTGGGGGTAAATATTCAGCAGGGGGTGTCCAGCCTTGTACACGCATGGCCGGGCTGGGGAGGCGAGGGGCTGCTCACGTGTGCCAGCCAAGGCCCCGGGCTTGGGGTCAGCGGGGTCTCCCCACCTGAATCTACCCCATGGCGGAGCTCTGCGTTGAACGAGCAGGATGAGCCTCTTTTGCCAGGCCCGGGACCAGGGATGTGTCTTCAGCGCTCTGCGCTTGCTCGAATGAGCGACTCCCTGTAAAGCCCCAGGGAGTCTTCCGTTTTGATATCTGCTAAGCCAGAGCAAGGCAAAGCTCTGGAGGAGGAAATAGCTTGGCTCCCCCGACAGGGATCAAACAGGTACACAGCCGGGGCCATCCCTGGGACCCTCCTCTCCCTACCCCCGTGCCCCTGCCCCCAATAAACCTCAGAGGAATTCCCGGACAAAAGGAACGGGCCTCCCTTGCTTTCCTGCCTTGCTCCCTTGCCCCAACCCCGTCCTAACATCCATTTATCAAATATATACGTGCAAACTGCTGCCGATAAATATTTGATGTGCACGGCATCTGAAGAGAGGTATTATTTTATCTGAAAACCTACACATACGTACGAGCGGCTGGGCACACACACACACACACACACACACACACACACACACACACTCGCCGACGGTCTAGGATGTTTCAGGGCCAGAGACTGATTGGGTAAAAAACACAGGAAAGGCCGTAAGCTCTCGTGAAATGATATAAGCTGAATCCGAGGTGTTAACCCACAGCCCTGCCAGCATGACCAGGCATCTACCAGCCCAATTTCTGAAGGCAGGACGGTGTGTAAATGTGGCATTATGAGTCCTCAAAATGAATCTGCACGTCTCCGCGGAGCTCTCCCCGGCAGCTCAGCTCCCCCCTCCTGGCGCCTCTGAGCAGGCGACAGAAACTGGGCTGCTGGTGACAAGGCCAGCCTCCCAGGGTGGGGAGGGGCTGGAGAGGATGGGCAGT
The DNA here is from genome assembly GCF_964194185.1 of Rhinolophus hipposideros. NCBI lineage: Eukaryota > Metazoa > Chordata > Mammalia > Chiroptera > Rhinolophidae > Rhinolophus > Rhinolophus hipposideros. Next base: position 8,222,795 of record NC_138070.1, read on the forward strand.
AGAGCCCTGTCAGTCTTCCTGGCACATTTGGAGGGGGCGGGTTGGGGCCCAGAAGCTGGGCAGGTGGGGACAAGAAGATGAGGTGGCAGAGCTGCTTTCTCCCTGCAAACCCTGCTTTATTCTGCCACCTAAAGGCCAGCGCGCCCCATGACAGACACACTGCCTCTTCCTCCATTGACGTCCCCAGCCTCTGCCAGGGCTGGCCTTAGGTAGGGAGGGCGGAGATGGCTGAGTTTCCTGGTAGCTGCCTTCAGACAAATGGTCCCTAGGCTCTAAGTTCTACAGAGAGCCATGGGACTGCAGGGAGGGTACATCCGATGGCCCCCAGGGCCGAGGAGTCTGCAAGCATTCAGATCGGGTCCGAGAGAGCCCTCCTGTGTGCCCGGGCCACGCCAGGTGCTGTACAGACACAATCACAGACAACCTACGGTGTGCTGGCCTCTCTACCCACTCTCCACCCCTGCCCCAGCCTCCGGCCTCTTTCCGGCCTTGGCTTCACCCGCGCTGGCCTGAGTGGCCCGTGTGGCTCTGCCCTCGTCTGGGCTGGATGCCCTGCTGGCACCCAGGGCTCACTGTGGTGTAGCTGTCTGCCTTCCCCTGGGGCTGGAATGCAGCTCTGCGAGTTCTGTTCTGTCCATCATGAGACCTGCAGCAAGGAGTCCAGGGTCTGGATCAGAGTGGACGCCTGACGGTATTTTTGGAATGAACCAACCAGAAAAGGGTAGCCGTGAAGATAGGCGGGCCCACTGGTACGTTACATCTGTACTCAGATCAGAAGTACAGGAAACAGGCCATGGGGTACACACAGAAAGCACAAATGTTCATTATTAGTCTCACCACCCCCATTTTACAGATGTAGAAACTGAGGCTGAGGGTGGCAATAGTTATTGCCAGTAAGTGGCAGGGCCACAATGTGAATTTGGGTATGTTTGACGTTAAGCTCTCTTTCTGTTGCACAATATTTGCCTCCCTTCAGTTATCTGGAGGGGACTGGCTACTTTCAGGAATGGGGTCTCTTTCTTTCTGAACTGGGCCCCATCTGGTGTGCAGCAGGAAGGCTGCATGTGGGGGTGGCTAGGAATGCCCTACAAGATCTCCGAGGGGTCCAGTGACTTGTCCAAGACCCCAGGACGAGGGAGGCTGACTGAGTCCCAATTCCTTCCATCTGCCCCAGGTGCAAACCTCTGCCTCTGCCCACGAGCTACAATCCTGTCACTTGGTGATCTCCACGGCCTCTGCCCGGATTTCTTCTTAGCCCTGTCTAATTTCTGGTGAGCCAGCCTGTGTGTGTGTGTGTGTGTGCCTGTGGGGGAGAGAGACAGAGAGGGAGGCAGGGAGACGGGGAGAAAGAAAGAGAGGGAGAGCGAGAGAGACAGGGAGAGAGACAGAGGGAGGCATGGAGGGAGGGAGGGAGGGAAAGAGAGAGGCTAATTCCTCCTCCTCTGCAGTGCACTGCAAGCTGTGGATGCCCTGTGCATGGCAAGCAGCTAAGGGTCCGGAGAAAGGCGAGGAAAATAATTAAAAGGGAGAGAAAAAAGCTGATGAGGATAGGCTGAAGGAGCTGTGCTTATGTGGCCCGGAGAAGTGGCATTTGAAAGCTCAGCAGTGAGAGCCATGATACTCTGGAGTCATGAGGAACCACAGGCAGGGGAAGACGGAGCTGGGATCCTGTCCCAGGAAGCTGGGTGGCCGTGGGCGGTCACAGCCCGTCTGGGGTTCCAGGCAGGGCCCTGGAGGGCAAATGAAATGCTGTGTCCCAAGGCCCTAGTAGCTTCCCAAATTCCATTATGCTTCAGGGGATCAGGGAAATGGTGATGGTGAGCTGTTTCCCCTTCCTTCTGAGAAGAGGACGAGAGAGAACTGGGCCTACGGAGCAGCTGGGAGACTAGGGTTAGATCTTAGAAGGAACTTCCTGGTGCCTGTGAAGCCCCGAAATGAACAGCTAAGACTTCAAGACACTATCATTGCTTCTGTCAAGAGTGCCTGCGACGGGCTAGGCCTTTTAAACATATCGTTTCCAGGTGCAACAGCTGTGGGGCAGTGGCGGTACCGCCTGTTTTTACAAAGGAGAAAACCAAGGGCCTGCGGGGTGAAGTGACCTGCCCAGGTTCCCACGGCCTGGGATTCCAACCCGGGCAAGCTTTCCCTCCTGGCTGAAACAATGCTGGGAAGTGGAGGGCTTTGGTTCCTATATGACCGTGTACAATAATACAAGGCTGATACTAATGATCTCAGAGAGATAAAGAAAGAGAATTAAAATGGAAAAAAAAAGGGGGTTGGGGGGGGAAAAATCGATGAAGTACCTTTAGCTCCTTGGAGATAAGCGATACATAAATACCAGCCATTATTAAGGTTCTTATCTGACAGCCAAGTCGAGGGAGCCATTTTTAAGAGCAGCTTTGGAAGGAAGTTATGCGTGAGCCCTAGTCGGCCGGGACCGAGGCTGTCACCTGGGTGAGCCTGGGCAGGGCCACCAAGGCCCAGAGAGGGAGGAAAATCACAGGGCACCCAGGAGCTCCCCACCGAGCCCAGACTCTGTAGCTTGGGGAAGGAGACGCGTACACTCCCCACTGTGTAGATAATAGAAACCACAAAATAGCAATTACTGTATCAGAAGCTGTGAATAAAGAGGACATAGCGGGCTTTTAAACATGGCCCTCCTTTCCTCCCCCACCACGCTCACACTTCAGTAACAAAGTCACACCTCACTTTTCCAATTATTTCATTCACCTCGGGTTCACCAATTACTCCCCCACGCCGAGGCCCACCCCCTCAGCCACACCAACTGCGCATGACTGGGGGTGGATTTGTGGGTTTTCGACAACTGGAGTTTGTTGTCACGTTTCTAATTTCTTCTGAGGTGTGTGCAGGTGGGAGGGTGCGCGGGGGAGGAGGGGGTTGGGAGGGAGGTGCGAGGTGTTGAGACCGGCAAGCCAATTATACCCAGCCCTCATAAACAAGTCTGGACATGCAAATTGTGTTTGCACACAGGCGTGAACGCAGAGCAATCCGTGTGTGTGCCCTGTGTGCATGTGGGGGCCGCCTCTCTCGGGGCACGCTATGGGCCCCCGACCAAACCCCTGGATGACAACTGCTCAGGGTCTTTGACTCTGCTATGAAAAGGGATGAATCATCCTCTCTCCTCCTCGCATGTCGTGATGGGCTCGGGGGGGACGGAAGGGAGCGGGAAGTTGAGGGGGAGACAGAGAGGACCCTCCAGAGATTCCTAGCTTGACAATTCTGCAGCTGCTCTGGTGCCTGGGTTTGGGGGCTTAATGAGCAGGCAGGGAGGCCAGCCTAACCCTCTAGCCCGCATGCCAACACCAAGTGGGGGTCGGGCATGCCCTGAGGAGCCTAGGCCACTCTGCTCCCAGGACACAAATGCTTATCACTCTCCTATTTGGATCTGCGAAGGCAACTAGAGTCCCAGCAGAAGTGCCGAGTCATGTGGGGAAGTCTGTTGGCACGACTCCTCTCCACCTGCACTCCAGGCATGGCTGACGGAAGAAAACATCAGCTGCCACCCAAGGGACTGAGAGCCAGAACAACAATGTGGTCTGCACAAGACGAAGGGGTGGTTTTGTGATAAGAATAAACCACAGGCTTTTTGTTCCTTCTAGAGGTAAGGAAAAAAGGCTAAATCTCTTGGCATTAAAAAGCCTTTCAAATGCACCACGATTTCCCAACACCCACACAACATATCCGTCCATTCCCCAGGGGCTTCCTCAGTGCTCTGTGCCCGGCAGCGGGTCTGCGGAGGGTGAGCTCACGACAGCCTTAGGAGCTAGGCACTGCCATTCCCATTATGGAGATGGAGAAAACTGAGGCTCAAAGAAGTTACCTGATTTCCCCAAGGTCACTCGGCGAGTCATTACCTACCACGGGGGTGAACTGGGCAAGGTCACACAGATGTGACCTTGTGTGATGTGTGAGACGCCTGAGCTGGACTCCAAGTGGGCGGTTTTCCCCAGGTCTCCACGAGGCCCCTGTATACAGGGTGCTGGGAGGGAGTCAAGGGCACGGCAGACATCAACCTTGTTCTCAGGGGACCTTCCCTCACCTGGCAGGGAAGAGATGGCAGGCAGACCGTGGGCCCCGCTCTGTCCCTGAGACACAAGAGGACTCTGGGATAAAACCCCTTATCTGACCTGTGTAGGGGCTACAGCTGAGGGCTTCTGACCTCTGCTCACTGCTCTCCCCTCTGCGCGCACCATCCTAAAGGAGGGTCCACCCATGGACCCATGGAGCAGTTCCCACTGGGTGAGGGATCATGGCAAGTTGGCAGCGGCTTTGTCCAGTGTCCCGCCTCATGTCCCTCTTTGTTTACAGAGCCGCCATGTGACTGAGGCAAAGAGGGGGCCTGGCTCGATGATTCCCCAAGGGCCTGGGGCCTCGACAACAGGGTTCACCATTGTACCCTCCTGAGCAGGAGAGAAAAGACATGGTTCCTTCTAGACAACCCTGGCCAAGATATTGGCATGGGCAGGGGCTCTCGGTGGGCTGTTTCCACTGTCCCAGGAGGTCACACTGCTGAGTGTATCAGCTCTTGAGTCGGGTGGACCCTGCCCAAGGGGGATGGCTTTGGGAGCGGTTTAATGGAGGCGTAGTTCCTGTGGAGCTCCTTTCTCTTTTGTTCCCTCTTGCTCTCTTTTTAAAGAGTGCCTTTTAGACTGAACTTTTCCAATTACTCACGGCTCATCACGGTGAGAGCCGGATGTAGAAAGGTTACCTTATCACCATCAGCGCAAGGCTCCCTTTCATTTTTGCCTCTCAGAGGCTGAAAAATGACCTGGTTTCTAAGAAAGTGAGAGAAAAAGTGAGGGGGACAGCGTTTAGCTTTTCTCAATAGCCTTTCATGGGTCCTTTCCAGGCAAGTGTGACCCTCTCATTTTCTAGATGAGGGATCTTGGGGAAGAACACTTAAATGGTATCTCTGAATCGGTGGGGCCTGCGTTCCAGGCAGAACCCAGCCTCTCCTCAGAGGCTCTGGCGGAGGGGACCTGCAGTGGCAGATGGAAGCTCCTGGCCTGGCCCTGCCCTCACTGTCGGGTGACACTGGCTGAGTCGTTTTCAGGCTGGACTGAGAGAGGGAGAAAGAGAGGTGTGAAGGCTTTCTGAGACGTGCCAGAGCTGGGTCAACAGAAGGGCCAGGATGCTGACCCCCAAGTCAAAGATGTCTGAGGCAGACAGAGGAGGGAAGGGTGCCGAGAGAGCTGGGAACAAATGGCAGAAACGTTCCAGTTCTGTGTGGTCCCTATACCTGCAGCGTCAGTGTCATCCGGGAGCTTGTCAGAAATGCAAAGTCTTGGCCCTCCCCAGCTCTCTGAATCTGAAGCTCGAGGCATTTGGGGGGTGCTGGGGGCTGGGGTGGTGGGTACGAATTCAGCAATCCAGGTTGCAACAAGCCCTGCAGGGGAGCCCGTCTGCTTCAGGCTGAGGCCCACTGCTCCACCAGAGGGCGCAGCCGCCGCGCAGCCCCAGTCTGGACGGCCAGTGGACATCTGGGCCCAGGATTGGCAGAGCTTTCTTCTAAAGAGGACTGCAATCCAGATTCTTTTGAGAAATGAGACTTTAAAATACTGGTGACCAGGTCAAAACATTTTAACCACGGTGTCAACAAATACAAGACATGCAAATACAACACACGCTGCCTGTGCGGCACCTCCACATTCACCTTTCATTCCGATTTGGTTCTAAGAGATTAGAAGGGTCCTCCGCTTCCAAAGTGATGGAATCCCCCTTACCTCCTCACTACCCGAGATTGGGCCTCTCTGCCCTTTCCCCTGACCCCCTGCAGCCTGCTTCCTCCTCGGCTGCTTGTGTTCACATAAGGCGGGCTTCTCAGCGACCTGAAGGCAGACAGGGTCTTGCCACCACACTTTGCCCCCCCAGCCTCTACTCCAGGCGTGGACCCATTTGTGGGGACACAGGCACCGAATGCACGGCCCTCACCTCCTCCACGACCCAGACCTAGATCTGAGGCATGGCAGCAATCTTAACGTGCCTTGTCCTTCAGGTCCTATGCACCCTGCCTTCACACCACAACTACTTCCCGAGCACGTCCCGTGTGCAGGTACAGAGCTCTGTGCTGGGAAAGAAAAGCAACCAGACACTCTCTGGCCTCCATGGGGCACAGCCTCTTTTTTGATGATTGTAAGCTGGTGGCTTTCCAGTTTTTCCCCTGGGGTTGGGGCACATCCTCAGTAAAATAGTTTTGGGCGTTCGTCCCCAATATATGTACACTTGTCAGTTACACATGATGGCTATAAGCACCACTGTTTCACTGCGTGTGTTCATCTTTAAATATTTAAAAATTAGAAAATGTAACAGGATGAGCTAAAACACAAACAGAGACGGAATTGCTAGGATTTTCCTCCTGCACCCCCCCCCCCGGTTGTCACAGGCGCTTTTTGGAGGCCCCCACTCTGAGGGCACTCAACAGGGCAGGCACTGTTCTCAGTGTGTTCCACGTATAACCTCACGCCACCCTTGGCAATCCTGTGAGGCAGGGATGATGCATCTAGTTTACATATGGAGAAACTGAGGCACAGGCTGCTTAAGAGATTTGCCAGAACAGCGCCAGGACTCACACCTGGGACTGATGAAGTTCTTAAGCTTGTGCCCTTAAACGCTGCTCGGCACCAGAGGGGGCGCACCTGCGTGGGGCTGAAGGATTGAAGAAGCAACTTCGGGATAGACACTGTCTGCTGGACCCGAGTGTAGTCCTCAGGCAGAAAATGTCATAAAAATAGTTTTTAACACACGAGGTAACTTTTTAAAAAAACAGTATTTCTCAAACTTGTTCTGAAAGGTGTTCATAGATATTTTGTGCAAAAAGGCTTCTGGGATTAAATAAGTTTGGGAGACATCTAGTTAAACAGAGATCAGTGAGCTTCTCTGCTGCAGACCTTGTCAGTGCCTTTAAGATATTAGGCACACAGAGTATCTATCTGGAACAGTAAGAAAGAAGACACAATGTTTCTCAAACTCATCGGACCACAGAACCCTTCTTCCCCAAATAAGAAAACCTATTAGCATCTCTCAGGACGCTGGTTTTCCACGGAACACAATTGGGGAATACAATTTGGGAGATGAAAAAAAAGTAAGCCTGTCATCATGGAAGGCCTGAGCACACACAGTAAGGTGAAAGGCCGTTGCCTTTAACACTCAGGTGAAACCTGTCTATCTCTGGTGACTATGCAGTGGGGAACTGCTACAGAAAGACTAGTTTTGACACTGAGGGACCAAGTCATAGCATCACTGAAAGAACCTAAGTTTGGAGTCAGACCTGGGTTCAGATCCCAGCCCTGCACCCCATATCACTTTTCTGTCCCCTGTAAAATGGGCACCACGCACCCCACCCATACAAGGCTGCTGAGCCCATGGTCCCTGGCATCTATCAGGAACGAAGGAACGGAAGCCGTCGTTAGTAATGCCTTGCCCACTAAAAGGACTTGTAGTGGTGACATGTAATTCACACCCCCCCGCTCCCCAAGCCCTTGTGGAGTTTCAGGTGGAAGCTGAGAAGGAGCAGGCTGGCTAGTCAGGCCCCTCCTGGTGCACCCCAGGGCTTTCCAGCAAACAGCTGAGACGGGAGGGCCCGATGTGGCTTTGTGATTCCTGGAGCCCTGAAAAAAGACGCAGTTCTCCATCTTACCCACACGTCCTACTACTTTTACAAGATAATTGGAAGAAATTGTCCCTGAGGAGGCATCCGTCAGCCAGACCCAGGCACCTCTCGTTCCTTGGGCCAAGCGACAGCACTGGAACAGCTCGTGTCCCTCTTCCTTTTAAGAGGAGAGGATCGAGACGCAACCTCTGGCCCGGGGCATGCATTCTGGTCAGTTCCACGCCTCTGCTGGAGCGAGTTAATGAAACACACGGTGGACGCGCTCCCTCACTTTCTCCCCCTCCAGTCTTCAGCTGCCTCAAGTATAGCTAATCCCATTACAAGAAAATAAAGTGGATAATTCAGGCTAATGAAATCGTTACAAGAATGTGGCCAGCCAGTGGTGGACATTCAGAACCAATTTAACACCCTTTGGTCTTGTTATCCCCAGTACAGGAAACGTTTGAGAGGAGGAAGGAAAAAATTAAAAAGAAAAAAAACACAAAAAAACCAAACCAGCCTCTTTCTTGTTAGCTTAAATCTGGCTAAAGAATCAATCTGCCACGTATCTTGCTTATTTCTATTATCTCCATGAGGCCCGAAAGCTCCACGGTAACTCCAGAAAATATGAAGGAGGTGGAAAAGATCCAGGAAGTCACCAACTGTGGTTAGACTTGTGTACACACAATACTTTTTGCTTTGCCCATGTCTGCGGCCATTCCGAGGAGGACCATTAAGAGGTGAACTCCTATGTCCCCACGTAACCACCAAATCTAGAAACCTGACCGTGGATTAAAACATCTGTTCCTGGGGTTTCTACAGGGCAGGAGAAGGTGGGATGAGCTCCCATGCAAACAGAGCAGGCAGCTGGCCCGTCTCAGGCTGGGCTCGGGGTGCTGAGGGGGGAAGACACCACAGGCCCGTACCCGCCCATGCCGCCTGCTGCCAGGTCACAGCCAGGCCTCCTGAGAAGGCTGAATGAAGGATGGTCACTCCACTCCTTAGCACCTGCTACCTCCCTTCAGTGCCCACTCCCCAGCCACATCTGCTACACACAGAAAGGACCGTCACTCTCATTTCTTTCGGACACATTTCAATGTTCAGAACCTGAATGAGGACTGCACATCACGAATCCAGACTATCTCCAGTTGGTTCTCACCAGCCCTGCCATGCTCTCCCAAAGGAGTCACAGCCTAACTCCTCAGGCTAAGGGCACCAGTCTCCCGGTGGTCCAGAGCCTGCTAACCAGGGGACGTGGACGGCAGCTGGACGAGAATAAGATCTACAGGGAGAAGAGAAGCAAGGTCTTACTAACACGGGGAGAACTGCTGAGCTTGTAGGGTTTTGTAGGGACCCTCAGGAGCACACGTGGGTAGGCAGGGAATTAGAACATCCCCACCGATGGTCCCCCCCGCCCCTGCCAAGCAGCAGCCCACAGTCACCCACACCACCTCCCACCTGCTGAGCCAGCGGGATGCAGCCTGGGGGGATTTGATATTGACAACACGGCAGCTTGTGGCTGTGGGGTGTCCCACAGTGTGCATGCTGGCCTCACGGCCACTGGGCCCCAAGTCTTCTGACCTCTCTGGAGAAGCGCCAGGTGGCATCTCAATACCCAGACAAGTCCACATGGTGCCCCGATGGCATCTCTAGGAAAGGGGTGAGAAGGTGGCAGGAGCCCTCTTGGGAGCACAGATGGGATGCGAGCCAATGCCAACACTGGGGGTCTGAGGATGGGACTCGAGGGACAGGGGCTCCGAGCAAAGCAAGTTACACGCGGTCAACAGCAAGCAGGCTGCGTGGCCCGCGACACTCCAGATGAGCAGGTGTGGCTCACTCATCCAGAATTAGAGAATCCAGAAGGAAGAAAAGTATCCCCCTGGCAAACAGAACGACGCCACGAAGACCACACAGTAAGCTTCTTTCTGCCTGTCGCCTATGGGGAAGTCCTTCACCTCACCCCTCATTCACCGAGAGCCTACTTACTTTTATTTTACAAACTTGCTTAACTATTTTCTCATCCCAGAGCAGCTAAGAAGGGCAAAAGGGGTTAACAGGGGCAGGTTCCTAAAAGCCCTCAAAGAATGATAAATGAGTCATGGATTAAACCAGGGGCATTGCACACTGTCTGTAAAGGGCCAGATAGTAAACATTTTTGGATTTACAACTACTTAACCCTGTTGCTGTAGCAAGAAAGCAGCCATACACAATATGTATGAGGTTGGTGCAAAACTAATTGCGGTTTAAAAGCTTAAAATTGCAAAAACCGCACTTACTTTTGCACCAACCTAATAAATGAGCACGCATGGCTGTGCGCTAATGAAACTTGATTTACAAAAACAAGATGCTGGCACAGGAGCCCTAGTTTGCTGACTTCTGCACTGGCTCAAAAAACCCAAACATGGTACTACAGTAACTGGGAAGGAGCAGCAGCCTGCCTGGGACTATAGGGGCAGGGGCCACGAGCAGACCGACGTAGACACTCCCATCGATCGGCGCCCCTGTACTGCAGCCTGGGCTCAGAGTCCTTGGCACAGGGAGGAACAGGCACTGTGCATTTTAGAAAGACTTCCATCGCGTGGTCAACATTTTCAGAGAGGACTGGTGCGTAACGGCCTAAGGTGGCAAAGTCACTTCGAGGGAAAGCCCTCATGACTCCGTGGTGCAGGTGACAGGCTGAGTTATTGTGTGTTTGCACCTAACGGTGACTGCCAGGTCCCACAGAGCCAAGAACCACACCTCTTACCACCAGCCTAGAGACCTGCTCAGCACAGAGGCAAAGATATGGACCCATAACCTTAGCTGCTGCCCCACAAAGCAGCAAGACCCTGGAGAAGGACGCCAGGGTGAAGGCCTTCCTACCCGGGCTGCCGACTTGCAAAGGCCTGGCCTGTGCTTTCCCTGCTCCTTTTCCTCAGCATCGACTTAACATCCTACGGTGCGTTTTGTTCTGTTGGCTGCCGTCCGGCTCCCCTGCGGGACCACGGAGTGGTCAGCACCCAGGACAGCGCCCACGGCTCTGACTGACTCTGTTAAGAATGGATGCATGTCTTTTCCTCACTGTTGTTTCTGGGCCCTCTCATGACGCAGGTCCTGGACACCAGAAACAGGAAGCAGAAGTGGGGAGGGGACCAGCGTTTGCTGAGCACCTACCACATGCCGGACCCGGCACCGGCCCTACGTTGTCGGCCCAGAGCAAGCCCAGGGGCGGCAGCATCCCCAGGGGCCCTGTGACACCCGGGGGAGGTCTGTCTAAGCTCGCAGGGCTTTCATCCAGGGCTGTCTGACTGGACTCTGCTGAGACTTCCTCCTTTGCCGAGCTGCGCCCCACTCTGGGCAGAGTAACCCACCTCTGCCCTTGAACTCACTGTCTCAGGTTCTCGCTGGAGCCTGAGAGACACTGGGAAACTTTCAGGCAAATGATGCAGGAAGTGGAAAAAGAGCCGAGGAGATGATGACAGATGTGGAGGCCAGCTTCTCGGCATTCTGGAGGCTTCTGACACGTGCCATTAGGAGAGGCACTCCACACCCCACACAGCATTAGAAAGCCAATACGGATGCTCTCCATTCCCTGGCAAGAGTCCCAAGCATCCATTCGACACTATTATGGTTGGGAAGAGGCAGAGAGCGGGGTTGCTGTGTCACCCTGGGGGGCCTCACCCTGGCATGTCACAGCTGGGAGGTGACCACTTTTTCGGTCCAACGGGGTTAGGACTGGGATGAGCCTCACATAACCAAACGGCCTCAACACCTGAGCTTCCCAAGAAAGCCAGGCCTAGCGTCATCGGGGGATGACAGCGGAGACACCTCAAATCCATAGCACAGGCCTGTGAGGATGGAGCCCTCCGAGGGGCATGCCCGGAGACAGGGCTCGGAAGAGCGATGATTCATGCTGCTGAGCCTGCCAGTGTGTGTGTGTGTGTGTGCGCGTGCGTGTGCGTGTGTGTTACGTGCGCGCGCGCCATTCACCCCGGCAGGGACAAATATTATTTTTAAAAGTCTGGGAACGAAAACAACAATAAAACAACTCGAGCTCAGGATGGCTGGCGAGTTTTAAGATGCAGGGAGAGGTGAAAATGGACTTGTGAGGGGTACCATTTGTTTGGGGCCGAATAAACCAACACAGAGCATGATTCAAATGTAGAAGAGGAACAGGATGTGTAGAATCGGATGGTCCATCAGAAGTGGACACTCAAAGGGGTGAAATGTGGGCCGTGTGTGGCCTGGAGTCTGGGACAAAGAGAAATGGGCTCTGGGGGGCAGGTGCCGGGTGGCGACAGGAAAAGGAGAGGAAGCGAGTCTGAGGTGTGGGAATGTGAGAGCAGGTGGGACCTGCCGTGGGGGATTTTGAGGTGTGTAGGTGGGGAGGGCTCTTTCCATGATAAGAAACCCAGATAGGATTCAGGGTGTGGGAAAACCAAGGAGCCCCAGGCAGAGGTGAAGAGAAAGGGGGAGAAAAATCAGCAGTCAGAGGGAAAGGAGGCCCCTTCTGCAACAACCACTGTTTATCTCACCAGCGAGTTAAAGAGCATCATTTGCAAAGTTCGCGCAGAGGGAAAGTAAATTATCGTGTCTCTGGCGATGCACAAAGCCCTCGACGTGCTTTATCTCCCCGCTCCCGCTCGGTGCACAGAAGAGGAGCTGCGTGTATGACTCTCGCCGCCCCTCCCCATCCTCATCTCCCCCACTCCATTCCATTTGGAAGACGAGGAAGTGTGGCCACAGCTTTTCCTGAGGCAGCAGGCCTGTGGTGATGTGCGCCTTGGGGTGGGTGGGGTGAGGAATTATTGTTGGAGAAAAACCATCGGGGGTTTTCATGCCCTTGTGGGGCAGGGTGGGAGATGTTTAAAACCAGACTTGGTTTCTCTGGTGAGAGTCACACTCCCCGTGGACCAGAGACCCCATCCGGATCAGATGGGAGTTTCCCACCCCTGGTGGGATGCTGTTCCTCCAATGGCTAGGATGAGTTCGCAAGTCAGGAGGGGTTGATGGTATAGGGGTTACAAGCACAGGGGTCAAGCTGGCTCTTCCATTCTCGGCCTCAGCTTGCTCATCTGTCAAGTGGGTTAAGGGTCTCCCGCTCAGCAGAGTTGTGGTGAGGATTCAATGAGATAATATGTCTGAAGCATTTCACACAAGATTGGGCCTTTGTGAGCACTCACTGAGAAGCCAAATGAACGAGTAAAGGAGTAGATGACAGATGAGCAAGAGAGATCATGCAAGTCAGGTAAGGATAACCCTCCCAAGGGAAGTGTCCTGGCGTTTGCGTTCTTACTTGTCCCCAGAGCCAGTAGTGAGGGGTCCTGAGCCAGGACCAGACTCCCGCGTTACAGATGAGGGAAGGGGGAGATGACCGCCCCTGCCAACCTTCAAAATGCCATTGGCCGAGGTGGGACTGGAAGCCCACAGACTGAGCCCCATGCCCCAGTGGGCTGCCCGAGGCCATGAGGGTGCTCTGTCTGTCTCACCCTCACCAACTTGATACAGAGAGGATCCGCTTGGGTGTGCTTTGCACTCTGGGATTCTGGGGAATGCTTTCCCTTGAAGCAACGTTTCTCCGTTGCAGAAGAAACCCCCTCTGTTACACCAGTGACCATCAGTGTGTTCCAGGAACGTTACTGAAGGTGTTTGGGGGGGTGGGGTCGGTTAATGTCACGGCGCCATCACTTGCTCTCCAAATATCCATGGCTCTCGCACACCTCCCAGCCTCTGCAGGCAGGCAAAGACATCAGATCTGACTTATAAAGTGTCCAGCTCTCTTCCCTGCCAAGGAGAAACCTGAAACTGCATGATGAGAAGGTGGAGCCTCCTGCAGCCTGGGGCCCTGAGAGAATATGTGGAGCAGAGCACCCCGCCTCCCACACACGCACATACTGGATGTGCACATACACTGGGGTTGTGTTTAGCTACAAGGATTCTGCGGCTAAGTTGTTACTGCAGCACATTAAATCTGTCCTGACTCACAGAGCTATCAAAGAGGCAGTGTTTAGGGGAGGGACTAAGAGCATCTGTGAGAGCAGCTGAAATGCAGAAGGACAGACGTTCAAGACCAGCGGCCCCTGGGATGAGAACTCAAGGAGACTGGTCTTCAGAATCCAAGTCTGGTTTGGAGCTCCATGCGGTTCCGTGGCACCTTACCAGGTGTCTGGGAGGCATGGCCTCGTGAGTCCCAGCACCTGCTCTCCCGTCGCCAGTCCTTTAGCACGGGACGGCTATTCCTATTGTAAACAATAATGAGGAAAAGTGACTGGTTCTTTTAGACCAGGGGTGGTAAGCCAGGGCCCGTGGGCCAAATTGGGCCTTCCACCATTTGGGTAAATGCTGTTTTCCTGGGACATGACTGTGCCCACTGGCTTCCGTCTTGTCTGCAGCAGCTTTGAAGCTACAGCAGCAGAGTTGAGTGTCTGTGACAGAGCCTATATGACCCACAGCACCCAAAACGTTTACTCCCCGGGCTGTTTCTGTATTGGGGCTCTCTAGAGAAACAGGAACAGCAGGATATATGTGGACATATAGAAAGAGATTGCCTTTGAAGGACTGGCTCATGAGATGGTGGAAGCTGAGAAGTTCCATGAGCTGTCGCCTGCAGGCTACAGGCCCAGACAGCGGTGTAGCTGCAGCTCAAACCCGAGGGCCTGACAACTAGGGGCGCCAGTGGTGCAAGTGCTGGCCCGAGTCCGAACGCCTGATGTCTGAGGGCAGGAGAGGGGTGTCCTAGCTCCAGCAGAGGGCAAAGCCACGCTTTCCCTGCCTGTTGGTTCTATTCAGGCCCTCAGCAGGTTGGATGATGCCCGCCTCTGCCCTCATCATCCCTGAGTATTGATGAGGATAGTCAGGTTTGCCCAGCTTGCCAATCAGAAGCTAATCTCTTCCTGAGACACCCTCACAGACACAGCAGAAATAATGTTTACCAGCTGCCTGGGCACCGGGTGGCCCCGTCACGTTGACACATAAAATCAACCATCACAGGCTCTTTACAGAAGTACAGACGATCCCCGTTCTAGAGCAGTCTCGCGCCCCAGGCCAACCCCACTCCACAAGGAGGCTTCACACCATCACTGTGGCCCCAGCTCAGGCCTCTTCTCTGCACTGCTATGTCCTACTCACTGACAACCAGGTGTATTTCCCTCCTCACTCCCTGAGTTATTTGTTTTCCTTAATCAGGTATTTATTAGATTAGGGGGCACTTATTAGAGGCTGTGAGAAAATCCAAGTCAACTGGTAATTAGGGAGGTTTGCAGAAGGAGTCATTACGCCTCTCCACCTCGACCTCCCGATGTGTCATTTACCTGAGGGAGCTCTAATGAGGGACTGTTTCCCGGGAGCCTGCCATCACAGACGGCCGAGCCTGGCATTGCCACAGCAGCCCCCCCAGCCAGCTTCTCTCTGGAGGATGGGGAGGTTTCTGCCTGACCACCTTGCCACAGGAACATGCTGTGTGGAAGGAATAGGGTGCTCCCCTCTTACCTTCTCCCCGCTGGGCACGCACCCCCACCCAGCAAATATGCGCCAGCACAGAGACTTCAGAGACAAAAGGAGGGCAATCCAAGGTCACCTGTTCAGGGGGCAATGTTAGGAAACTGCTTCCCAAAACTAGAGCCTCGCCAAGATATGTGATTAAATGGCGGCGGGGGGGGGGGGGGGGAGAAAGCCAGGGGCCAAATGATTAAAAAAAAAAAAGGCGGTGAGGGGAGAGGTGTGCGTATGTACACAGAGAATTATTTCTGGAGTGGGACACAGAAGTGGGCTGCCTGGGAGAAGCGCACGGAGCCAGACCTCGTGCCCGACCCCTCGGACCTCTGGCCTGTGCTGGAGTTTGGCTGAGTCTTCATGAGAGCTCAGACTCCCTGTCCCTGCCAGCCTCCCTCCGCCAGCCCGCTTGGAGTCTGGGTGAGATTCACGCCAACTCAGGGCTGGGTACCTGGCACGCCGCCTGCCTTGGTCTCTGCAACATGAGGTCTCTTTTATCATTCGAGTCTCAGGTCACAGCCACCTGTTCAGGGAAGCCTGCCCGCCCCCCCAAGCTACTCTCCTGGGCACCGTCGACCTCATCGCCTCACACAAGTCAGCACAGGTATCACTCTTTGATGTCACGCGTTCTCTGCCCATTTCCCCACATGTACAGGGCAGTATCTCACTGGTCCCGGCAACCAATGTACCCCCATTGGCCCTACCATGTGCTCAATCATTCATAAAACCAATGAACGAAGGTAAAAACCAGGTCTGCGAAAAGAAAGGAGCCTCTTCTGCCTCCCCCACTTCCTGAGAACACTGCTGCTACCCAATTTCACTGAGTCTGCAAACGCCCTTGAGTTTGGACATGTCAACCCAAGCATGACATACTCAATGGCCCCCGACTTGCAAGGCTTGCCCCTTGTGGGTGTGTGGAGACAAGGGGAGACCTCTGGAACCCTTATTGTCTTGGCCTCCCCACCTGGCCCCATAGTGACTTTTCTCAACCAAGTTTCTTGGTGGCTGCGGCTGCAGAAGGAAGTGATAGAACAGGTACGGTGGCCATGAGATGGCCGTCGCGGTAATTTAGCCTCAGAGCTCTGGCTCCCTTAGAATAATTTACAATCTGTCAGAGGAGGGGAGCAAGGAGGACGTGTGTCGTGGGGCTTGACGTCCCCACCTCCAGAAATAATCTCAGTTCCCGCTGCCAGAGCAGCCCCCAGTTGGAGAGATGGAAGAGTGAGGGCATGTGTTACCAGGACCCAGGTGGAAACGCCTTACCTATCTACCTTTGTGGGAGGGAACCAAGTGAATTAGAAAAACTGAAGGAACGTCTACTCCAAGCCCAGTCTTCCTCTGGCCGCCACTTACGTTCCCTTTATATCCAGTCTGGAGTGTCTTTCTTTAAAGCAAACACTTGTCAAAGCCCTAAAAGTGGCTTCCTCCCTCTTTCAGTGGCCCCTGGCATGGAGGGAGATGAGGTCAGGAATAGGACAGGATAGCAAGTGCTGCCTCGCCTGCTAAGTGGCAGTTTGGATGGTGGGTGTGGACAAGACATGGAGCCATGACCTTGACCGGAGTGGACGCTGCTTCGACTGGCTGCAGAAGACCCTCCATTCTATACATACGTGTGGCTTACGTGCTCTACCAACTCTTGAAGTAACTGGGGATGGGAATGTCTCCTTAGGAGGTCCAATCACTCTGCTGGAGGGAAGCACAGGAGGGATACACATACCGCCTGCCGCTGGGGGGGTGTCCACGGACTACACATTAGTGACCGTGCACCTGGCCAGCACCCCGGGCTGCCACAGCCTGGCCTTCTCGGACCGGAACAGCCGCCTCAAACCCTTCAAGCCCCTGTGAGTGAGGCCGAGTCCTGGTGGCCTCTGCCCCTGGGAAGTATGGCTCTGACCTGTCTGTGAATGTGCTCTCCCCGCTCAGGAGAGAAGGCGCTCTGGAAGGTGGGGTGGTGAGACCGTGGATGGCAGTTGTAGAGGAGGAGCCAGTGCTGGAGCTTCCCGGCTCAGGGTGAAAAGAAGAAAAACACTTTCTTCTGGGAATGGACAGGCTGAACAGGCTGCCTATATTAGACCTGGTTCTCTCCGCCTTAACTAGTTGTTTATAGAGACGTCAGAAACTGGGCCTGTGTGACCTTGACCTTGAGCAAGTCAAGGACCCCATGAGTGAGCTGGCCTGAACAGTCACCTTCACCAAGCCTCACAGACCTCAGGGACCTCCCAGAAGGGCTCAGCTAACTGTAATTTGCATAGATCTCTGTTCCGGCCACACTCTTCCTTCTCAGAGGTGAAGAACTGGCATATTTTATTTTAAAGGAGCTCTAAGGTCATACTAAGAGTCGTAAGACAAAGCCTGCTGTGTACCAAAAGGAAGGAGAGAAGGCACTGGGGCTGGGGTGAATTTTAAATGGGAGATAGAAGCAGAGGGAGAAGAGAGGACTTGAATCCTGGGGAAGGAAGCTAGACCAAGAGCAGGCAGCGATCCAAGGAGGGGCGTGGGGCAGCTTAGCCCCCAGGGGGTTCTAGCAGTTGCTCACCTCCCACAATCTAAATAAGGCACGTGCTTTTGTTACTGCGTAAATGCAGCTCCTGGACAATCCCTGCAGACAGCCCTACCTCCCCGACTCCCCCACTGGAAAAATTCTAGAGCTGCCACTAAGATTCCAGAGATGTGGGTTCAGACTCAGCTTTTCCTCTGGGCCTGCGCCCCCTGGGAGGTCATGTAGCAATACTAAAGCCACCTGCTTCTTGCCAGGAGAAAGGTTAAGTGGCAAAGTCCTAGGGATGCCTTGAAAAAAATGGTAAGCCTAAACATTTTGGGGGGAAATAGCAAAAGAAGAGAAAGAGACAGAGACAGAGCAATATGAATTTGAGGAAGTGCAAAAGGCGGGCCCTGCTCCCTAAGAACATTCTTGCCCAGAGTTTTCAAGGAGGGGCCTGTGGTTGCCAAGGTAACCGTGAGTGGCAGAATGGTGACCCAACTGACCGCGGGTGGTGATCTGGACAGTGCTGGTCTCAGCAGGGGGTGGCTGGTCCTGGTAGGAAAGCAGGAGTGGGGTCACTGGCCTGTGCAGACAGAGCCCCCCTTTGATGGGGAGCCAGACATGGGCTGCGGTATCTGCGGGGCTTCACCAGCTGAACCATCAGTAGAAGCCGGAGACAAGACATAAGGAGCTTATCAAATATTGAAAAAGAAACAGTCCCTCTTGTCGTCCATCTTCTCGTCTCTGGAAAGTTCTGATAGAACATTGCATACTAACATGCCAAAAGAAGGAAAACCAGGTTTCCTGCCTGGGTTTTCCCAAGGCGGCTCTAGGATTGAGGGTTCAACATTTCTAAGGGTTTGCATGACATTTCTGAGCTGCCTGACCTTGGGACAGGTCTGTGTCGGAGCTGAGCCCACGTCCCCATCTGTATGTGGGGATGAGGGAAGAGCCTCCTTGGAGGGACAGTGGGACCAGTTCTGCGAAGTGACAGGTCAGAGGGGCCGGCACACACTGAGAGCTCCACAATCGTCACTCTTCCTGGGGACTGAGCTTGAGCTCAGCAGTGCTCAGCTGAGTTTTATCATTTAACTTTCCTGGTAACCACACGAGGTACTGTTGATTATCTCCCCCATTGTACAAATGAGGAAACCGAGGCACAGAGAGGGTAAATGACTTGCTCAAGGTGAAAACTCTAGACCGTGGCACCACTGGCGTTCAACAGACTGTCTGATCCCAACCGCCAATCCTCAACCATGAAACATCTGTTATCGTCAAATAACTGGTGATTTCTCAACGCGTTCAAAGGTATTGTTTCCCCCCACTTTAAGGAACAGGAAAGAAGGCACATTCGCTTAGATAACTTGGCCAAGGCCACACAATGATAAACATGGAGCTGGGGTTTGCCCAGGTCTGTCTCTTTCTGAGTCTCTGCCAATCTCATCACACTGTCCTGCCGAATTTGAGTCAGAGGTGGGAAACTGCTCGCTCGCCCATCAGCCCTGGGCAGGTAAAAAGGGAGCCTGCATCCCTGACACGCTGGGCCAGTGCTCACAAAAGAGCTGCTTCTACAGAACCTATCCCTTTGCCCGTCCACTGGGGAAAGTAAACCAAAGTAGATGGAGTCTACATCCAAAACTGCATTCCAGACAGTGTGCCCTTTTTTTGAAGATGGAGTATCACATAGCTAGCTATTAAATATGAAGTTTTTAATGACATACACAAGTGTCTCTAATAGAATGTGAAATGAGTCAAGGCAGATTTAAAATTGTAACTGCTGTGTGCACACAGTTACAGCTTGGGAAGCACCTATAAAAATGACCTAGGAGGTACTGCTGTATTAAGTATGGACGCTGCTGGGTGTAACTTTTTTCTGGTCCTGTCATTCACGGAATCACTTTTTTTTATTCAGCACCTGCTCTGTATCAGGCATGGGGCTGGGTGCTGGAGGGCATGATGGTGAAAAAGACAGACGGGCCATTGCTTTCAGGGGGACTTACAGCCTAGTTTCTTTATATGTTGTAATACTTCAGAAATCTAAGTTTTTTGCAAGGAGTACATCCAGTGGAGAAACTGTTTTGTTCTAACGAAAGGCAACACGGATACAAATGAGCTTTAACAGTTTACCCCCAATGCGTCAGCAATTCTAAAACTGCTATGTCAATGTTAGGATTGAGCAAGTAAGGAAACCCAGGATGGAGAATTGGAGTGGGCTTCTCACTGCCTGAGAAGGGAGCTCTACAAATATCACAACTATGGAAATGGGGAAGGAGAGGACGAACCCTGCGACACGGAGTTATCCGCGTGAGCCCAGGGTTTTCATACGGACACACATCAGAAGTGTGTCGGCTTGTGTGTGTGTATATAAGTGTGTGTGTGTGTGTGTGTGTGTGTGTATTTGTTTTCTCTAGTATCGCCTGCTAAGAGGGCCTGGTTTTCAACCAGAGACAATTTTGCAATGTGTGGGGACATTTTGGATTGTCACAACTGGGAGGGTGCTGCTGGCATCTAGTGGGTAGAGGCCAGGGACGCTGCGGAGCGTCCTACCAGGCACGGGACAGCCCCCCCCCCCCCCAAACACTCATCCAGCCTAAGTGAGCTGGCCCTGGCCGACAGGGGGCACTGAGACCCCTGCAGCAACGAGCACACCAGGCACCCACACCTTGGTTTCTAAATACCACCACCCACTGATAAGAAGGAGGGCTCCTTGGGGAAACGGCGGAGACCAGGGCTGGAGCTGAGAAAATCCAGATGAAATTCCAGATGAGTCTGGACTATCTTATCAGGCCAGAAAATAAGGAAGTGAATGCTAAAGGAAGGAAGGAAGGAAGGAAGGAAGGAAGGAAGGAAGGAAGGAAGGTAGGAAGGAAGGAAGGAGACGGGTATGTCAAAAGGACACAACCCAGTGTGCAGGGGTTCCCACTGGCCAAACTGGGGACTATTTCAACAACAAAATAAATAATAATAATCATGGCTTATAAATAACCTGAGTCCACACTGATAAAAAAAATAAGAAAAATAAATAAATAAATATGGGGTCGGGGATCCCCTTCCCAGGAGAATACTAACTAATAATAAATGTGAGGACTGATTGAATTAGAGCTCAGGCATGAATAATTCAGGCCAGAACCACCAGTGGATGCTATAAGCAGCACAGTGAGCCCAGACACAGGATATTCTCAGTCTCAAAGTAACCACCCCCCCGATATTTATTAATTACAAAGGGAAGAACATCACTAAATCATGGAAAAACCTAGCAGAAACTCCTTTAACCAACCAGGTGGTCAAAGATCACATCACCAGCGATGGGAAAATCGAGCCATGCCTTCTGATATTACTCGCTGGTAGGACGTCAGTACTTCCATGGCATTTGTACCAGAGTCATAACCCAATCGAGTCACAAGGAAGAATCCGCAAACACGACTGGGGGACATCTACAAAACAAGTGGCCAGTACGCTTCAGAACCGTCAGGATCACGGAAGACACAGAAATGCTACGTAATGTTTCCAAAATGAAACAAAGAAACATGGGAACTAAATGCACGTGTGAGCCTGGATTGAATCTTGAATCTGATTTTTTTCCCCTATAAAGGACATAATTAGGACAATTGGTAGAATTTGAAGGTCTGCGGAATACTGCATCTAAGTGAACTTCCTGATTTTGATAACTGTACTGCAATTAATAAAAAGAATCTTGCTTCAGAAGAAACACACTCTTAAATATTTAGGGGTAAAGATGCAACATATTATAATTCTTGCAACTGTTCTGTAGGTCTCAATTAATTTTTTTAAAGGTTAAAGAAAAAGATTGCCACCACAATTCATGCTCTTACATCCTCTCTCCTACCTTTCCCATTTTAACCAATGACATCCAGATATTAAAACAGAGATAGACTCATTACAGGCTTTTCTGAACAAAGAATCAAATAAATTAACCCACTAATAGCTGTAATCCAGTCTTTTTCCTGTCCCGGACACCAACTGACGGGCTCTGTACCAGTCTACCATGGGCTGCGCAACTGAGGCCTTTCTTACGAGTAGTTTCCGTTAGTTCCATCTCTGACGTGAGCTCCTCAAACAGTAAATACAGAAAAGGTGAGCGAATAGAGGAAAGCCCAGTGTGTCATCTGTTTCTTCACTGATTCGTTCATTCACTCGCCAAGTATGTCCCGAGGGCCTACTCTGTGTCCGGCACTGTTCTGGCACCGGGGACCAGCAGTGGAAGACAGAGCCCCCCACTTCAAGGCGCTCACCTTCTACTGGGGAAGACAGATCAAGGACAAGCTGCTCCGCAGGCACGCATTTCAGACGGGATCAGGTGGGACGAGAACGTAAGGCCGAGTGAGGGGGTGACACTGCGGTTTTACACAGGGTGGCCCAGGAAGGGCTCTCTGAGGAGGGGCGTCTGGGTAGGTTGTGAACACCGTGGAGAGCCGGCCATGTGCTTATCTGGAACAGAGGCTTCCGGGTATAGGCGAGAGTGAATGCGAAGGCTGGTGTGGCTGGGGGTGGTGCTAACATGGGCAGGGAGGGCCTGCCATCAGGCAGGGCCAAAGAGAGGTGACCACATAGGCCAGGAGAACACATCGGGTTTAGAGGAGAAAGCCTGTGTTCTTCGAAAATTCTAGAAAATCTGCACTGGGAAAGAATTCACTCAGGGTTTATTTGGACCAGGAGATGGCAAACTATAGCCAAACTTGGCCCGTCACCTGATTCTGCATAACCCGCAAGCTAAGAACGTTTTTTAATATTTTTCAACGGTGGGAAAGAAAAAACATCAAAAGAACGATATTTCATGACGTCAGAAAATTCCGTGAAATTCCAACTTCAGGGTTTATAATGAAGCCTTTTGGACCAGCCATGCCCACTTGTTTCCTCACTGTCTACAGCTGCTTTCCTACTACAGGGCAGAGTGGGTCAGCGACCATCTGACCCCCGAAACTGAAAATATTTACCATCCGGCCCTGAATGGAAAGTTTGCCAGCCTCTCATCTACGTGAGTCACTGTCACCCCTGGCTGCAGATCTGAACCAACTGCAGGGTGTTTGAAAAAAAAGAAAAGAAAAAGCCAGCACCCAGAGGTTCCAATGTAATTGGCTGGGCTGAGGCTCAGGCTTCCGTACTTTTTAAAAGCCCCCACAAGGCAATCTGGGGGCGCCGTCAGACCCATGGTCGGTTTCCTTGACTTGCTGACCCATCACTCATCACCAAGCCGGGGAGACAGAGACGCGCACAGAACGCCAGTCTGTTGAGACTCTGTGTGGGGGCCCTTCGGCGTTATGCCTGCGCTTTTTGTAAAAGCCAATGCCTGAAACACATTCCCGGTGAAACACCGTTATATAACCAATCTGCTTTATGCATAACAATCCTGAAGGAGCCACCATCACACCACTCCAGGGACTTGATACTGCACTTTGTGACCACTTTGTACATTTCAGTCCCAACCCTGTCTGCCTTTAACCCTGATCTTCCAGGTCCAAATTCCAGTGGCCACGGACTCAGCTGACGGGGCTGGTTCATGAAGATCGGACTTCACTAGTCATGTAGTTTTCAATTTGTGGCAGGTACAATAATAATGACTGCAATTTCCTTACCGTTGTACTCTGTGTTTTTTTCAAAGCCCCTTTCCATGCATTCTCTCCTAAGATTCTCGACAAAAATACACGAGGTGGGAGGATGGGTATCATTTCTTCCGACTTAACAGATGAGGAAACTGGGGCTCTCTGGGAGGATCAGTGATGAGCAGAGTGGATAAGACTTTGGCCTCGGACAGGTCTGGGTTTTAACCCTGTCTTTCCTGCTTCTCGGCTGTAGGCAAGGGGCCTCACCTTTCTAAGCTCCGTCTCCCTCCCGTAGCTGTAAAATGGAGGCAGAAACATTGTCCTCCTGCTGTGCAGACTAAGTAGAAGTGCTACAGAACTTAAGTTGAACCTCAGCACATGGTCAACACGAAAAACAAAATTAGAGGCACCGATTCTTAAGGGGCAGTACCCCCCAGAGGGCCTTTGGGGAACCGCGGGGGCTGTTTTTGGTTGTCACAACAACAGGGAGCACTACTGGCATTTACTGGGTGGCAGCCACACATGTGCAATACCCCGCAGGCATGGGACAGCACCCCGATGCCAACAGCACCCCAGGTAGAAACACTGGGGCAGTCACAGCTCCTCTGCTGTTTCTTCTGCAAACAAGGTCCCTTTCCCTTGCAGGATAGCCCACAGTTTCTCAACCTCGTCACCGCAGGCATCGTGGGTGGGGTACTTCTTTTGGTGCTGTCCTGTATATGGCAGGACGTTTACTGGCATCCTTGCCACCACCCACTAAATCCCAGGGGCTCCCTCCACGTTGTGACAACCCCAAATGACTCCAGACATCGCCAAATGTCCCCCGGTGGGCAAAAGCGCCCTCTCTTCAACTCTCCGAGAAGGACGCTTTTCTGGGCTCCCTGGTACCAACAGAAAGTCAGCAGGCCTGCAGTGGTTGCACATCTGTCACGCCCTGTCACCTGAACCCCGCGTCCGACCGCAGTGACTGAAACTCACAGTCAGAGACCCCAGCGTGGAAGTGCAGGCCGATGTGGGAATTTTGGGGGTAGGAAGCAAGAAGGATACGTGGTCTCCCTTGCCTGGATACAACGATTACATTCTCCTGCAGTCACTAGGCATCTGAGACTCCCCCCACGGGTCCTCGATAGAAGGCAGCAGTGTGCTTCCTTCCCGATCACGAAGCATCTGCTTTCTGGTGTCGCTGACATTTTTTTTTCTCATACTCAAAAAAAAAAAAAAAGGGAAGAAAAGAATGAATTTTAAACTGCGTAGGTAAACGGCAGTGAATACAAAGCATTATTTATTTCCCCTGCCTCGATGCACAGCGCTTGGAAAGAAACACGTGGAATGATTTATATTATGGAGAGAGAAGACTCTTCAAGGAAGAAGGGAAAACACACGCATTCCTCTGCACTTCAGCCAAGCAGAGGGAAAGAAAAGAAGCCGTAATTTGATCAAAGCACCACTGCGCTCTGGTCTGTCCGCCCTCCCCAGCTCCCCGCTCTGGCTTTATGGACTGGCAGCTGGGGGCCCGAGAGTGGTAACCTCGCTAATTCAATAAATGAACTCTGACAAGCCTAAATGGTTGTTTGGATGGATCCTCTCTCATCCCCCCTCCCTTGCTGCCCAAAACCTCAAATAAAATAAATTAAGTAAAACACGAGACACAATCTGAGTCTTTTACGGCTGTTTTCTCTAGCGGGAGTCAGGAAAATGCTAATGATACAGAGAGACTGCAGGGCTGAGCCAGGTTGGCTCCGGGCCTGGAGTGGCCAGGTATCTCCCCTCCCCTGCTCTTCTGTTTGCTTTGCCTCCCTCGGCCCCCCGTCTTCCCTGCTCCCCGTTCTGGCTGGCGGGGGTGAGGGTGGGCTTGACTATTATTCAGCGCACTGCCACGGGTGTCTTCAGCCAATCAGAGGCGATGGCAGCCGTTTGCACCTTGCCGACAGCTGCTGTCAAAATACTCTCACAACCGGTGGCTCGGTGGCTCGCTCGATAGTAACTCGAAAATGAGATACAAATGAGTGACTCTCCGTGAGTGGGACCGTGCCGCCATTCTCCCCCTCCCCACGGGCTTCAGAGCGTGGCGGGGAATGCTCAGGAATGCCAGAGAGCAGTTAAGCTCTGGCCAAGCTGGGGAGATGGGTTAAAAAGAAACCCAATCAAACCACCTAGATATGGAAGACTGTCCCCATTCCGTTGCCCTTCCAGGGGGTCCCACAGGACTTCAGAGCAAGGTCCGAGATCCTTCCTGGAAGGGATGTTGCAGACTCCGAGACGCAACTGGATGTGTTGATGGTTGTTTCTCTGAGTGGAAACAACCCACGGGGGTATTTTCTGCCCACCAATCCAGGGAGGCTGCATCAGGGGCCCCAGGAAGAGAGAGAACGCAGGATCTAACCCAGGGCACATCACATCGGTTCCCAGCCGCCTCCTGACTGTTTTTCTATTTTCATTCATCAAGCCAACTCTTTTCCTAAAACTTGGGCTGTTTGTTTCCTCCCGTGGGGAAGTCAACATTAGCACAGCTTGTTTAGAAAAGCACAAATAAGCCCCAGGGAATACAATGTGTGTGGTCAGCACTTCTCCAGTTCCCAGGATGGAGAGAACTGAGAGCAGTGCAGAGAGGCAGGCAAATCTGAGACTTCTTCTCATTTGCCAGGGTCTGCCTTTACTTGGGATCCATCTCTGCTTGTCAAAGGCCAGGTCTGAGAAGCCCAGGCAGGGCTGGGGTTGCCCAGGCGGGCGGGAAGGCAGGAGCTGGAACACTCATTTCCTTGAGGGCACAGAAGGACTATTCCACACTCACCCAGGAGGTTCAGAGGCCCTTAAAAAATCTACTGAATTTTTTTTCAAATTGTTCTGAGTTGATCTCGGCTATATTAACAGAAGCTGAGATGATGGCTCAGGCTGGGGTGAAAAAAGTGCTTTTGCGAACAAGCCATTAAAGGGTCTTTATTTAAATTCAAGGTAGGCAGAGTGTAATTGTCCCAGGGCAGTGTAGTCAGGCTGCCTGGATTAAAAGCTCTTCCACATAACTCTCTTTTTCTCCCCCTCATTTCCCTACAGAAAGCCTTCATTCCTCCGTCCACATGTCGGGTAAACGTTTAGCCATTTCTGTTTGTGTGTGACAATGCACATCCTGAATCACCCCGCCTGTGTCAGCCGTGCCTACTTTAGATAGTAAACTCCCATAAAGAAAGGATCAGCCTGGTGTAACTTACTCTGAGCCGAGCCATTATCGAAAGCTTTTAAGCGTCATCCTCAGAAGGATAAGAGGCTCTCAGCATCCCATGAATAGGTGAGATGCCAATTTGGGGGTTACATCAAACCTCACCTACAGAGGCCAGGGAAAGAAGGCAGACTGGAACTCAGGCTTGGCCACGGTTCTGCCACTTAACCAGCTTTGAGACCTCAGGTGAGGCACTTAACCTCTGTGACCTGCTGTCTCTTCATCTGTGAAATGGTGATAGTAATACCTGCCCTGCCCACAGAGGCTTATGAAAAGAGGACACAAGAAGACGCACGGAGAAGGGATTGCTGTTATGTGGTGGGAATACGGGTGGTGTGCTTTGGCTTTTGTTGAATTTCCCAAGCTCTCTGGAACGAGGTTACTTTTCTAATCAGAAGGAAGAATTTTAAAAGAGTAAAAGTCTGACTTGCTAATGACAGAGAAAGATTTCAAAAAGTTTTGTATATGAAAGAATTTTGAAATTATAGAAAGCGCTGGGCAAAAAACCCCCACTAAAAACCCACAAAAGCGGTCTTGTCCTGGCTTCATTTGAGGCAATTCAATTTTTAAAAGGGTTGGCTTTGGAGCAATACTGAACAGAGCTGGGGAAGAGAAGATGCTGAGAGAGCCACCCAAAGGAATATTACAAGTGAACCGCATCATGAGTTTGAACCAGAATATTTCATGAAACCCCCTCCACACCCACTCCCGGCAAGTGATATAAAGCAATGGACAACTGTCTTATTTTGAAGAAACAGTTTCCCTCTGACTCTAAAGCAAAGTCCACACTCAGTGTAGGCAATCTGCCAAACGCACAGTACAGAGAGGGAAATAAAAAGGGCCAAAAAACTCACCAATGATTTGTGTTGTGATTTTGGTATATTTCCTTCCAGTCTTTTTTCTGTGTGTGTGTTTACTCAGTGATTGCCCTGAATACACCATTTTGATATTTGCTTCCTTCACTGAATGGCTGGATGAAAAGCATTTCCCATCTTAGTACTATTCTTTATAAACACTTGCTGACGTCTTTCTGGTGCGCCATCCATAATTTGGCCCACCGTCCCCCACTGAGGAGTGTCAAGTATTTCCAGCGTTTTGCCGTCATAAACAACCCTTCGTGGAAGATCCCTGCATATCAAAAAGATCTGTCCAAATTCCCAATGCTTTCTGTAGGATAAAACTCTAGAGACAGAATGACTACATCGAAGGGTAGGAACATTTTTAAGGGTCTAGACCTGTGCTAATATGATTTA
The DNA here is from genome assembly GCF_964194185.1 of Rhinolophus hipposideros. Classification (NCBI taxonomy): domain Eukaryota; kingdom Metazoa; phylum Chordata; class Mammalia; order Chiroptera; family Rhinolophidae; genus Rhinolophus; species Rhinolophus hipposideros. The sequence continues at coordinate 8,250,384 of NC_138070.1, forward strand.
TATGGCAGCCACTGCCACATGTGACTACTGGAAATTAAAAACATTCATTTTGCTATTTAAGGCTAAATTAAATACAACTGAAATTCAGTTCCTTCGTTGTAGAGCCACATTTGAAGTGCTCAATGGCCACACGTTTCTGTGGTTGCAGAAAGTTCTATAGAACACCGCTGCTCTCGGCGAACGTCACAGACCATACACGCACTGGCACGGCAGGAGAGCCTGGTGTCCGGCCGGCCCCCTTCTCTGGAGCTGGCACCATCTTCCTTCTTTCCCTCCCTGCCTCTTTCTACTTCTTTCTCTCTACATATGACTTAAGTCACGATGTCTCAAAACTTCCCAGCAATGTACGCCATCGCAAATGGCAGGTGAGAATCAACACACACTTCTCAAGACTCTGTGAGTGTAACTCCATGTTGTCTAGGCTCATTTTCACATTTCATATGAACTGTGCATTCTGCTCTACAACAGGGCTGTATTTGTGCAAAAGACAAAAACTTTCTTTTCTGTATTACCGAGTAAAACATACTTCAGGAAGAAGATCCCTGTTAATCTTGTGGTTTTAGGTAAAGTAACTGCTCACTTATGTCGTCGATAGGTTCTGTGACTTTATGCTAAATAGCACAGAATGACACCAATTTCCCCACAGGAAAATTCAGTTATGAAATAAACAAGAGTTAGGTTCCTACAGCATCTCATCGATGTCAAATGAAACATCATCTGAGGACCTGCTATATTAGAATGCAGATAGAGTATGCTTCCTCTAGCTTGAGAATCCCAGGTTTAATTCAGCCTGCCCATCCCCTGGGAACCCTCCAGGGGAAAAGTATCTCTTTAGAAAAGTATCTCTTTAGAGGGCTGGGTGGTAGATTAGCAGGCATTTGTGCCTTTTTCCCTTCTTGCTTTGGTTGCTAGGGAGCTCAGACTTTAAGTTTAGTGTCCCTGTCCTGAAGTATTCCTCCATCGGGGAATTGTAACAGAATTTTCTTCCAACTGACATTTTTGTTAAATTTCCACACTGATGAATTAAATTCTTAATCTTTCTGGAAATGAGTGAGGAATCTACTTGCAAATAAAGAAAAAAAAATACAAGGAACCTTTACAGATTCCCAGGCAAGTTGTTGGAACCTTGAAGTTCCTTCAGCTCACAGAGCAGGGCTTCATTTTCCTAGAAAGGAAAGAAGCCGTACATTTTACCCCTCCAAACGAGGGAAGGTCTGGGAGAGGACTCCAAACCCCTGCTGTCTGCCTGCAGAATCCAAACTCTGCCTCAAAGCGCTTCGCAGAGGCTCAAGTAGGAAACACCTGGTGGGATGAGGTTAAAGTCACAGCTGGGACAGCCACACACCCGCAGATGTCCCAGAGCTTTCTGGTATTGGACAAGGACGGTTCCCTTCTCGAAGTCTGCTCTCTTGGCCCAAAGACAAGCGCCGTCGCAGGGGACCCCGTATACAGTGGGCACTTAGGCCAGCAGCCGGGAAGGCCCATTAACCAAGGCTTCTGCCCAGCGCACAGTGACAGCTGATATTCATAATGATGACCCGGGGCCCTGCAGCCCCTGAATTGCCTTCTGGATCGTCAAAGATTCAATTACACTCCATTGAGTTCCAATGTTAAGTATATTTTATTCTACTCTAATTCCTTGGAAATTGGCTATCCATGGTTGTCGATGGTAGCTCTCCATTAACCCGAGTGTTGGGTCTGCCAGGAAGCCCCATCCCTCCCCTTGGCAGGTTAGAGGGAGCTGGTCATGAGTGTATAGACAACCCGCAGAGCCTGGGGACAGGAAAGGCTGGCTGGTGGGAGAAAACTCAGCCTTGGCGGGGCGTCAACCAGCTTTGCCACTCCCCACTCTAACTCCATTTTCCTCATCTGTCAGGTGGGCTGCATGAGTCCCTCAGAGTAAAGGGAGAACGTAGGGCCTTGAAAACCAGTAAGAGCTATATGGACTAAACTGGAAAGATCTCACAGACACATTTCAGAGGAGCGTAAAAAGCTTCACGATAGGTAAACCGTGGCACCATTTTTGTCTGATGGTCCCAACACAATACTGTATGTTGTCTACAGGTTCACACGTGCACGAAACACACAGAAAAAAAGATCTAAAAAGCAGGGTCACCAAATGGATAACATGGATTTCTCTGGGGAGAAAGGTGGCACCACATTAGGGGTGACAGTCAATCAAAGGGGATTTTCGCCTTCAATCTTTCTTTCAACAAGGAAAGTATATTCATGTTTCAGTTGTGCCATCACATTTTCTTTTTTAAAGAAGGAAAAAAACCCATACGTAAGTAGAGACAGAGCACGCACGCATGTGAGTGCTAGCTGCATGGTTAGGGTTCACTAGAGGGGGGACAATTACTATTAGGTTGAACCAAGTAAAAGGGCTCTTTGTGGAGGTCAAAGGTGACCACATATTGGTATTTTTATGCAGTTTAACCCAATATCTATCGGCCAAAGAGTACCCCAGTCCACTAGATGGCCAGACGTGGCTGGAAAGAGGAGAGGAATTAGAACAAAACAAACTAAACAAAACCAGAAAAACCCTGGGCCTTAGGTTCCATGTCTCCCTCCTCGCACCCCCAGCTGGCCCAGTGCAGGATTAAGGGGGATGCAGCCACCCCATCACATAAGATGTTGCTGAGAGCTCAGGGGGGTTTCTCAGCTGGGGGCAGTGTACACTTCAAAGGCTTAGGGTGTCAAGGCTGTCCCTGCAGATGTCTGGCTGCAGGACCCCGGAGCCTGCCTTGCCCCCCCCCTTCACTGACTCAGGGGGTCCAGACTGTGGGATTGGCCCTTGCCAGGAACACTGCGAGGCATGGACACTCAACTGAATTAATTTTCCTCTAAGACTTTTACGGTTTGGATGCTCTGGCGACACCCCTCTGAGATGACTGCATGCAGCCTGGGGTTTTTCCAAAATCTGCGCTGGGAAATCGATGTTCTGACAGGCATTTCCAAGCAGACAGAGGTGAAAGGGAGGTGGGACGGGCAGAAGGTACAGCCTCCTAACCCCGGATCCCACCCCAGGCCCCACGAGTGAAACGTGTGAAGAGTCCAAACAAAACGGTTATAAGATAACACTAGGCTACAGGTTCCCGCACTTTCTCCGTTCACGGTGCCCTTGGTGTCTCAGTAATTTTTTTCGTGAAATCCTTAGGCCAGAGAAAGACCTAACAGCTGGGTCATAATGTAATAGTCTGTAATAGGTCTAAACAATTTAATAGTATCCTGTTTCCCCGAACATAAGACCTAGCCAGACAATCAGCTCTAATGCATCTTTTGGAGCAAAAATTAATATAAGACCTGGTCTTATTATATTATACCCGGTATTATATTGTATTTATATATTATGTTATATTATATTATATTATATTATATTATATTATATTATATTATATTATATTATATTGATTATATTATACCTGGTCTTATATCATACTAAAATAAGACTGGGTCTTATATTAATTTTTGCTCCAAAAGATGCATTAGAGCTGATTGTCTGGCTTGGTCTTATTTTTGGGGAAACACGGTAGTAGTTGGCACTGTCTGACAAATGTGTTTCTCTAGAAAATCCAAAATATCCTATAGTGTGCCCTTGTGAGTTCACTGAGGCACCCCAACGTTCCTCGATACACAGTTTGAGAACCACGGCACTGGGCAAACTGCTTCACTTTCATCAATGCATTGACTCTTCCCAATAACCCTGACAAGCATGTCCCATGGGCCTCGTCTTCAGATTCATGGTATTTCAATGACTTGTCCAAGTCTGACCGCTTAGGCAATGGAGGAGCCAACTTTTATGCTCCAATCTGATGGACTCCCAGGGCTGTCCTGTTCAGTTGTTCAGGTTGAATACTGCACATTTCTAGACAGTGCCACCACTCCCACAGACTGTAATGCTGATGTTCTGAATTATTAAGTTAACCGTTGCTGTTAGAATTAGCACAAAGCCTCCAGCCATAACAGCCCCTTCACTGAGTGGCCTCTTTCTTTGATTTCTACGATCGTTCGAATGGGGCTTTCGGCCCACATCTTTCCTTAGCAAATTCAGACTGGCAGGACAAGCTAAAGAGCTCCAAAAGCTTCATTTAACCTTGGCGACCAGGTGGCAAAATGACCCACTCCCACAGTGTAATTAAATTGCATAAAAACTGGTGGCATTTCAACTACAAGTGGGCTTGGTGGGGACAAAGATCCACAGGTCTCAGTGTACCCAGCAAGCGTCTTGGACCTGACATGTGGACTATTGTAAGAGTCTATTTAATAGAACAGTTTCTCAAAATAAGGTCTGCTGCCTCTTAGACAGATTTGGGCATGTGTATGTCTGTCTGTGCGTGGATAGGGGCAGGGCTGTTGGGGGCATTAGTTATTCTTGTAGGATAATTTTAACACTTTCTGTCTGTATGTAGACAATCGAATTTTAAATATGTGTATCGTAACAGTGCTGTAAAGAGACTTGACACCCAGTGGTACAGGCACACAGATCTCAAAAGACCTGTGCTGCAGTAGCCAGCACTTTACTCAGGAGGGAATGGACGCTCTATCTGGGAAACCCATCTTTACATGTAGCAACCTACGACAGGAGGGCAACTAGCGAGAATGAACAATGAAACCCTTTTCTGTTCTTAATTCTAAGAGTAACTAGTTATCCATCCACAATTTCCATAACACTACAATGCTAACTTTTATTTTTAAGTAACTGAGATGGCCTTACACAGCCAGTAAGCCAGGCTGCATTAAAAGGGGCGTTTGATGACTGGCTGTGATTTAGATAAGCAAGAGGTCTGAATATACTGACCAGGCAAACAGAGCCTGCAGGTCGCTATTCCCATTCTGCACGGCCTCACGCAAACAGGCGCTCTCTGCATTAGTACCACTGATGTAAAAGTGCCCAGACGAATTACAGATCTGGTCCTGAGGCTATAGCTTTCTAATATTAAAACCCACGTTCTGAAGTTCAGTTTCTGCAAAACCACGTCATCCATCACACTAAACTAATGTTGTTGATTTGAATTTTATTGATTTTAAATTTTGTTTGAATTTAATTTGAAAATGTGTTTTGGTTTTCCAGTCCTAAGAGAACCATGAGCGTGAGTTGTCGGTTCACTCGCTTCCAACTGGACATACTGATGTCACGTAAAAATAAAAACATTTACATTTTCGCTGTGGGGGAAGGGCCACAGAACTTTTATTTTCCTTTAAAAGGGCTCTGCATACATTACTCAAGTGTGAGACACACAGGCACGGCCCCTGATTGTATGAGATGCTCCTTGACAATATAAAACCCTTTACGAGACAATCATGTACTCGAACTCCTTCATTTCAGTGTCCTCGGGGAGGGCCAGAAAGAGAAGGCAACTTTCCTAACAGCGCAGCTCTTAGTAGCAGGGCTGGGAGTCAGAGTCTAGTCGCCTGGCATTTAGGGCCAGCCCAGTGCATTGTGGGAGGCAGGGCTACCCCTGGGCCGGGAGAGAGGCCAAGTCCTTTACGAGTATCACTGACCTTTTCCTCACAGCAAACCAGACATGGCTGTTCTTCTTGCCATTCTATAGGGATAGATACCGAGTCCTAGAGAAGTTGCTACTAAACCAATGACGTGTAAGACCTGGCCTCTACGTGAGGGTTTTAAAGGAGTGAACCCTGTATCCACTTCTCCCTAAACTAAGACAGTCCCTTCCCTTCCTGGAGTTCACGTTTGTTTCTGTAACCCAGCACTTGGCACAGTCCCTGCCTCATTAGAGATGCTCAGTAAATATTTGCTAAACCGGAGGAGTTATTTCTTAACTAAGAAGCAGTGTGTGGAGAACTCCCTTTTCCATGGAAAGCTCCAAGAGGTGCAGAGACAGAAGCTGCTCCTATCTGGAAGCCTCCCAAGAATACCCTGGGGCTCCCTGCTGCCTTTCAGCACCCGGACACAGAGCACAATTATCAGTGGCAACAATGAGACTACCGCCCTCCCAACAAGCCCAGACAAAGCGCAGAGACCTTGTAACTGAAAAGACACTGAATGGAGAGAGAGGAGGTGTGAAAGCAAGGTTAGAGCAGGCTGGGCGATGGCTTCCAACTGCAGGAAAGGAACTAGGGTGCACAATGCCACCCTACCCCTGGAGACTGCGTGTTCTCCCCAGGGCGCCCCACCCCACTGGCTGGGCCTTTGTCACCGCGTCTGGAATCAGTCTGGGAGTGCAGTGAAAGAAAATGCCAGTTGTAGTAGGAGAGCCAAATCTATGGAATTACAAAGAGAGGAAGAAAGCAACAACAAAAACTCTTCTCAACTCTCAGAGTTCACTATTGTTTTTTAAGGAGAAAAACTAAGTAGGCTTCCACATGGGCTGATCTGGGGCTGCTTTGCCAGTGGGTCTGGCAGATGGAAACATAAAAGCTCTGGCGATATGTGATAAACACCATATTCTTAGGTGGATACCTGCAGAGGCTCACCTACCACAGATGCTGCTCCCGTGTCCATGGCAGACATCACTAATCAATTACCATGCCACTTCCCGTGGAGCACAGCCAGCCTCACAGCCCTCCACCACAGAATTCCAGCCAGCCATGACCAACAAGGCTTTGTGTTGGCTTGCAAGGTGGAAGCTATCTACCCCGGCTGGCCTCACCCAACCCTGTCACGGATTCATTCAACAAAGGCTCTGAGAAGTCACGCAATTGCCCAAGGTGACACAGCGGGTGCAGGGCAGAGCTGGGCCAGAATTCAGGTCTCCCGACTCCCTGGCTGGTATTCGTCTCACTTGGAAAATCACACTGGCTCCTTTCCAAGCTGACAGCGAACTCCTAATGACTAAAGGACGAGGACAGCATGAAAAGGGAGAACTCAGGTAACCTGAGCAGCTCATCTAGGCAAGTGCTGCTTTGTCCTGTTTTGAGCAGCATAACTTTTACAGCATCTGACCCTCCCCTGTGGACATATTGGTAGGCAGCGAGCAGGATAATGATAATGGAGATGCAAAGGGTCTGGAATAGATTTTCCAAAGTGGGCCTCTCGAGTGAAGAAAGTACCATCCAGTCAGTGCCCATTGCCACCACAACTCTTAGGGCCATGGTCCAGGCAGGGGACCTTCAATGGGGAAAGGTACAATCTGAGAAATGTGGCTTTGTGCCCCGCCTGCAAGACCCAGTGTCTGGAGGGACGAACGTTGATTAAGAGCGTAAGGAAGTTACGCACGGGTTTCTTAGCTCTCGGAAACACTTACCCAGTGTTTCCTCACACCGCAAACAACTCTGACCCCATACGCTCTACTGCTAATATACTCTGGGATGGAAGTGTCTCAAAGGGAGTGAGCCTGGCCTCTCACTCCATCTGAAATCCTCTTTATGGCATCCTTAACAGACAGTTGCCTTAGCCTTCACTTGCTTACCCCTGGTGATGGGCAACTCACTACTGTAGGGAGTACCCTTTTCTAATCCTTTATGGATTGGGGTATTCTTTTTTTAAAAATGTTTTACTTTGAGATAATTATAGACTCACATGCAATTATAAGAAATAATCCATTACCCTTTACCCAGGCTCCCCCAATGTTAACATCTTACAAACCTATAGTACAAACAATATCACAACCAGAAAACTGACATTAATACACTCACTGATCTTCTTCAGATTTCACCGGTTTTATATGTACTCATTTGTGTGTATATTTAATTATATGCAATTGTGTGACATGTAGACTTGAGTGACCACTAGGCAATCGTGCAGAGAAAGGAACAATTTTATCCAAGGATCCTGTGAGCTATACTTTTTACAGTCACACCTACCTCTCCCTCCTTACCTCCCTAATTCCGGTCAACCACTAATCTGCTTTCCATCTCTATAATTCTGTCATTTTAAGAATGTTATATAAATGGAATCATGCAGTATGCAATCTTTTGGGATTAGCCTTTTCCATTTAGCATAATTCTGTCCAGATTCAGCCAGGTTGTTGCGTGTATCAATAGTTTATTCCTTTTTATTGCTTAGGAGTATTCCATGGTGTGGATGGGCCACCGTTCATTTAACCACTCACCCACTGAAGGACATTTAGGCTGTTTCCAGTTTTTGGCTATTATGAATAAAGATACCATGAGCATTTGTGTACAGGTTTCTTATTTTCCCTCCCAGTCTCCCCTCCCCTCCCCGTCTCCCCTCCCCACCCCTCCCCTCCCCTCCTTTCCCTCCCCTACCTCCTATTCTTCCTTCCCTCTCTCCCCACCCCTCCTTCCCTTCCTCTCTTTCCTTTTTTGGAACAGTTTTATTGAATACAATTCACCCATTTAAAGTGTATAAGTCAAGCGTTTTTAGCATGTTCACAGAGTTGTGCAACCATCACTACAGTTAATTTTCGAAAATTTTCATCAGCTTGAAAAGAAACCCTGTTACCCTTTGGCTGTCACCCTCCAACTCCCCTTCTCCAGCCCTAAGCAACCACTAATCTACTTTCTTTCTCTCTCTATTTGCCTATTCTGGACATTTCATATAAATGAAATCATACACTACGTGGCCTTTTGTGACTGGCTTCGTTCACATAGCATAATGTTTTCAAGGTTCCTCCATGCTGTAGCACGCGCCAGCACTTCATTCCTATTTATGGCCGAATAACATTCCATTGTATAGACCACATTTAGTTTATCCACTCATCAGCTGATGGATGTGTGTATGTATAGGTTTTTGTGTGAATGTAAGTTTCCACTTCTCCGGTATAGATGCCCAAGAAGGGCATGTTGTATCTGTAAGAAAACTGTCCAGACTCTTTTCCAAAGTGGCTGCACCACTTTCCATTCCCACCAGCAACGTCTGAATGATCCAATTTCTCTGCACTCTTGTCAGCATTTTGTGTTACCTCCTGTGTTTGCCTTTAGCCATTCTGATAGGCACGTGTGTTTATTTGTTTTCACTCCAAGCAGAAATCCAAGTCTCAGTAACATGTGCTGGGAGTCTTGGTCCTGCAGTCTCTTCTTGGGCATGCATTCCTTTTGTAGGCTGGCCAGCCGTAGTCCCTCTAACCCAACAGAGTCTGGTTAGTTCACGCCTCTCCCCCTTAACCAGCAGGCCCCACATTAAAAGCTTGATTCCATGGGAGGGGTGGTAGTGGTGAGATATCTGGGATTTGGACCATGTAATTCTGTTGAACTGCATTCCACAACTGGCCCATATGAACCCCGGAGTCCATTCAGAACCCCAGATATCCCCCCCGGCACCCCGAAGTAAAAGATGTTAGGCAAGGATACCTCCTTTCCATCTTTGGGACATTCCCTTAATGGATGAATTGACTCCCTGGTATTTTTCGTTCCTGCCTTGTAACTGTAATCACCTTTCCAGGTGGGCCCGTGTTTTCCTTAGAATGTAGCGATCCTGGGGGCAAGAGCAGGCTCTTTGAAGCCGGCACAGTGCTTAGCGCACAGTAAGCATGCTTAAGTATCTGTAGAGTGGCTGATAAGCATCAGGACATGCAAAGTCCCAGAGCTGAAGATAGGCGTATCATTCGGGCTTAACAGATGCGCGCATGGGTACATCAAAGGGTTAAGCAGGGACCTCTCTCTCTGGAGTGTGTGATGGGAGAGGTGGCGCAGAAAGAGGGACTGTGTGAGTGGGAATCCGACTTTGCCGCGTGCTCAGGGTTTCATGGCTGGGTAGCCATCTGCCTGGTGAGCTGCAGGCTTGTAGGGGGAGGACAAGTGACATCATGAACACAGAAGCGCCACAGGCCCTGCCAGGGCCCTTTGGGAACGGCTGTGCAGACATCTGTAGGCATGGGCTACACTGCCTGGGTGACACGGCAGAGAACGCACCGACAGGAATGCTGATACAGCGACACGGGTGCTGTAGCTGACATCCAGTGAGCTCAGAGGTAGTCACAACCAAGGGTGTTCCCAATACGAACGGGCACCGGAACCCCCAAACACAGACGCCGCCCATGGACAGATCCACTGAGAAGCCCAACTTGGCCACTGCCACCATGGCCAGAAGTGGTGTGGGATGCATTGTGGGCCAGGAAAGGGTGGGCGTGTGGAGTGGGGCTGACGCCTCCCTCAGGCGGCCCCGCCCCCAAACGTAGCGTATCACCCAGCTAGCTGCTGGGGACCTAAACACAGGCATTGTCCTCATTCTTTTCTCCATCCCAGTCCTCCCTGGAGCCATCAGTGGGCCTCTCTTTGGACTCTGCACCCTACTTCCACCACTGACACCTGGTCACACCCCACTCGCTTCTGGCCCAGGTGACCTCGGGGGTCTCCTCATATCCATTCTGACCCTTCTCCCCACAAGACCTTTTACACACATGTCAGATCCACCCCTCCCTCTGCTGAGAGCCTTGATCCTGTGGCAGAAAACCCCCAGGCCTGAGGTGCAAAGTGCTGGGAACAGCCCAGGGCTCCTGAACAAAGACACCGATACCGAGCTACAACAAAGCCACAGTAATCAAGACAGTGCATATTGGCACAGGGATAGACAAATAGACCCGTGGAACAGATTGGAGAGCCCAGAAGCACACCCTCACATCCACAGTCACCTGATTTATGACAAAATCAATACAGCAAAGAATGGGCTTTGCAATAAATGATGTCAGGCCCATTGAATATCCATGTGGGGGGGAAAAATGTCCCTTGATCTCTACCTCACGCCATACACAAAAATCAATGCTAGATGGATTGCATACCTACAGGTGAAAGGTCAAAGCTTTCAGAGGAAAACGTAGGAGACTATCTTCATGAGCTTGGAGGTGGCCAAGATTTCGTAAGAAAGACGCAAGAAGTTTTAACCACAAAGGGAAAACAATGACAAATTGACAATATTAAAATTAAGAGCCTCTGTGCATCAAAGGACACCATTAAGCTACCCACAGAATGGGGGAGAGAGGGACTCCAATCATACAGTCACCAAAGAACATGAATCCAGAATACGTGAAATTACAAAAAAAAGGGACTCGAAAATTAATGAGAAAAATTAATAAGAAAAAAATCAGGCAACCCAGTTTTCAAAAAAATGAGCAAAAGACTTGAACAGGCATTCCACAAGAGTATATCCAAATGCTCATTGACCTATGAAAACACGTTTGATTTCGTTAGCCATCAGGAAGTGCAAATTCAAACCACAACATGACAATGCCATTATATACCCACCGGAATGGCTCAAAGAGAAACACATACGATACCAAGTGTTGGCGAGGATGAGAGGCAACCAGAGCACTCAAAGTGATGGCGGCGGAGCAAACTGACACAATTGCTTTGGGAACCCAAGTTTGGCGATATTTACTAACGCGGGGATACGCACACACCCCGCAACCGAGCTGTTCCACTCCTACTCGGACACCCGACAGAGACGCCAGCACGTGGTCACCAAAAGACACACAGAAGCATGTTTGCAGGGACATTTTCCGAAAATAAGACCAAAAAAACTGCAAACCACCCAAACGCGCATCAGTCGAATGGATAATTGTACTTCAGTACACTCACACAATGGAACACCACATGGCAACGAGCATGAAGAAAGCACAACTCCAGTGTAACAACCTGGAGGAATCACTGAATGCTGAGCAGAGAGGCCAGACACCAAAGGGGACAGACAGTCCCCGGCCTGCAAAGGTTGGATTTACGATTCTTTGACTTGGTGACGCTGGGAAAGTGGTCCACATACTACATTATTAACACATGAGTTCGACAGTTTATCATAAACTAGGCTTTGTGGTAGATGATTCTGCCCAACTGCAGGCTAATGGAAGTGTTCTGCGCACGTGTAAGGCGAGGCTAGGCTGTCATGTTCGGGAGGTTAGCTGCATTAAATGCATTTTCAACTGAGGATATTTTAAACGTAGGCTGAGGCCCATCTGGATGCCATTTACATAAAGTACATAACCAAGCACATGTTTTTGGAAGTCAAGAGAGTGGTGGGAGAGGTGCTGGTGGCGGGCAGGAGTGGCGGGCAGGGCCGGGCCAGATATGTGCTGCTTCCTGAGCTGGGTGCTGTGACACAGGTGTGCCAAATCTGTGACCACTCCCCAAGCTGTACGAGCTTGAGGATTGGCGTCCTTTTCTGTAGTTATGTTGCACATCCACAAAAACGTTTAAAGAACACCCAAAGCCCTCATCACGGCCCACATGCTCAGGCCCTTGTCTACCCATCTCATCTCAGGCCCGTCCCTGTCCCCGCTCACCCTGCCTGTTCCCCTACAGGCCAAGCTCATGCCCACCGTCGGGCCTGGCAGCTACTGTCCCCAGAACCTCACAGCCTGTCCTCAACGAGGGTCACCGGGGCTATAGCCTTACCTGTAATGTTTGCATGTTTTAAACAAGGGGAAAGAAAAAATACCTTAGCTGTGGAACTACAACTAGAAGGCAAGACCCCAAACTCTTAGGGCGTGCCCCATCTCCATGGAGGCCCTGTGTTTAATTTCATCCAGGGGGTCAGCACATTTTCCTGATAAGGGGCCAGAGAGCAAATAATGGATAGGCTTGTGGGTCATTTGGTTTCTGACACAACTACTCAACTCTGTCATATCTCACAACAGTCGTGAGACGCAGCCACAACAGACAATATGAAAACGAATGACTGACGTTCTACGTCGGGTCTCTGTGCAGCGTGGGGGAGGGTCACCTGGGGACAGCCTCGCCCTCCTAACCCTTCCTTACAGAACTTGGCTGAGGGTTTCCTCTCTCCCCCATGCCTCCCTTCTTAACTGCTCTGGACTGGCTCTCGGGAGCGTGTGCCCAAGGCTGCTTTTTGCTGAGCTTCTGCCGTGAGAAGCCTGGTGAACAGGAAGTGGCCCCATCCATCCCAGGCCTCAGTGAAGAGCAGATGACAGGTGTCGTGGCTCACAGCTTTTGGAAGAGTACTGCTGACAACCAGGAGTGAATCAGGCAGGGACCCCACACTTGGGCGAGGGGGACGAGGTGGGAGCGCACGAGCTGTCCTCAGCCCTCCCTCCATAGTCACGTCATGGTCACCGGGAGAGGAAATGAGGAGAGGAGGCCAGGGACGGACAGATGCTGTCCACAAAGCGGGCACCACAGGTGCACAGGGCCAGGAGATGCAAGCCGGGTAATTAAGGCCTCCAGACACCTCTTGTGAGTTCGCCCATTCACACCCCTAGCAGGTGGCACACACCTCTGAGGAAGCCAACAAAAAAGGAAACATAAAAGAGGCTCGGATGAACAGCTCTTTATCTGTGGCCTGCATACAGCGCAGCCTACAGCCACTGGCCCAGCCTGCCCTTGGGGATGGTTCCAGGGGGCTGGGCTCTGGGGTGACAGACATCTGGGCCAGCTCTTTAGCGTCTCGGTGTCTCCCACGCCCGTCTTTATCAGGACTCCATGGAGGAAGGCTCTGCACAGTGAATCTACATCTCCGCAAACCTTTACTGAGCACCAGCTCTGCGTCAGGGCCCTGGGGACACAGCAGCAGACCAGACAGTGTGTGACAGTCCGGTCTGGGGATGGGGCTGAGGTCCATTCAGCAGACTCATGGGTAGTACTCCAAGGGTAGCTGTGAGGCAGGGCTGCAGGAGAGCAGGACAGGCCGACCTACCCCGGCAGGGGGTCGGCAGTGAGCCAGTGGAGGGGGGAGCTGAGGGCCTCACTTGAAACAGCAACAATTCCAAGGTCTTGAAGTCACTGACCACCCAAAGGAAGCACAGTATTAACAACTGGGCACCATGCAAGGGATCTCACATACACTGAGTTATCTTTATCACCTAGCTGTTTGGCAGGTTACTGTCCCCATTTTACAGATGAGGAAAACAGGTTCAGAGAGACAGCCCAGGAAAAAAGGGCACTGTGTCAAACCCATGCAATCTATTGCCAGAACTGACCCTTCCCCATCGTCTACTTTACCCAGACTTGAGAACTGTCTGGATGTTCTTATGTCATCCTCAGAGGGCAAGTCTGTCTGAAACCTGTGCCCCAGCAATGATCCACAGCGGTCACTAGTATCGATAATGATGACAACAGACAGGCTTCCGTGAAATGCCGCCCCTCCTGTCAGTCTGTACATCCATCCTCTCACTGAGCCTGGAGAGGGGGATAGTCTGGCATCATCTCCAGTCCCATCCTGCAGATGAGGAAACTGAGGCCAGTCAACTGCCAGACTATACTCTGGCCCCAAGCCTCCTGGTTTTCTTGTTGCTCTGCAGGACTGACTACAGAATTTGCAGGGCCCAGTAGAAAATGAAAACTTAGGGGCCCCGTGTTCAGAAATTAAGGCTTTGTAAGATGGCGACAGCAGCATTAAAACAAGTGTGGGGCCTTGTGTGACTACACAGCTCACGTTGACAGAACCCCGTTTCTGGAAGATTGCTGCCTGCTAGAAACCCAGGCTTGAACCGCCTGGTTTCTGGAGAGGATGACAGGGCAGGAGGGCTGGGAGGCAGGGGCGTACTTAGGGAAAGAAGAAAGAAAATGCTGCCGAGGCCCTCCATCTGGCACTGCGGTTAGAGACACAGGCTCTGTCGGGAGTCAGACCCGCCCTGGGTTCAGAGCCTGGTGCCACTGGTTCTGTGCTGTTTAATACCCACCACTAAGTTTAAGAATACCTGCTCCGTCCCAGGCACAGCATTAAAGTGGTCCACATCCATAATCACATTTAATCCTTTCAACAGCCCTGGAAGTGGCCACATGGGGAGGGAGCTGGGTGCCAGCGAGCCAATGGAATTTGGGCTCCGGAGCTGGTCTGTTCGCTGGGAAATAGGGCTGTTTCGATACATGGACGTCAAATAATGAAAAGCTCTTCAGTCCACAGTGCTTGGCAACAGAGGGTGGCCTTGAAAACGATGCTTAATGATGACCATGAACATTATAATTTATTACTATGTCATTAGCATAAATCACCACACACGGTATCATTAGCATTTTATGCTAAGGGAAACTGAGGCCCAGAAAGGGGATGGCAGAGAGAGGAGACCGCTGTCTCCTAACTCACCGGTGTGTCTGCTTTCTGACTTTTCTAAAGGGCGAGCCCCGAATTATCCCAGACGACGATCCTGCAGAAAAGGGTGGTGGGCTCCAGGCCAGGCCCAGGCCAACGCTGGCGCCCAGCTCGCCTGCAGGCCCCCCGGTGGGCGGTCTGGATGACCTGACACACTCTCCCACAGCCCCGCATGCATGCCGGCACACCCTGGTGTGTCACTGTCTGTCACGGGCGCTTTCCTCCCTGGTCCTCCACAGAGTGAAGTCCTCAAGAGAGGAGCCTGTGTGTCTCCTGAGGTGACTGCATGCTCGGCACCTAGCACAGGGCCCGGTACGAACGACACTTGTGAACCACGAACACGATCGGGGAAGTGACGGTGCCTTCTGGGAGACCTGGGGGAAGGACAGCAGGCTGCAGAGAGGAGTGGTTCCAAACCAGGGCTCTGGGTCAGACACTGCACTCCAAATCCGGGCTCAGCTGTGTGGTCCAGGCAGGACACTCCATGTCCTCAGATCTCGTTTCCTTCTTCGCATCCCTCCGTCCCCTCTTCGCAGGGCTGCTGTGTGGCTTTAAAGCAGGGGATAGAGCCAGCACACAGCAAGCACTCTGTAACAGGGAGCTGTGGTTTTGATAACACCCAGTAGGGCAGGTCCCCAGAACCTGCCTGGTAAAATGGACCAGACCCTGGACTCTCTCCCTGGCTCTGACTTGCTGGCCACTGGCTTTGTCTGAAATCGGGCCGGTGGTTTCCTGGCCAAGCTTGGCTCCCCGAGAAGGTTCACAGCGACCCCTGCTGGCCGCCACTCAGAACTGCCTCAGACGCCCCCCAAGCCCGAGGGAGCCCACAACAAAGCAAGGTGAGCCCTCCCAGGAGCCTTTCCGTCTCCAGGGGTTGATGAAAACTCCCAGCAGAACAATGGCAGGGAGAAGAGACACCACACGTAATCATGCTCAGTGGACACTCATTCCCTGTCTTCTCGAAATAAATTTAAACGCGAGATCAAACCAGGCGCTTCTCCCTTTCCGTCGCGGTCTTTTGTTCCCTGGATAAGCGTCATCCCTAAATAGACTGCGGAACCAAGTGAAACTGTCATTTCCGCGGGATGCTATTTCCTGATCAACACGTGCTGTTCGCAGCAATCCCGTTTTGGTCTGGCAGTTCTTAAATTGGGCTCTTTCTAAGGAGCAGAGGCATGTTAAAACAAGCAGTCGCGCGAGGCTCTGGGGCGGTACCTTATTGTCACGGCGACCTCACTCACCTCAGACACCTCTTGACTGATCTCCCCTGCTGCAGGGAGACGGAAAACATCTCCCCAGGGTGTGGCCTCATCTCACCCGCCCGTCCGCATGCAGGGTGCCGAGTTCACAGCTAAGACCCTGCTATTCAGAACCCGGCGTGTGTCCGTCTTTGTATCAACCCTGCTAACCACGTCTGCTGAGGAATTGTACACCAGTGTATGATTTAGCACGGAGGGGACAAGGAAAAGAGGTTTGTGAAGCAAATCCTCCAAAGGGCTCCCCATTCTTTAAACCACAGAGAGAGAGAGAGAGCAAAGAGATAGATTTCGCATAAACATAACTTCTCTCTAGTCTCCAAAATATAGGACTTATCTTTTCCATCCACAGTTGACCTCGTAAGATGCTAATTGGCAATTCTAATACGGACTTGGCCCAGCTGATATTCATGCTAAAACTCCACAAACACGTTAAACGCACAGGTCTAGGACGTCGCGTCCTTCACGTTCACCCACTAGGTTCCCAGAGCACTCTTAGATAGCAGCCAAGCCTGGACGAGCTGCTTGGCTGGGGTCAATTTCATCTGCTGCTACATTCTGAGGGCTACACGGCCTGTCTGCGCCACCCAGCACTGCCTGGGGAGCACCCTGGCTTTACACCTTTCCCCCTATGCCTTTCATGAAGACGTCGCATCCAGGGCTCGGGGCTGGCTGACACCTGACTTAACCTGCAAAACCGAACAGCGTGATGGACCACGCAAACTCGTGGTCCTGGGTCTGTCTCTGGTCCGCAGACTATCCTGCACAGTGTTTGATTTCAGAAAGCGAACTAGTTGACAACTTCTTCCCCGTAAGAATTCAGATTGCCAATTTCTCTTCAAATCGAGGGAAGAACGGGCCTGACTAAGTCTGTCCTCCCGCTGGACTCTCCCTGGCTCTGACTTGCTGGCCCCACCCAGCCTGCTCCTCCTGCTTGCTCACCTGCCTGGTCCCTGGGACACCTCTCGGTTTGGGGCCCATGCTAGCAGCTGTTGGGTTGCAGTATTTATGCAGGTGATTCATCCTCATTTTGAAAGGGGCTCTCCACAGACAGCCATGTGGACCGGTAGTCCCCAACCCTGGCTGGACGTTAGAATCCCCTGGGTAGCTCTGATCAAAATACCAATATCTGGGCCCCACCTCTAACCAAAGGAATCCGACTGTCTGGGGTGGGGCCTGAGCAAAGGTACGTATAAGTCACCAGGTGATTTGAATGTGCCGCCAAAGTGAACCACTGCCTTAAACCAAAGGAGTGACTTGGGCGGTACAGCTGACAGATGGAGAAGACTGACCGCCCTTTCTCATCTCACCTCTGGATGGGAAGGCCTGGCTGTTTCGACTTTTTCTGCACAGTGCTCTGGGGAGCAGTGCCTGGGATTAAGGGAGATAAATCAGACGCAGCCCAAGGATGACCTTTGAAAGACCACTGCGCTGGCCTTTCGGAGCCACCAAGGACCCGAAGGCTGCCTTCCCCAAGCTCCACCGGTTCCCCACCCACACGACGTCTACTGGACCAAACCGGCGCGTCTCACCTGAAGAGCTCGCGGATCTCGCGGCTGTCAGCCTGGAAGGGGATGTTCCGCACCAGAATCTTGGAGGTTGTCTGCTTTCTGGGAACTTGTTTCTTCCGAGCGGAGGTCAGGGCTGGCCTGCAGGGTGGGGAAAGGGTTCAGGTCACTCAGGGCGTCAGCTGCTGCTGTCTTACACTGACTCCACCGCCCCCCACCCCAATGCTCGTCTTCTGTTCAGGTGAGGGATTTAAGGAGTTAGTGTGGGTGAGGCTGAGATGAAAGGGGAGGAAGGCAGCCTCCCCCGGGAGATGTGGACCTGAGTTATCTTCTCAAAACGGCTATGGATTTCTGGCTGACACTCCCCCATCCTTGCATGTCTCCTGCCCTTCATCTGAGACACTCAGGGGCTAGCGGGGACATTAAGAAACGAACCGCGATGAGGGTGAGGCCGGTTTCTCACTAAATCCAGTCTCCTATGTTTCCTTCCAGACGCAGAAAGACCTTGGCTGGTCCAAAGGTCTTGATTGAGACCTTTCATCACTCACCCGAGGAGCATCATGCAATTTCTAACCATGGAAATGGGCTAGGGGTGAGAGAGCAAACTTAGTCACTGCACGGTGCACGCCACGTGACAAACATTCGCCAGTGGCAGCTACTGTTATGAGTATTGTTATGACGCACTTCCTTTACGTCAGCACCGCGCCACCTCCTCAGACGCCTTCCCTAACTATCTCCACTAACATAGTAAGCTTTGTTTTTCTTCCTGGCACTCCACTGCCTCACAGCCTATGACATATTAAATCATGTTCCCCTTCACCGTCTGTCCTCTAGGGCGTTGCTGTACAATACAGTAGCCACTAGCCACACGTTTAATCTAAATTAAAATGAAACAAATTCAAAATTCAGCTCCTCAGTCGCTGGGGTAGCCAGCCTCCAAGAGGGTCCCCAGTGTTCCCCGCCTATTAGTATACATGTCCTCGTGTAGTGTGTGGGACACGCTCTACCAAGGCAGGTCTACGTGAGCAGCAGAAGACAACAGAGGCAATGGCGTGTGACTTCTGGGATGAGGTCATGACAGACAATGCTGTTTTCTCCTTGCTTCCTCTGGGATCACTTGCTTGCCCTGGGGGAAATGGGCTGCCACGCAGTAAGGACACTTGCAATCCCCGGGAGACGCCCACGTGGTGAGGAACCGAGGCCTCCTGCCCACAGCCACATGAGTGCGCCATCTTGGAAGTGGAGCCACCAACCCCAGTTGAGCCTTCAGATGAGACCCAAACCCCAGCCGACATCCTGAGTGTCACCTCGTGAGAAACTCCGAGATGGAACTATGCATGCAGCTAAGCTGCTCTGAACTCCTGACCCACAGAAACTGTGAGATAATGAATGTTTGCTGTCTTACAATGTTATGTGTGGGGGAACTTTGTTATGTAGCAGATGTGCTCAAATGCCATGAATAGTGAGTGGCTACCATACTGGACAGCGCAGCTGTAGAACATTATAGAACCTTTCCATCACTGCAGAAGTGTCTATCAAATACGTTACCCTAGAATGTAAATGCCATCCCTGGCACCTGGGGAAGGTGTCTGGTGTGCTATAATTTATATAATTTTTGTTGAATAAACGAATGACTATGGGAGCACTGGCTAGGAACTGAGAGTTTGCAAGGTGACTTCAGCCTGGCCCCCTAGAGACAGGGGACTGAAAATAAAGATCACCACAGCTGGCTGAGTGCTTGTGTGCCAGCCATGTCCTAGACAATTCATGCACCACCTCCAGCCATCACCTCTGACTTTCCAGGCACAGTCACCTGCCCGAGGTCACACAGTTTCTGGATTAGAACCCAAAGCTGTGAGGCTCAGAGCCTGGACGCCCACCCTTCCACCACAGCTCAGGAACCCCCATTAGACTTCTAAAGGTTCCTGTATCTTGCTGACTTGTCGCTAAGCATGCTCAGTGTGGCAGACGGGGATGGGTAAACCATACCAGACGCGACTAGGCTGGATTAAAAAACAGAACTAGCGTTAAAAAACAGAAGGAGGAAAAGGCAGCAGCTCGTTTGCTCAACGACCACACCAAATGACCAAGTTGCTGAAAACCACCGAATAAATATCTTTCACCAGCCCTAGCATTCTTAGAGGTGGTCATTTCATCACCTGAGGCAGGTAAGTAATGAGAATGACAATACTAAGGGCTTCCACTGGGCTCGTGTTCTGTGCTGGGCACTGTGCAAAGCACCTCAGGGGTATTAGTTCATCTAGATGTATAAGGAGGTAAAGATGTTAGGGCAAAGGCAAAATTCTACAAAAAAACAAAACAAGCCCACTACTTCAGGAAGCTGGCACACTGGTCTGTCGCCATCTCCAACGCTTTCTTTTTGAATCGCTTTCAAATGAACTGGAGGCCGTCTCTGGGCACTGTTGTCCAGCTCCAGCGCCAGCAAGTCACAACTCTTCCTTGGTTTATTTCCACGGCCAGGGGACGGGTGGGATTTGCTTGCTCCTCCTGTCCATGATCCTTTCATCATCATATAGATGAATGAAACATTTACTCTAAGTACTGGCGCCCCCCAGTCCATCAGGGAAATGGTGCTGGAGCTGGCAAGTGGGACGCCACCTTAATGAGCAAGAGGGGTTTGGGTGGAGATGATGTCAAAGGGCCTGAGATGTCCCCAGGGTGCCAGCACCGAGCAGAAAGAACCCACTCAGATCAAAGGGGGGGGCACTGAAGACTCACTTGGTGGCTCGTTCCGAGATTCTCACTTCCAGCTTGTGGTTGTCCACAACGTGACCCTGAGCGAGAAAACAACACGGCTCGTCCCTCCTCCGTCCTCTCAGAAACCCTCACCTGTACCCCTGCCCTCCATCAGTGTGGGCTCCAGCTGAGTGAGGGGAAAGGAAACTTCAAAGCGGAGGCTGACTGTTCCCGGGCAGAGGGCCTCACTGGAATCGAGGGCAGAGAACGGCTTTTCCTGGAAACGGCTCACGTGGAGCCCAGGCAGCAGATGGTGGTCACAGGGACCCAGCATCCAATGCCCTCTTGAGCTGTGAGTGGTCCCTGACCTTTATGCCACTCGAGGGGCACAGAATTTTCCATTGTTTATAAGCATTTTCAGGCCGAGTCAGACCCTTTGGTCTGGCTTGCAGAGAGTTCAGTTTAGTTTGTATGCTCTTAAAAACAAAAAAATCTAAATCATGGTAGAGTTCCATCTAAAAAGCTAAACTTTAACGTTGGTCCCTTAAGGCAAAACTGGCATGAGCAAAATTACCCTTGAAAATCCCTTAAATCGCCCATAAAATAGAGCACATACAACTTTGCATAAATAATTCTTTATGGCAAGGTGCACGCAGGTACACACACAGCGAGGCGTAGAACATAACACTGTATGTGTACGTGTGCAAAGTGGCATTTTACAGAATCTTGTGTGGAAGAGAAAGATGGCCCACCGAATGTACAGAGCTAAAATCCAGTTAAACAGCAAAGCTGGATTTCCAGCGTCTGTTAAAAAAACAGCAACAAACAAAACAAACAGTGAAGACATGTGGCTGGGGCCCACCTTCCCATGAGGCAGTAGACAGGGCAGGAGTGCCCAGGTTTTGCTCTGGGTCACTTACACTGCCCGTCTGGCTCCCGTGGCATCTGAGTTTGCGAGCCTTGGTGGAGAGCAGAGAGCCTTTCAAACTGACAGCAGAGGCCCTAGGGGCCATCACGTCCTCATTATCCTACCCAAACCCAACTCAGCCCTTCTTGGAGTTACTTGAGCTAAAGGGAGGGAGGTCAAAATTCTACTGAAACAATTGTATTGGCCAAGTGCATGGTTATGTATTTTCTTTCCCTGGACCAGGAGTCAGTCGCCTGGAGGGTCCCTATAAATAAGCGAAGCTCTGTATGGGCGCCCTCTCCACCACGACCAGGGCAGTCTGCATTGCCCTGGCTTATAAACTTGGCCTGTTTCAATGCTCCTTTACCTTCACTCCTCCTGGCCTCACACTGGGCAGGCCTGTGCCTCCTTTTGTACAATGCACACAGACATATGACATTTTAAATATGCTTGACAAGGCTCCCTGGACCCCCTGAAGCCCTTCCCTGGACTCTGGGTTTAGAAGCCTGTCCTAGAGGCACAATCACGAGCACCCAGCCTGTTCTGGAAAGACTGTTCTGAGGCAGAATTCAGAGCATTCCCCAGTGCGCTCCAAACCCTCCGATGGCATCTTACCACCGTTATGCTGAATTCCAGTTCTTGTCTTAAAAGGCCTACCAGGTGTGGCCCCACACCTGCCACCCACACCCTGGCCCTGTCACACTGGCTTCTTTCTGTTCCTCAAGCATAGTAAGCTCACTGCTGGCTTAGGGTTCCTGCCTCAGACCCTTTGCACGGGTTGTTCCCACCCCCTAGCCTGCTCTCCCCACAGACCTTTGCGGAGCTGACTCCATCTTGTTAATTAGGTGTCAGCTCAACTGTCACCTCCTCAGAGAAGCCTCCCCTGACCACATAATCTGAAGTCGCCCTCCCCCCATCACAGTGCCTGCTTTATTTTTCCATCCAAGCTCCTCTCACAACCATGCGTATTTATTCAGAGGTCCGCTTCGCCAGTCTCCCCCAGGCCTAGCACAGCGCCTGGCACACACCAGGCCCTCCATAAAAAGCTGTGGATTGACTGACCGCGTCATGACTCACTACGGAGTGCTGAGGAAGGTTCTTAACTTTTCTTGAGCCACAGTCCCCTAGAGAACTGGAGAAAGCATGGACTGGTCCACATTCCCGCTCAGTTTCAGAGGGTTGACAAACCCCGCCTCTCCCCCAGAGCCAAGGGACTCCCTGGGCCTTGGCTGAGAATCTCCATTTTACCTGGAGCTGCTTGAGCGCTTTCTGGGCCTGCTCTGGCTTCCGGTATTCCACGAACCCAAACCCCAAGGACAGCATCGCTCCTGGAAGAGAGAGGTGGGGAGAAAAAGAATGAGAGCAAGGCCAAGTGCAAAGGCTCTGATGGGACCCCCCGCCCTCCGCTTCCAGTCCTTTCTTCATACCCCTCTTCACTCTCAGACAGATCTGAGCTCCTGCTTGCCGTTTATTACCAGTCATCTTGAAGAAGCAGCCAAGGAGGTTAGATAGCCACCACCTGAGGCCCCGCTGACTATTAATTAACAGATGATTGACATGATAATTAACTTCATGATAGAATTCCGCCTTTGGGAGGGAGAAGGAACCAAGCGGGATGACCATGGCCATGACAAGCGGCAAAACCTCTACCTCGGCAGTCCCCCGCTCCCATACATAATGCATCAGATGAATATATGCATGAACGGCCAACGCACCAAAGGCTCACTCTTCACAAGTACTTCGAACCAGCCCATCGCAATTGGTTCCTGGGTTTCAGACATGAAGTTGGGAGTGGGAGGACGATGGCATTATTCCAGCCTATCTGGTTCCCTAGTTCTGAGTTGTTCAGTAGCAAGAATTCAGATAGCAAGGGATAGCTCAAACATGTATCAGAAACTTTTGCTTCCCAACTTCAGATATATAATACATATATATGTATGTATACACACACATATATATACACGTACACATACATACATGTGCTACGTTATGTATAATTGGGGGCAGAGGAGTTTTTACAAGGCACAAAAAAATAAGATCTCTAATTACATCTTGTCCTTTTGACACAGATCATAATCCATGCCTCCCCCCAGCACTTCACACAGTTTTACTAATTATATTCTTTTTTTTTTTTCCACAGTTGAACTCAGAGGATTGGCCCAAGTCCTCGCGAGGATCAAATTTTTCTACCTTTGACTCACTCAGTGTCCCTGTCTTTGCGTCTCCTGTATTGTTTGTGCGAACTGTGCCCCTACCACGGGGACCGGCCTGCTGGCATGCCCACTGAGCCAGGTGTTACAAAACGAGGGCCCAGGGCGGGAAGAACTTCCAGGAACTGCCCATGAACTGCCCAGAGGCGAGGCCGGACAGAACCGCTGGCGGAGGGGCAGCGCCCCCCTGTGGTGACTATAAATATGTGTTCTTCAGCAGATGTCTGAAAGCACTCCCCCGATAGTCAGAGTTGTGGGTCAGCGCTGTCTGTGTTTGTAGGATATTTAAAAAGTGCATTAAGAGTGTGTGCAAGGCAATTAAAGAAAGTCAAGTTCATCGCCTGTCACTGACACTGCAGATGCGCTCTCTGCCCTGGGGGGCTTACCTTTCCTGTAGGGCTGGGCCAGTGGGAAGCCCTGATCTGAGACTGGTGGGTGAAGGACAGTCTGGGGCACTGTCCCTTCCACATGCCCCGCCATCTCCCTGGTTCGGCCTGGGTCTGGCAGTGCTCGTGTCCAACCCACACCCTCAGCTCCCATTGGTGGCCCTTCCTCTGTGGCTCTGGTCTCACCACTCCATTCCCCGCAGCCCTTTGGGCTTAGTGGGGGGGAGGCATTCTCCTGCCTCAACACCCCCCATCGGCCCCCTCAGCACAGCCCACCCCATCCCTTCGTTACAAATGCCTTTTCAACAAGCCCAGCTGAGTGTGCTTTGTTTCCAGCTGTGACCCTCACTGCTACCGACGGACACTGTCTGGATTCCCCCCGAACTGAGGCGGATGAGCCCAGAGAACAGGGTTATCACACAGAGGCTCTAAAAAAGGAGAGCCGCTCGTGACACTACGGGTCAGGTGACCATCTCTACAGCGCGCTGAAGAGGGCCCGAGGTGACAGGTGGGCTCCATGACGGCAGAGGGGGCACAGCGACCCTACAACAGGCAGGGGCAGCCCTGGACGGAACTGAGAACGCCTCTGCCAGCCTGACCCACCTCCTGGACTTCAGGGGTCACCTTTCCCAAGTTCCCCCGACAAATGAGACTCCCTGTCTTTAACTTGGCACCTAGCTGCCTTTCCTCGTTTCCCAAACCAGTGCAGTTCCTGGAAGATGGGATGCTAGAGTTGGAACGGAGTCCCCCCAAATTCATGGGTTGAAATCCTAATCCCCAGTATCTCGGAATGTGACTGTATTTGGAGACAGGCTCTTTATAGATGTAATCAAGTTAAAAATGAGGCCATTAGGGTGGCCCTAATCCAACATAACTGGTGTCCTTACAATAAACAAAAGGGAGGCAGGGGCTTGAACCCAGGACAGGTGGATGCCAAGAGAACGCTGTGTGGACACGAAGACGGCCGTCTACAAGCCAAGCGCCCGGAGCAGACCCTTCCCTCACAGCCTCAGAAGGCACCAACCCCGCGGCACCTTGGTTCTGGGCCTCCAGCCTCCTGAACTGCGAGACAGTAACTTCGTGTTGTTTAAGCAGCACAGTTTGCGGTACTTTGTCAGGGCAGCCCTAGAGAACGGATGTAAGGGACTCCCTGATTCCTAGTCTGTTTAAAACCCTCCAGGCTCCCCACCGCCTCTGGGAAAAGGCCCAAACTCCTCCGTTTGGCACAAAAGCCGCCCTGTGATGTGTCCTGCCCGTCTTCCTGTGGTATCTCCTGCCTCTTGTTCCCCACACTCCTGGCCGGTGCCCGGCTGGCTCCAGCCCTCTCGCGCCTCTTCCTCTGCCCCCGCCCACTGACCGCTCTGTCTCCCTCCCACCCTCCAAACCTCAGGCTGATGTGCAGCTGGGCTCCTGGCCCTCCAGGCCCCCCTCTACCACCCCCTCTTCGCACTGTGCTGCAGCCACCAGCTCATTTGTCCATCAGGACACAGTTCTGGGCAGACTCGTTTGGCATCCCTACAAACCCCACCAAACTGAAGGGATGGGAACTGCACGACCACGAAAAAGTAGATATATGGCCTGTCTGGCATCTACAGGAAGCCAGGGGCTGGGGCAGATACAAAGTAGAGGCCAAAGGACTCGGGATAACACCCAAAATCGAAGAGAGAGATGAGGGAGGTCTCTGCATGGCCCAGACACTCATGGAGCAGGGAGGTGTGTGGCCAATGTCTCAGTGGAATGTTCTAGGTGTTCTATGTCTGGGTTAGGGAAAGCCCTAGATCGGTCATTTCCTGCTATTCCCTAGGAAGCTTCCAGAGCACAGAGATTCTGGAAGCAGGGAGAGGCTTCCGCTACTGAACAATGTCAACCTTTCCCATAGCCTGAATGGCACTGCTCCGAAACCATCTCTGACAGTCTAAGGCGGCGAAGGGTCTAGCTTCAGAAGAACCTGACGTGCATGGCTGCTTCTGTTGGAAATCGGGGGTCTCCAGGGGACACAGAAACAAGGACCATTCTACACAAGCCAACTTAGAGAGCTTGGCGGGGACGGTACTTCCCCACAAAAGAGGACCTTCAAAGTAAGCAAGGGAGAGCTAGCCTTACACCTACCCAAAGCTACATTTCTCTCGGAACCATTTTGTCCTGACTGAGATTACCTGCTTTGTTCTTCTTCTTGGAAATAGAGCAGTTCTTCACCACTCCCACTTTGGAAAACACCTGGAAAAGAAAGACACATGTATCATCAGCTATTCCAGGCTAGTCTTGCAACAGACACGGCATGTCTCAAAGGATGGGGGCTGGTCATGGCAGCGCAGAGGCCGAGGGGCACTGCTTCTAGAGACACACTGCTAACACGGACGGTGGCTTTCACACATGCGTCCTGAGACACCCGGACATGTCCCTTACGTGTATGCGGGGGGCCTCGCCAGCCCCCACGTCTCTGGGTGAGAGGTCTACTGGACACCCCACAGAGTCAAGTGGGCAGTTGTTGGTTGTTCAACTACGTAGTAACATGAGGCATGTTTACAGGCAGAATAAGTAGAGGGATGACACGAGCAGACGGGGCTCCCACCCTACACCCCCTGAGCCATCACTCACTCCCTTCAGCGTCTCCTCAGTCGTGTTGAAGTTGAGATTTTTAATAAACAGAGTACACCCAGGAAGGCTCTCTTCCTCCTCCTCCTCTTCCAACTCCTCTTCTTCCATCTTTGCTGAAGAGTCATCTGCTCCTCCCTCTGTTGGCTTTTCACCTTCTGGGGTCTCACCATCTGGTACTGGGTTCCCACCAAACAAACAAACAAACAAACAAACAAACAAACAAACAAACAAAAATCCATTAAAAGATGTTTAGTCTGCCTAAGTCCTGGAGACTTAAGCACAGAACCTGCTGGATCAAGGGTTTTCTGTCTCTGTGAGGGGAGCGTCAGGAAGGGCGCTGACTCCTGGCCGTGCTGGGTTTTAGCAACTGTGGGAGTGAAATGGGGGGAGGAGAGAGAGGCTGTCCTGCCTCTTTCCTGTTTTAAAGACAAAGGGATACGAAACACAAACCGAAAACGATGAGCCTTACGTTGGACGGACCCACGCTAATTTGAACTTCAAAATAAACTGCTGTGTGACTGTTGGAACCACAAACCTCGGCACCACTGTCCAACTGGAATGCAACGTACAAACTTTTCACAGATTATAGAATTAGAACAAAACTTAGAACATCCTAAATACCCCTTGCAATGAAGGGATGTCACATTCAATTAAAATTCCCAATAGACAAAGCTTCAGGGAGTACATGCATACAAAAAAAACGTGTTTTTATCTATCCGTGACGTACTGAATTCATAGTTACACGTAATAGTGAAAAATGGAAAAAAACCACCAAATGTTCACAAACAGATAAGGAAAATTATAGTGCCGCCAATGGCACAAATAATAAGTAGTCATTAAAAATGATGTTTCTGAAGAATGTTTAACAACATGGATAAGTTCATGTCAGTTCAAGTTGCTAAAACAGAGAATTTTTAAAACCGATGCTCTTAATAAAAAATTAGGAGAAAAAGATATGAAATTACATATAGCGTAATTTCCATCGTGTTCTGTACACAAAAATAGAAACGCACAAGGAGAGAAGACGGGAAGGCAATGCCTAGTGTGCTCCTGGTTATCCCTGCAGAGTGGGGTCAGACGGCTGCTGTTTCATCCTGTCACTCCCTCCCCCTGGCACCCCCCTCACCACTGGACCACCCCCACTCTGAAGGAAAAGCATTTCAGAAAGAGGGAAGAGCAAATGTGCAGTTGGGAGTTAGCAGGGTAGGTGTGTGGCCGAGGGAGGGAGCCAGTCAGCCCTGGTGACTGGAGTGCGGATGTCGCCCGAGGGTGTCCAGCAGGGCAGCGCTGTGTGCAGGCCTGCTGCTGAGAGACAACCCTGCTCTCCCACACAAACCTGCACTCAAATAGTTCAAACTTCTGAGACAACCAAGGGGGCTTCTTGAGGCTCAAATCTGTCCCCCACACTCTCACGCCAAGCACCAAAGCCTCTCCATCTCCCCTGCCCTTTCTGATACAAACCTATGCTTGCAAGTCCTAATTAAGCTTCTGCAGTGTTGTCACACAGCCACCCTTTTAAGACCTAATGGAACCTGCCAGAGCGATAATGTTGCCTACTGAACATCAGTGCAAAAGGCAGCCTTCACCCTCTGGCTCCCTTGGAGGTGAGCCTGGAACTCAGACTCTCTCCAGGACAGAAAGGAGAAATCTACATAAAGGCTCCTCCCCTACCCAAGAAACTATAACACAATTTACCCAACAAGGGACTCCATGGGGTGGCCATTTGTACTCAACGCTCAACTTTCAAAGCAAAGCAGGGTGGGAAAAGTATTACTAATGATGGGGAAGCAAAGCTATGCAAAGTAGCTAAGACTTCAGGTTCTGAATGAGAACTTCAATCGAAATGAAAACCATGACCTTCAGCTGGAATGACATTTCCACCCCACTGGCTCTCCTTGTACTTGCCATCTTGGAGATAAAAGGAGAAAGGCAGGCTGGTGAGACCCCACTGTGTGCCAGGGATGTGGCTAGATGCCCTTAAGTGTGCCATCTCATTACTGATCATAGCGGCCGTATCACAAATGGGCAGCACAAGGGAAATTCTGGAGGCTGCTGTACCTGAACCCTAGGTTTCAGATCTCAGGTATCTCCAGGCTGGGAGAGAGGTTCATGCAAGATTACAAACACTTTTTTAAAGAGAAGAGAATGGTGGGGATGATGGGGACCAAGAGGGCTCGTGGCCAGCTTAAGGGGGCAGCCCCTTCTTGACAATGGCCAACTGCTGCCATGTAGGAAGAGCATCAGGGCGGTCAGATTTTCCAATCTTTTAAGAGAAGCTGAAAATCCAGCTTTGCATGGGAAAACCCACCGTTTTTCAATCTTGGCAACTAAGACAACGGCATGTGGCTTCTGATCAAGGAGGCAGTGATCGACTAGAGGGAACTGGCGGTCAACAAGCTCTTCGTGCTCTGCTCCTACCTCCGGCCTGAGCACAGACTCCTGGCAAAGACCAGTGACACTTCCCTCTGCCTCTCCCAAAGGCCTGGATCCCGGCCAGGTCCCCGCATGCAATTCCTGGGGCTCACAGGCTCCCAAGGACGACATCTCAGGGAAACCCAGCAGCTCCGAGCATGGCCAGGGTCCACGCCATCCTGCCTCCTTGCTCCACGAGCAGTGGCTAGTGTGCTTCAAACTGTTTACTGAAAATGGAGTTAGACACACATGCATGCACATGCCTGAACACACACACACACACACACACACACACACACACACACACACACACCCTGTACTCCGCTGGGTTGTTTGGGAGTGAAGTGTCCGCCACTCCATCTGCATACTGGGTCCCTGGCCCAAGGCATCACTGCCCCTCATCTGGATGACTTATGGGCTCCTCACCGTCCTTGGCCTGCCATCTTCTCCCACCTGTCCCATCTGGCAGCACAGACCTCTATTCTGCTTGCCAAGACCAAGCCCTACCCTGCCACAGGGCCTTTGCACCTCCTGTCCCCTCTCCACCAAGATCATAAACCTGGGAGCCGGTGGGTTTGGGTCACACCTTGGCTCTCTCAGATAAGCGACCCTGCATAAGTCACTCAACCTCTCTGTGCTCCCTTCTTTCCAGCTGAAAAAGGCGATGACAATAACAGTGCCACTTGCAGAACGAGGATGCGAGAACAGTGCCTGGGCCTGCAGTGCTCAGAAGTACTTCCTTTAGTGTTAACATCATCCCAACCACCCACGCTGCCCGGCCAGGCCTTGAGAAATCCAGGGGAAAATGTCAGAAATCCTGAAGCCTGCAGGTAGGACAGCAGGCTGAGGGAGTCCGCAGGGTGGGTTGCCCACTACTGGCTTTGAGAACAGCCACGGCCACACCTGAGTCTGGGGACCGCGTCCCTTCCAGCCACATCTCCCAGAAGAGCTTCTGCTCTCTGAGCAGTCAGGCCAGGCCTTGCTGTGGTCCACGCCTGTGTCAAGAGAGGTACGGATACGGCCAAGAGCATCGAAGCCAAAGTCATTTTTAAAAGCACTTTGGCTCCTGGACTCAAGCGGGGGAGACAATAGAAAAACCAGAAAGAAAAAATAAGGAATCGTGAAACTCAAACAGATGTTTACCAAGGAAATCAGCAGGAACCAGAAAAAGAGGGAAGAAAGGAAGCAGGGCTGGGCTCCGGCGTGGGGTAGGGGTGTGTGTCGGGGGGAGGATTTAAAATCGCGGTGGGCTGGAGGGGGTGCTGGGAGAAGGCGCCCATCCCGCCATCCACTTCCATCCTAGTTAGCACAATAAAATCTGGTCACGCATCGCCACATGGGGCCTTATTATAATCAGGCCGCAGAATTTACCGTGGCTCCCTCCCCTTTCCAGCTCTGGGCAGGAGGCTGACAGCAAAGACTGTTATCAGTTGCAAGCAGCTTTTCAGGACTTCCCCCCACTCGGAGCCCTGTATCTGGAGGTGAGGGTCTCAGTTGTGGGGAGATAAAACACACTGTCCTCTCCCTCAGGACTGGTACAGAGAATGGAGGGCTTTGCAGAAAGGGGGGTGGTGAACAAAAAGCTCCATCTACACCCCTCCTGCTTGCTTTCCTTTGGAGCAGGAGAAAATCCAGGGCTTGGGGGCAGGCTGAGTCCCTGCGCAGTGGGGTTGGGGGTCTGGGGAAGCTTCGGGAACAATGTGGAGAGGCTGGGCCTGGGGGAGGAGCAGGTGAAAAGGAACAGCACAGGGGACAGAGGGGACTATGTATGTGACAGTGTAAGAAAAGGAACAAAAAGGGCAAAAAGAGGCCTCAGAGATGAGATCTGGGGGAATTCGCCCGGTGATGATGTGGGACTCGGCAGGGCTGGAAAGTAGCAGACACACGCAACTTCCCACCCCCAAATCGGACCTATCTGCTGAAACGACGGCCCCTCCTTCTGGCTCCAAGGACCTCTGTGTGAGACACGGCAGGGCCCTGGACACCAAGCCCAAGAGGTAAGACCAGGTGGGAACCATGTCTGGGCTGCTCTCAGCACCTGAACCGGGGCCCGGGCAACTGGGGAGCTGGGACACGGGGCGGGTGGGCAGCACTCTGACTTCAGCCCCAGGATGCTGTCTCTGCAAAGCCTCCCTTGTGTGTACGCTCCAGAACATTTCACACCCAGGGCCCACTTCTGTTACCACTGTGACATCTCAGCTGTCCCCAAACAGCCCCATCTGTCCCCCTGCAGCCTGGACGCGGTGGGGAAGAGAAATGTCTCATGCCCTCGTGGTCACCCAGGCTCAGCGGCTGGCTTGAAGCTGGTGCCCCAGCCCCTGCGGCTGAAGTAACCACAGGTCAGAGGAATGGCGACTCACATCAGCTTCCCGCTTACCCTGCTCATCAAGCCTTCTGAGGTCGGTATGGGTATGAGGCCCATTGTAGAGACAAAGAAACGAGCCTCGGAGAAGGATGGCAGCTTGCCCAGTCACAGAGCTAGGGGAGGACATCAAGGGAGATGGTGGCACCCCAGGAGCCGGGAGGAACCCCGCGTGCTTAGCTCAGGGCCTGGCAGGGGGAAAATGCCACTTTGGCCTGTGGGCCCACTCGGCACCCAGTTCCTGCTTTCCTCCCAGGCTCCGGGTACTTTCCCAGCGCAGGAGTAGAGCCATGAGCAAGCAGATGGGGAATGGACATTTGAGCGGGGGTGGGGTGGGGGCAGGCGGACAGGCACTGAGGACATGCACCACCCATGATGCAATTCGGGGAAATGATGAGTGTGTGAAACAAAGTTCAGGGTAAGCTGCTGGGGTGGGTGTAAATCGGTCCCATCACTGGACACGCTGTGATACTGGGCTAACAACAGAGAACAAACATCACTAAGCTCCTACTATGCGCCAGATGCTCGGGACACAGAGACAAGTATGACCCGGCCCCGACTTTTCACAGGTACCGAGAGAGACACAGATACCCCTCTTCCTGCATCTATTCACTCCCTCGACACACATTCATCCAGCTACTCCGTGCCTGGGCCTCACGGGGTGCTAGGCACCCAGACGTGACAGAGGCAGCCATTCTCTGCCCTCAGGGTTCACCGTCAGGCAGAGAGACGGAGAGGAAGGAAAACAAACAAATGAAAAACAACATAAACCGTGACAACTGTTACAGAAGAACAGAGTGAAGGGAGGGAAGCAACGGGACATGTGCAAATGAGTGTGGCCACGTGGCCGCGGTGGCGTGGGGAGGCTCCCTGTCTCCACAAAGCAGGCGGGAAAAGGCCTCTGCTGGACTGGTGTCCAGGACCCTCCCTCCTGGCAAATCGCTGTGTTTGTTTTCGGCCCCCAAATATCAGTCAGGTTCTAGTTTAGCAGGTGAAGTGGGAACAAAAAACAAAAACAAGGTCGCTGATCATTTAGGGGTGATGGCCAGTTAGGAACAGACCATGACAACATGAAGAGAATTCTTTTTGACGGCAGCATAAGCAGGTTTGGAAATCCAACCCCTAATCCAACCTGTGGACAAAACGAACTCAGAAGCAGGGGCGAGCGAGGGGCTTTGAAAGGTTTATACCAATAACCGGTCACTCCCATGACCAGGTCGGAGCCTCAATGAGCAGAGAGGGAAGAATTTCGCTCCTGACAGGAACAAGACCAGGGAACCCCAATGCCTTATACCGACTGGGCCAGACTGAAGAAGGTCTGACCGACCCACGGGGAAGTGAGAAATGCAGACAGCTAGGGAGGTTTGTGGGCTGGGAGGGCTACTCAATGAAAAGATTGTTCTTTAATCTGAGAATTTTGCTCCCCACCTCCACATATTTTTTTTCCTGTAAAACACCTTTTCTTTTATGAGAATGATGGAGATGGTAGCTGAGACTTTTTTAATCCTTATTTTAGTAAGTGGGTAACCCTAAGGGGTAGAGAGAAGGGGGAGGGATATTATTGATGGGTAAAATCTTAATACTACCGGGGTGAAAGGACCGCCACGATCCTTTCAAAAGTGTTTCTAAAGGTCTTTGATTCTAAGATGCGGTCATGGTCCCCAGACTAAGTACTCAACTGGGGCTGTACTGGCCCTGGGGGGCATTTGGGAACACAGGGGAGTGGTTCAGGTAGTCACAATCCCCAAGAGCACTCCTGACATTTAGCAGGTGGGGTCCAGGGAAGCAAAATACCTTACAATTTGTAGTACAGTCTCAGCAAGTAGGAACTGTGCTGTCCCCAGGGCCAATGGCACCCCCTCCCCACCCAAGTGTGAAGCATTAGCTAGGAGGTGTCCCTTGGTGTCCCTTCCCTTTCCTGCCTTTGCAGTCATTGGACAGCAGAGGGCGCTGTGCCACTCCGTCGTAACAATTATCTCCTTGGCTAGCCAGCCACCCTCACCCGGGAGGTATCCTGGTGGATGGATGGATGGTTGTTTCACTTGCTCTGCTCTGAATCCCTAATAATAGATTCTAGTTTTATTTTCTTACGTTTCACTGAAAAGCTAAAAGTCAACTACCTTATGTTGCACCCATAATTTTTACACTACGTTTTTTTAAGGACATTTTCCATGCCTATGAAATCCAAGAGTCTGAGACTCACTGGTCTCCAGGACGAATAAAAAACTTTAAACCATGTACTTGATAGACATTTAGTGCTGTCCCCGCCCCTCCCTCCGTCCCTCGCCTGCTGTCCCTGGACACCCTGATCCCAGACTCGGCTCTCACCAGTTTCTGGCTCCACCCTGTTGTTTTCCACAGGTTCCACAAGTGGGTCTTGGGGTTCTTTCTTCTGCGGGGCTGAGCTGGAGAAGACACCCACTGGAGCCCACTCCAGATACAGGGGAACGTGGTGAAACTGCAGAGACAGGGGCGGGAGGGACTCAGTGCCTCACACACACAGATGAAGAGCCCGAGGCTCAGCGAGTGTGGGTGAGTCCCCCCGGAATGGAGCCAGGAGGAGGAGCACAGCCCAGAACACTCCGTGCTGCCTGATCCCAGAGAGCAACATGCAGGCCCCTTGCTGCAGCTCCAGGCCCAGCATCTGTTGTCACTGGATACATTTGTGTCCCCTGTGTTTTCTCTAATCAGAGTATGAAGGGGGAGTGGAACAGACTGACAGAGAGCAGGTCTCCTGGAGAAATACAGTAGAATCGTTAGACACCATGCTTCCCCATGCCCCACACTCAGAGGCAATGCCTACACACGTGTGTGCGTACATAGCTGTTTTGTTTTGTTTTAAAGGCTAAATCAGACACTGTAAATAGTCTGCAGAGCATTAAAATGCTTGATAAACAGAAGCTACTTGTAGTGAGTCGTTTGAAAGGTGGCTTCCTAAAAGACAGGTCCATGTCCTAACCCCCAGAGCCTGTGAATGGGACCTTATTTGGAAAAAAGGTCTTTGCAAATATCATTAAGTGAAGATCTTAAAATGAGATCATCCTAGATAATCCGGGTAGGCCCTAAATGCAATGACCAGTGTCCTTATGAGAGAAAGGAGATCTGAGACGGAGAAAAAGAGAAGGTACGTGAGACAGAGGCAGAGAGTGGAATGCTGCAGCCACCAGCCAAGGGACGCCCGGGCCACCAGAAGCTGAAGAAGCAAAAAGGACCCTCCTCTGGAGCCGTCAGAGGGAGCATGGCCCTGCCGGCACCTTGATTTCAGACTTCTGGACCCCAAAACTGTGTGAGGATTAGTTTCTGTTGTTTTAAGCCACCAGGTTTGTGGTAACTGCTTATGGCAACCACAGGAAACGGACGCACTATTTGTGTGTGAGTGTGTGTGTGTGAGTGTGTATCTGTTTGGTTTCTTTTTACTCAGAAATAGGAGACGGCCACCTCCAGAACTGACTCTCAGCTTATTATAGGTACAGATACCAAAAGCACTAAGAATGGTGGTTCAAATTCACGTGAGAATAGAAAGCCAAGGAAACCCAGAGTCAGGAAAGGAGCCAAGATCTGCTTCCTGGCCGATGGTGCAGAGCTTCCCGCCCATGTTCTCCCATTCAGGTTTCTCCGGAGAGGGATAAAATTCAGTCTTGACAGAGAAGGTGGTTTTAGGCGGAGGGTCAGAGCTATGCTAAGACTGTCAGGGTGTCGGGTCCCGCCATCCCCTCCTGAAGCAGGTCTGGGGCAGCCCTACCTTGGAATAGGCCAGATGTCTGAAGGCCTTGCGGGCCTCCAGGGGCTCCAGGAACTCCACAATGGCGGTGACGCCGCCCTCAGGCAGTAGCACGCGGCCCAGGCTGCCGAAGCGGCCAAAGGTCTCCTGCAGCTCAGCCGCCAGGGTGCCTGCCGGCAAGTTCTTCGCCAGAATCACAGTCTTGCTTCGCTCCGCGGCAGCCTGCAGGGAAGGTGAACACATGTGGGACAATAGCAGGGAGTGTCCCTGGCCCCTGACACCATCACTGATCTGTGGCTGATTCCAGACCAGGCGCCCTTTTGGGACCTGTCACCAGGCATTTAGAAAGCAGGCCAGGAGATGCCACCATCTCGGGCACGAGGTTCCGAGGAGTGGGTAAGGAGAAGAGCTCCAGAGTGGACAAGGTTGCTGTGAGGCAAGTGGAGTGGAAGTGCCTGCAGGTGGGAAGGGCTGAGCACCAGAGAGCTTTTTAGGTGCAACTCACGTGGCAGAGTGTAACTAACGTTTAGGGGCCTGGAATCTGGGGCCTGCATTCACATCCAGCTCCACCATGACTAGCTGTGTGACCCAGAACACACAACTTCACCTCTGTGACTGTGGTCTCTTCTGCACAATGTGTGTGTGTGTGTGTGTGTGCGCGTGCGTGTTGTGTCCTTGGGGTTGTTAGGAGAGTGAAATGAATTAATAAAACACATTAACTTAGAAGAATGCTTTGGGTAGTCCTAATAAATGTTAGCTATTAGTACACTTATTTAATTTCTCCATCCATACACCTACCTCCCACCCGTCAACTGCACTTTCCTCCCAGCCACCTACCCACTCACCTACCCGTCTAACCTCTTTCCATCTATGCACCCATCCTCCACCCTAACCAGCCTTCTTAGGTAAACGGCTCAGGTCTGGTAAAACAGGAAAGAGCTGGGAGTCAGGCGCTGAGACTGAGGCTGGCTCCTGCCAGACTCTTTGTTTGACCTTTAAGTCACCTCCCACTCTCTGGGCCTCAGTTTCTAGGTCTGTAAAACGAAGGGGGGATGTTAGGTGGTCTCATCAAACCCTCTAAACTTCATTAGCCGTAAACCTGAGAAGTCCCACCTGGTGGGGAATGAACACATGGTGGTGCTGACCTCTCCCCCACCTGGTTCGAGAAAGGCCTACAGCCCTAAACAGACAACAGGTACTCTTAGTGAGATGCTGGGTGGGGGAACGGGCGTTTGGGCCCCCCCTGGTCTGTGTGGAGGAACTGAGGGTTACGAGGTAGCCCTCTTGTCTGTAGCCCCCGAGACACCATCTGGGTCAGATGGGCCCCTTGTCGGAGCCCCTGTGAGGGAATTTAAAAGTCAATCAGCATCATTCTTGGGAGACCAGAACCTTAAACGCATCAGCACGTCCGCGACCTGAAAGTCCAGCCCCAGCTCCAGTGGCCAGGCACGTGTGCTCACCTGGCTGAAGGAATCCAGGCTGACCCCGTTTTCAATGAGGAAGCGCCGTACTTCTTGGACCAGCTGGGTCTCCCCCAGGGCTACACGCACAGCCACGCTGCCCTTGGTCTCCTGCGGGAGGGGAAAGGAAGAGGCCCTGTGAGCTGTGGGGCAGGTGACGAGCCAGCCCTCCCCTCCCGGCAGCCTGCGGAGGAGGCCCGGGGGGAGACGGACCTGCTGGCGCCCCTCAGCCCCACACTGGAGGGCTCTAGCTTCCGGGTCTCTCACAGTCAATCAAGGACCCCACGCCCACCTTTTTAGCCTCACCTTTCCCCACTCTGGTCATACGGGCCTCTCTGCTGCTCCTCCCAATACCAAGTTTGTCCTCACCTCAGGACATCGGCACCTGCTGACCTCTAGCCGCCTTGCTTTTACCCCACACTCCATGGTTCCATGTAGTTTCTTCTGAAATGTCACCTTGCAGACCAGCTCCCCCTGTTCACACCCTATTCCCCCCCTACGCAGCTTAACTACTCTTCCACCCATCACACCGGCATGCTGCATGCATCTCTGCTTCTCTGTCAGTGTCTTGCTCCATGAGGCGGTTCTAGAAAAGCAGCACCGGTTCTGCCTAGGGCCCCACTGCATTCCCAGCGCCCAGGGTGCTTGTGGGAGCGGAACTGGCTGCAGCCCCTCCCAGCTGGCTGAGCTCTGGAGCCGTGCAGCCACAAGCCACATAGCCACTGGGAACCAGAAATGTGGTGCGTCCAGATGGAGACGCGGCGTGAGTGTAAAACACACACTGCACTGTGAAAGCTTAGTGAGAAAAAGGACATGCAAAGCATCTTGTCATTTTTTCATACTGCATATATGTTAGAGAGACAATTATCTGGGCCATATTGAATTAAATGAAATAGATTATGAAAAGTAATTCCGCCTGTTTCTTTGTGCGTTTTAAAGAAAGTGTGGCCACTCAGACATTTACAGTTACATGGGGAGAGCACTGATGCTGAGTGTCAGTCAGGGCAGGAGGAGTAAATGACAACAGGCTGATGAGCTCATGGGCCAAACCCACGGACGTCCTTTGCTGACTCGCTGAAAAACACACTCCCAAGCTTCGCCTAAATTGGACTTAGTAGAGACTCATGCCCTGAAAGGAAGGATCTGGAGGGATGACTGGACAGACAGATGGCGGAAAGCCAGGAGGGGAAAGAAACTTAGGAGGGGAGGGCGACAGAGACCAATGACTCCCCTTCCCCGGGAGGCAAAACCCTTGAGAGTTGTGTGCCTGGGTCCGAGCAAGGGCAGGCCTGGTGTCATCCCCCCTTTGCCTTCTTCCGGGAGCATGACCCTGGGCAAGTTACTGTGTCCCTGGGCCTCAGTTTCTTCATCTGGAAAGTGGGGATAGGAGGAGCACCCGTTTCCTCAGGCTGTGGTGAGGAGGACCGCACAGCTCTGTGGCAGCAACTGCACACTCTGAGGTGGCTCCCCACAACCCCCGACGCCAGGGCTGAAGGAGGACGGATTGTCCCAGAGGGAAGACGCCCATGACTACAGCTTCAGAGGCCCCGGGCTCACAGATGCCCCAGCACAATGCCCCCTCCTTGTGGTTGGCCCAGAGCTGGGGGTACATCAGACAGACACTCACGTGGTCAAACACTTGGCTCTTGGTGGCGCTGTACTTCTGTGCGATGGCGTCGGCCACTGCATTCGGGCCCATGAACAGCGTGTTCCAGTTGTGAGAGCTGACACGCAGAGGCAGAACAGGAAGGTCAGACCACGGCTGAACATGGGGAATGTGTTTTCAGATGCAAAACATCTAAGAAATGAGCTCACTGGCCTGCCTTTCTAGGCCCCCAGACTTCCTCCTCCCCCCGACTTACCTGGAGGGGGCCACGTACCTGGGGCCGGAAGAGCAGCCACGATATGAACAATCCCTGACATTTGTCACACACCTACTCTGTGCTAGGGACAGAACACTTTGCCTAAGTTAACTCGTAATCCTTATAAGACCACATACGTAAGGTACCACTGCGACTCTCCACTTTACAGATGAGGAAACTGGGGCTCAGCAAGGTTATGGACAAGAGGCTGAACCCATCACAAGGAGCCAGAGCACCCAGGTGGCTGGGAAAGGGTGGGGTGAGGGTGGCAGGAGCCTGGGTCAGGGCCCAGAGGCTCGTAGGAGATAAGGACCTGGAGCTGTTGGCTTTGTCTTTAGACTCTTTCTTCTTCTTGTAAGAGGACGACCCCGGGGTGTCGGCGTCCTCGCTGGCTTCCTTCTTGATGGTGGACGGTAACACGTGGAGCATCCTGCCCTAGAGGAGGGCGAGAGGAAGAGGGTAAAGAAGGGGGAGGGCGCTTCTACATCCCGTCCCAGGACGTCAGCCTTTCCACGAGTCGGCTAGACTCAGTGCTGTCACCCTAGTCAGAAGACGTGGCCTTGGGCAGAACGACCAGGTGGCCACCCTCAACCCAAAATGGGGACCTGGCCACGTGACACAGACCTGACACTGTGATGGGGGGCCCTTTGACACAGCCTCACAAAGGGAACTGATCAGTTTGTAAGTACCACCTGCAGCACCCCAGCCCCGTCAGCCTGGGCCCCGTAGGTCCCTGCACGTGAGGTCTGGCCCGGCAACCACAGCAAATTATGAATGAATGAATGAATGAATGAACGAACGAACAGGGAGGTGAGGTGGCCTGGGGCTTGAGCATGTGCACGAAGCACCTTACTTGAAGACGCTGGGAACAAAGAGAAGAGTTCCTCACATTTCATTGTGGCCACTAAATAGGACTGTGCCCGCTCTTTGCTTCCTTACTCCCCTTCCCAGTGGTATTTCTCCAGACGGAGAGCATATTGATTCATTCCGCCAACACTGGGAGTGCCTCCGACGCGCCAGGCGCTGTCCTAGGTGCTGTCAGATCAGTGACAGAGCAGAGCAGACCCTGCCCTCAGAGAGCTACCCTCCAGCAGCTCGCGTGAAGAGGTCGCTTCCTTACAAACGTGGGGGAGAGCACAGGTGCACACACACGCGTGCACACACACAGGACATTTCCTGATCCCCTGGGCCCAGCAGCCCCCCGCCAGCCCTGCGCAGTCACCTGGAACACCTGCCCGTCCACTGCCGCGTAGGCCTTCACGGCGTGCTCAGGAAACATGAAGGTGACGAAGGCGAAGCCCTTGGGTTTCTTGGTCAGGCTGTCGATGGGGTAATGCAGCTCGGACAGGGGACCTGAGGACGGGAGCGGTGACAGTGTGCTGGGGGCCGGGATGGGCCGTGCGCTCCGTACTAACCAGGTGACGGGTCTTCACTGGCGAGAGCATCAAACTGCTGCTCGGGTCGGTCGCAGCCCCTCAGCCCAAGGAAGAACGTGGCCAGCGGCAGCAGGGAGACCACCTCAAAGGTCAAGGGCGTCCTTTCACAACCTTTACGCGT
The DNA here is from genome assembly GCF_964194185.1 of Rhinolophus hipposideros. NCBI lineage: Eukaryota > Metazoa > Chordata > Mammalia > Chiroptera > Rhinolophidae > Rhinolophus > Rhinolophus hipposideros. The sequence goes on from NC_138070.1 coordinate 8,290,222, forward strand.
CTAGCCCAAGAGTAGAGGTGCCTGGGCTGGATCCTGCCTCCATCACCCTCTATGGGTGCAGCCCTGGGCAAGCCACTAGCCTTCACATGCCTCAGTCTTCTCCCCTGTAAAATGGCATCATAAGAGCACCTGGCTCAAAAGGCAGCTGGAGGGCTAAACACGTTGATACGTGAAACGTACTAAACAGCACCTGCTATGTCAGTGCCCTAGAAGTGTGCTGTGACACTGTTGTTAGACTCCAAGCACACCTCTGAGTTGGTTTCCACTCTGAACACCAGGGGGTAATCATGGCCTCCTCCTCGGTCGTTGTGCTCCGAGATGGACACTTGTAGTCTACTGACGACCCCACCCTGTGCAGCCAGCCCTGCTATAAACCAGGGCACTGGCCTGGGTAGAAGGATCCGGCGAGCAGGACAGCAGGGACGACAGGCTGGGGGGTTATGCCGATCTGCCCTACTCAGAGCCTCTTTGTCCCCACACCAGGGACTCAACCACGCTCTGATCCTCCACAACCCAGAGCCGGCCTCCACACAAAAGCGGGAGACCCTCCAGGGCATCTCAGAAGCAGAAAGACCTCGCCGCCATTTTGAACCCTAACTTCCATCCCTTCAATAACCAGGACCTTAGAACAGCCCAGTGTGACCAACTGAACTACATGTCTTCAAGTTCAGGTCCTGTGAAATAATTCTGTCAACAACGACAATAAAAAGAACTTCCGCTATCAGATCTGTCTGGATGCTGTTCGGAGAGCAAGACTATTTAGACAGCAGGGGGCCCAGGCTGGGGAGCGCTGCTGTACTCACACCGGTACAGGTGCCAGGCTTCTAATGCTGAAGCAAGAGCTCGGACGGCAAGGGGTACCCCAGAAAAACGTACCAAGCCTCGTCAGTTCGGAGTTTAGAGAGGATGGGTTCAGACCGCAAAAGTTGCCTGTCGTGCAACCTACGACTACGAGCTCTGCTACATACATCCTGTGTCAGTCCTCACAGCAGCTCAGGGATGGTCAGCCCGTTTTATGGATGAGAAAACTGAGACAGGAGGAGAAAGTCATCAGCCCTCAAGAGCTGAGCCGGGCGCCCTGCTCTCCTACGATGTATTCTCGGTGTGTGCACCCAGCGGGGGGGGGGGGTAGAGGGGGGCTGCGTCCCTACCGTATTTGGAGAAGATCTTCTCCAGGTCGTCCTCGGTGCTGGTGTAGGGCAGGTTTCGCACAAAGAGCCTGCCGGAGTCGGCCAGGTCCTCCTCTTCTTCGTTCTCCCCGAGTGTGCGGCCTTGCCAGCATTTGGTGCTATTCTTCAAGGGCCCCTTTGCGGTGGGGACATTCTTTTCCCTGAACACCTCAATGTAGCGGCCACCTGCGTGACGAGAGGAGTCAGGGCTCCGGGGGGAAGGCCCAGAGCTTACCAGTGACTCGTGATGATCCCAAACTCATCTTTGCTGCCTTCCCAAAGCCACGGCCACGGCAGCAGCCTGAGCCAATGCCGGCCTGAACCAGAAGGCCCTTTCTCCAAATGTCACTCATCCTGCGAGTTCAGTTTCAACCTTGGGGGGAGCCTGCCCGAGCCGCCCCGTCCTCTACATCCCAGGGCCTGGTCCCTGGCTCGCTGCTCGGCCTTAGGACGGCGAGACGTGACAGCCCAACACTGGAGAGTCAGTCACCTTGCACTGTTCTGTTTACATGCATCGCCCAGTGCCTGATGAAACCGTGAGGACTGCCATCTCCGCATACGCAAAGCAGCTGCTCAATAAATAGCACCGCCTGACTTGCTAACAAGACTGCTGTTTCCCACCTTCCCTAAGAGAACTCATGTTTTCCCTAGGGGCTAGATCTGAATCACTTGTCCATGCTAGGATGGGGGCAGAGATCACGTCCTTGGAGATCATTCAGGCAACCTCTCGACTCCAGGAACTCGCACACGCTGTTCCCTGTACGGAAACGGCCTGCTTCATAAAAGCCAGGGCTTACTTGCTCCACTTCTCGAGGTTCTGCTCCAAGGTCCCCTTCTCAGGGAGGCAGGCCCACGTGGACACAATCCTGTTTACAAACACACCTCCTCTAATCCCCGCCCTCCCCTGCAGTATGTTTCCACAGCACGGCCCCTTTGACTCCTGCCTGTCTCTCCCCCTCTGGGCCAGTTTACTCTAAGTCAGCTCCGGGAGGGCAGGGATTTTGGTCTGTTCTGCTTGCGCCTGTCTCCTCAAGGCCACAAACAGTGTTGGGCACACAGCAGGCCCTCGATAAAAATGTGTGGAGTCAATGGATGAATGAACAAACCCCTGAAACCAGGCAGAGGTGGCGCCTGCCCCAGGGTCCTTACCCATGTATTCTCTGTTGCATTTCAAAGCTTTCTTTACTTCCTCTTCGCTGCTGAAATCCACAAAGATGTACCCTGAGAAAGGACAATGACAAAGGTGAAATCTGCGGGCCCTGCAGACACTCGCAGGACTCACCGAGGAGCTCGAGACACTGAGCAGAAAGTGAGCGAAAGCCTCTATTTCTGCCAAATCTCCAGAATACAAAGATTCCCCCCCACCCCCAGGCCAAATCTCCCTTTGCAGGAAGCATTTAGACCATGGCCTGGTCTTATGGGTGAAGATGGTGGACACATAAGACAGGAGGCCGCTGCCTCCCTCCCAGCCTCTCCCACCCTGACCAGGGCCTGCTCCAGGGCCTTCTCTGGGAAAGACGTGCCCATAGCTGTGGCCCAGCTCAGCACCAGAGGGCCCAAGTCCACAACCACTCTGCCGGTGAGCCCCTCAGGCCCCGCTAGAAGCAAGCACGGAGTCACTTCCATCCTCAACCTCGTCAGGCCTCCCCCGGAGAGGCGGCCGAGCAGGTGTCACTGCCCCACTTTTCTAGAGCTGTGTCCAAGGGCACATGGCTCATAGGTGGCAGTGCTGCAACATAGGCCAAAGCCCATGGGGACTTGGTCTCCATCACCAGGCTGTTTAGATTCTCTCCTGTGATTCCTCCCCCCACTCTGCTCCTGCAATAAGATGTCTCATGTATCCCCATACACACCCTCCATCCTCTTCCCTCCTCCTCCACCCTGTGCAGCCCAGCCCAGCCCAGCATGCATCCTCCCCTGGAGGACTGTAAAAGCCCTCCCCTGTCCTCTCTGAGTCCTCGTGGGGGCGCCAGGACCCTTCCTTCACCAGCAGGGACCACTCTGAATCCGATCGTGGTCTCCCCCTGCTTTAAGCCCCCAGTGGAGCCCTGCGCCAGGGCTGGGCTGCCTCCTCAGCAGCATTTCTGTGCAAACATTCTGCTTCTTCTGAGAGCACCATGCTCACGTGACAGCCCTCTCTAGCTCCAAGGCCTCCAGTACAGTTTTTCTCAGTCCTGACAACTCATGTGTGCTCCTTCCTGCTCCCTCCAGCCAGCCCCTGCTCCCCCCTCTGGTCTCTGAAGTGCTGTGAAAGTAAGGGTACCAACATCACCATTAATATTAACACCACCTCTCAGGGAGGGTGCAGTGGGTGTTTAGCCCTGTTCTAAATGCTCTGTGCGTCTCAACTTACTGAATCCTCACGACTCAATGAGACAGGACCATCACACTGCACAGATGAAAACGCTGGCACTTAGTCCCTAGTCCAAGGTCCCAGGACTCACAAGTGGCCGAGTTGGGATGTGGAGCTGGGTGGCACTGCACCCGATAAGTCTGCAAGGCGAGGGAGGGCTGGTGCACGGGTCTGCCTGGTAAGCAGGGCTTTCGTGCTCAGAGGAGAGCCGAAGAGGAGATGTAGAAACTCGAGGGTGATGAGACCAGCCCTGAAGCAGGAACCCTTTCTTCCCCAGACTCCAGACCCAGCAGCTCCCAACCACCGGACCCAAGCCAGCGTCTTCTTGCCCAGGACAGCCTGCATGCCTCGTGCTGCCCAGAGGGCCTTAGCTTGCTTCTCTGGGGCGCCACGTCTGCTCCTGTGTGTCCCAGACCCCTGGCCTGACCAGCAGGTAGGCATGGGCAGGCTTCCACCTCTCCAAGCTCAGGCCCATCCTACCAGCATGTTCCCTGCCCCAGGGCAGCCAGAACTCAGGGCTCCAAAGCCCAGAGAGTGTGCTGGCTGCCCAGAGTGGAAACCTGGGAGAGGGTGGCATGGGGTGGGGGTGGGGGGTGGGGGCAACAGCAGAGCTGCCCAGGGACTTCGCACAACAAACCCCAGGACTGGAGACATGTGTTTGAAGGACTAGGTGAGCCCACTGGCATACATGTAGCTGAGATGAGGAAGGAGAGGACAGGACAGGTGAAAACTATATACCAGGCTGCCAGAGGCAGGGAACAAGAGGCAGACCCTGTCCTGAGAGGTTTAACCAATCCACAGCACTGGGACCACAAAGCGGAAGAAGAATGGCCGCCCTTCAAACATCTCCCCAATTCAGCTGCCCCAACTTTCCATCTTTATCATCAGCCTTTCTGACCGCCCCACCCCCCGAAACATCCCAGACCTTACCTGTTTTGTTTCCGTGAGCATTTCTCACTATTCGAATGGCCACCGGTTTCAGGGGTGCCAGGAATTCCATCACATTTTTCTATCAGGAGAAGAAAAGTTTCCCCCCTTTATGAATCCAATAGTAAAAGTGCAACTCAATAAAGAGACATGGGGTAAATTCCTGAATTCAGAAAGATTATCGAAGTGTTTCATCCTTTATGGTTTCTCTCTTTCCTCTAAATAATACATGCTTTCTCCATCATAAGATAAAACTGCCCTGGAAGAAGATTTGAAACAAATTGGAGGTGAACACTATAAATATAAAATAGTCATGTCACCATAAGGTGTAGATTCTGATCTCGCTTTCCTAAGTACCTTTTTATATATTTAGAGTTAAATCTGGCCTTTCCCACTTCTCATTAAGACATGGAAAGTGCTGCTGTAGACAGTTCCCAATTTTCTTGACTATTTCTGTTTTGGACATAAGAGTGACTTAAACACATTTTTACAAATGCACAGAGTATGATATTTTAGCAAGCACCAAAAGTTCAAACAAGGAAACAAAAAGGGCCCACAATTCCAATGCCCAGATCACTCCTGATCACTTTTTATTAAAAAAATAAAAGGAGTGAAACCATTATTTGATTGTACATTGGATTAAGCCCTTTAGAGAACCAGCATCGAGAAGCTCACAATGTCTGGGCAGCCATACAAATCAAAGCATTACAAAACTATTGGAAGAAGTTCAACAAAGTTCTGAATTTTTCCTAATTTTTTAAAAAAGTCTAATCATCAAATTCTTATAAGAAAACCACCCCCCCCCCCTCATTTTTAGGAATCATTGAGAAATCTAGCATAATATATAATGTGTGTTTAGGTGTCTCCTGGAGGAAAACAAAAACAAAAAACAACCCATCCACACTGTTCGATGCCTTGAATTTTTCACTTGATAATACATCTTGTCCCCAAGATGTATTATGTATTATGTAACATGTATTATGATGTATGATGTATCTTCTACATCATTCTTTTTAATGACACATCATATTCTACTGTTTCGATGTGCCCCAGTTTACTGAGTTAACTAAACCTCAACTTTTTCAACCTCTGCACATCGAGTATCTAGAGGTAACTTTCTTTTTGGTTGATATCTAAAAGGAATCTTCTCTTCCATCATATTTTCCGTCATTGTTTGTGGAAAAGAAAGACGTGACGATTTTTTATGTATTAATTTTGCAAAAGGCCATCTAACATTTACTTTTTTTGTTTCTCAAAGTGTGTGATTATCTACATGATTGGTAATTGAAAGCATCCTGACTCTAAATGACCAGACAACTCAGATAGTCTAGTATAACCCTAATGCATGTCACTCAGAAACTGGTTAAGTTTTACTTTTTAAAAATCAGTGAACAGAAAGATTACCAAAAAAGATAACCCTTCAAGAGAAAAATAGGGCGAAAGGTGATCAGACACCCAGCAAAAGAGGATATACATGTGATTTACAAATGTGAAAGAATGAATGGTCTTGCTAATAATTTAAAATATAAATTCAAACGAGATGCCACTTTCGCCTGTCAAATTGATGAAGATTAATCCCCAGGGTTCGCAGAAATGGACCCCCTTATACTCTGCTGAAGGGAGTATAAATTAGCAGTGTTTCCAGAGGGCAGCTGACATTGTGTATCACACCTTAAAAATGTACACGCACGTGCTTGGATAAAATATTGATCTGGAGCAAAGGCTGGCAAACCAAGGCCCACAGGCCAAGTATCACCCAGGGCCTATGTTTATATGGCCTGCAAGCTAAGACTGGTTCTTACATTTCTGAAGGGTTATTAAAAAAAGAAAAAAGATGTATAACGAAGACGTACAACAAATGGCCCACAAAGCCTAAGATACGTACTATCTGACCTTTATAGAATAAAAAAAATCTGCTGCCCTCTGAGCTTAAGGAATGCTGACGACATTATTTATCAACAGCAAGAGATTAGAAAGAACCCCACGCCCCAATTGAGGGGACTGAGTATTTCACAGTTTGTCCAGAGTAAGGACAAGCACGCAACATGAAAAATGATTTTGCAGCAGAGTAGTCAATATTCAAAGATATTTATGATATAATGAGGGGATAAAAATTTCAAAATAATTGGATTGGTTTTTTTCTAAATAAAGAAGTCACTGTTTATACACAAAGAAAAAAAAGTCTAAGGAGATATACCCAGAATTTACGAGTGGGATACAGGTACGTGTGGGGGGCAGGTTGCCCGTTTGTCTGGGACAGCCAGTAATTATAGACCTGTTGGATTTTCACTTGCCTCCTAACACCCTATCTGGTTAAGCACTCTTCTCATTCTCAACTCAGTTTGGATGACTTTTTATGTAGTTATCCCAGTTTTAGGTAATTTTGACTTTCTTCTTTTTACTTAGCTACATTTATAATTTTTCTTATACTGAACTTCTATGACTTACGTAAGAAGGGAAATTTTAAATAGTGTTCTCTGCTGCGTAGACCCAGAGTCAGCATGCCACAGTATATGGGCCAAATCTGGCCCACTGTCTATTTTTGTAAATAAAGTTTTATTGGCACACAGCCACGCCTAGACATATACCTACCGTCTAAGGCTGCCTCTGCTACAACAGCAGAGCGAGTAGTTCCAACACAGACTATCGATCACAAAGCCCTGAATGTTTATCAGCTGCTCCTTTTTGTTGTTTTCTTCCCCTAACAAAAAGTTTGCCCACCTTTGGGTAGATGATCAGTGTGTAAAACCAGTCTTTCTCGGGTGCTGTCCCAGTTTCCTAACCCTGACAATTCCCGAGATGTTATTTATCAGCTTTTCTGGCTCTCAATTCCTTCCAGTCAAGTCCTGAACTGATTCTAAAGCCCCACAGACAGCAGAAGCGCCCCACCTTCATCACTTGCTGCCCTAGGGGCTCCTGTTCCTTGTCCTACGTACTGGCACGTACCTCTGTGACGTTGAACGGGGCTCCCCGCAGCTTCACAGTGTGGGGGGTGGTGGGTTCCTTCTGGATTGCTGGTTTCTCTGTCTGCGTGATGGCAAAGAGCAGATATGAGCACAGGGAGCTCCCCGGTACAGCGCCAGGAAGAGGCAGACCCAGACATCTCGGGGAGTGCACAGAGGCACGGGCTGCCAGGGCGGGAGGCCCAGGATGGCAGCAAGTGTCATGCCTGCCCTGGATGTGCGGTCTGGCCAGTCAGAGACAGGGGTGCCAACAGGGGCCGCAGGCTGCATGGAGGGGCAGGGAGCATGGGAAGGAGCCCTGAGGTCATGTGACATTCACTGCCACTGATTCCATGCAGACACTTGTGCAAAGCACTTTGCAGACACCGCTGTCTTATTGAATCTTCAAAACGATCTTAGGGAAAGGATAGGTTAAGGATCTTTTCTGTATTTCTGGAATCCAAATATCTCTGAAAAACCTAAACGTTTTCTGACGTCTTCGGCAACAAAACCTGCCCAGACTTGAACACATCTGCCAGCAAAGCCTGTTCTGCGCTGACAGGAGGGAATTTCGAGATGACATTTCTCCCACGTAGCACGAGTGGACATTCTGGATTCAGGGCAGAAACAGTCACATGCTTGATCGTGGGGTGCTGCCCCAAGCCCCACTGCAGTGCTACATTGCATAGGGTACAGGGGTTATCTTCCTGAAATCTGAAACCTCCCGGGTTCCAGCACACACTCAGGCCCAGGGGTTTTGGAAACTGGCCACAGAGACCAGTGCTCTGCCGAATGTCATCCCAGATGAGGATCAGAGGCCCACAGAGGGGAAGTACGTTGCCCCAAGTCCCATGGTTACTCCCTGTCGGAGCAGGGTCTAGACCCATAGCTCTCCGACTTCACCATACTCGACGACCTCGCTGGGGTACACATTTTTAGGAGTAAAGGACAGGGTGTGGCAATTAGAAGGGGCAGAAAATAAAAGGAGGGAGGGGGATGGGGAAAGAGAAAAGAGGGAGGTGAAGAAGGCGGGAGCTCTGAGAAAAAGACAGGGCCGGGCAAGGGGAGGGCTGATGCCCTGAGACCCCTGGGAGATGAGGGAATGGGGACCCAGAGGACGTGACAAGCTGCCCTGTCTCTAAGCAGGGAGGACTCCCAGGTGGGAAATGAGGTGGCCACCTCCCCAGTCCACACACACCTCAGCTCGGGCCTCCTGTGATTTCTTGTTCCCAGACGGGGGCCGTGGCTCCGGGCTGGGCCCTGTCCCCTCTCCGTCCTGCCGGGCAGGGGCAGCGCAGGAATCGCCCTCCTCAGCCTCACTGCCTTCCTCACAGTTCACGGCTTCATCTTCACTCTCTTCCTCCTCAGAGGAAGACGGCGACGTGGCCCTCACCACCTTGGATTTCAGGTAATCCATGTCTGACAGCTCCTTCTTCCCAGCTGCCTTCGATTCAAGGCCGTCCTCCTCTGGAAAAAAATGGGCTGGGAGTCAGCGACAGTTGCGAGCAAACCAGAGGCCTGGGACGGCAGACGGCACGGCGGTGCCACTGGTGGGTGGCAAGAGGTGCCAACCCATCAGGACCGGCGGCCCTGTGCCACACAGCCCAAGTCCTCTGATAAATAATGTCAAATGGGGTGAAACGCTGGCGTTCTGGTATTTTACGTGTCACATGTGATGGTTCCCAGCACGAGCTTTGCCCTCCTCAATCCGTTCTTTCCGTTAACCTGCAGGATTTTTTTTTTTTTTTTGTCACTCCTGGATTAAACCCTCCAGTGGTTTCCAGACACTCACAGGATAAAACCCAAATTCCTGCTCATCAGACCAGCTGAGCCGACTGGCTTCTCCTCCGGGCTCCCGCCATCCTGAGCCAGCAGAACTGCCTGCGTGTCCTCTGCCCCCTGTCCCCTTCATGACTGGGTCCCACCCACTCCCAGTGGATACCACCTTTCATAGAAACCTTACCACGCATAAAATTCCCATCAAATTCACTCTCTGGCTTTAAACCAAAATCAATTCCCGGTCCTCCATCCCCAACCTCCCATCTGGATGCAATTGCTCACGTACCATCCGTCCCCCACTGCACCGTGAGCCCCTTCCGAGGCCAGTGGCTCACTCCCTCACCTCCCTCTGGCCTTTGCACCTCCTCACAGGCCTTCCCCGACAACTCTGCCACCCCCTTTCCTGCTCTCTCTCTGCGGCATTCGCCTTCACGTGATACCCTCAATAGTGGACTTCCTTCTTTAGGTTTCTCTTCCCCCAGCAGGCTGACAGCTCCACGGGGGCAGGATTCTTCTGTCTTTTGCTCACCGCTGTATCCCTGATGCCTAAAGCAGAGCCTGGCATACCGCGGGTGCTCGATATGTGAGTGACTGACTAACTGAATGAGTAAGTGACCAGAATCAGTCAAGGCCACTGGAACTGCGGTTGGGATCACCGCCCCCACGAGACTGGCCCACTGGCCCTGCCTGGCACTGAGGGGCCCCATGTCACACACACACAGGCCCGGACACACGCAGGGGCACGCACGCGGGCAGGAAGCACACGCATACGGGTGGGTGACCTCACCTTCCAGGTCCTCCCCGGCTGCCTCCTCCTCACTCTCCTGGCCCGAATCGGAGTCGAAATTCAGGTAGTCATTGGCCGGCTTGCTCTTCCCTTTTGCGGGCTCAGCGTCCAGGGCATCGTTCGCCCAAGTGGCTGTCTGTATCCGCTTCTGGTGAACTGACAGGAACTCCCGGAACTCAGTGTCTTCCTTCAGCTGGTGGTACCGGAACAGGGGGGCAGCAAGAAGGGATAACAGAAAGAGAAGGCTCACATCAGGCTCACCCTCCTAACTTTCGGGAGGGTAAGCGTGTCCTCCAAGTTCATTCCCCCCGGTCTCTAGAGGACCCTTGTGGTCAGCTGGGTCAGTCCTGGGAGGGCAGAATGGACTCTCATCAGATAAGACTAAGAAGCCACAGAGATATGGCAAGGGGAGACGACAGGCAGGGCTCTGCTGGCCTCTGTCCTCTCCACGCCTGCTACGGCCCCCCGCAACCCCTAGGGACTGCCCCTGGGTGTCCGCTTTCTTGGTCGACAGGACAGACTCACCTTCTCCAGTTCACTTGCTACCTTTTTCTTCTTTTCATCCTGAAAACAGAAGGCACAGACAATGAGGGTCACAGCTGAAGGGGGTCGGAACCACACTGCCTGGGGAGGGCCCCCCTTCAGGAACCATCAGAGAGGAATTCTCAGGTCATCCCTGCTCCCATTGCCCTCCCCCCCCCCCAGGGGTGACCACCTCGACAGCAGGCACGTGGACACGAGTGACCTCCTACGTACCTTCTCAGTTTCTGGGGAGACAGAGTCTTTGTTAGTTGAAGGTTGCTTGGACTGGCTTGGTTTCTGGGCATGCCTGCTCCAGGCTCGGGGCTTTGTTGGGTCCCCAAATGACTTGCAGAACTCCACCTACATGAGAGAGAGAGAGAGGGTGACGATGGGGACACCTGCCACCATGCCCAGCATGGGTGGCTGCCCTTCAGCACCTGGGAGCTCAGACTTTTTAAAAAGGCAACTGCCACTGACTAGCTGAGTCAGCTGTAGCTAACTACTTATCCTCCCCTCGCCTTGGCTTTTTCCTCCTTCAACTCATCATGATTGTTGACATTTACCAAAAAATTCCATGTGCCAGGTGGCCTTAAATGCTTTGCATGGATGAATACAGTAGGGCCTCACTTAACATCATAGGTTCTGTGACGTTAAGTGAAACATAACAAAACCCATTTTCCCACAGGCTAACTGATATAAACAAGAGTTAAATGCCTATGGCATCTCATCGATGTTGAACAAAACGCCATTATTTGAGGCGTTTGCTGTACCCTGAGCCTCCCAACAGTGGGAGGGAGGAACCATGACTCTCCCCACTTCTCAGATCAGGAAACTGAAGCGCAGAGAAGTAACTTGCCCTAGGTCACCCAGGTAGAAAGTGACAGAAAGAAGGCTAGAACTCAGGGGTGTGGCCCTGGAGCCTGAGCTCTTAGCCATCCAACCCAAGTGTGGCTGTGAGGATGAAATGAGATGATACAGGGTGTGGGACAAGGTAATACGGAGCAAATGGCTGCTGGTATTACCATAATTACTGTGAAGCGAGCTCAAACGGTCCCAGAAAACAACTCTAGGGTAATGAGAAAAGCCATTCAATGCACACGAGTGACACAAGTCGGACCTCCTCCTCCAGGAAGCCTTCTTGACCACCCCACCCCCACCCCTACCCCCAGCAAGGGAAGGGACCTCCTCTGTTCTCCAACAGTAGCCAGTGCTTCCCCGTCATCACTGACCACACTGACTGGAAGCAGCCTGTTTACCTGCCGGCCCCGGGCCTGCTCGGAGGCTGCCGGCTCCTGGAGGACAGGGGCCAGGGTACCACATTCTCTTGAAATTCCCAGCGTCAAGTAAGCGCTCACTAAGTGCTCGCTAAACGGGTGAGTGACTGATGTGGACCAATGGTTCCCGTGTGGGGACCAGCCGCATGGCATCACCTGGGGGCTTATTAGACATGCAAATTCTTGGCCTCCCCGGCCCCCACCTCCAACATACTGAATCAGAAACTCCGGACACAGGACCAAGGAAACTGCTTGAACAAGGTCCCCAGGAGATTTGTAGGCATGAAAGTTTGAGAAGCAGTGAGGGCGATCAAGGACATCAAGGGGTGTGGAGGGAAAGAGCAAGTGGTCCCTCTGGACAGGCAGGCAGGGGCGAGGTCCGCGCCCACTCACTGTGATCCGGGACGTGTCGATAAAACTCTTGTTGAAATGGTTCAGCGCGCTCTGGGCCTCTTCCTCAGACCGGAAGCCGATGAAGCCGAACTTCCGGAACTTGCCATCTTTGGTGAACTTCAGACTGCAGTCCGTCAGCGTGCCGAAGGCGGCGAACAGCTGCCTGAAACGCTCCTCCTTCATCTAGAACAGAACAGGCACAATGAGGGAGGAGCTGGGAGGCCTCAGAGCCAGGGGGACAGAACAGGCTGGAAACCCAAAGGTGACCTTCGACGAGGTGGTGACAGAGTGTGCTTTACAATTAGACCTGGTTCCAGCTCTGGCTCGAACACTAACTAGCTGTGTGGCCTTGAGCGAGACCCCATTCACAAGAAAATCAAGACCCAGAATGGCTGCAATGAAGTCTTTCCATCCTGTGGGCTGTTAGAAGGGTAAGAAGACCAATTATAAAGAGCCCAGCATTTTGGCTGCTGCAAAGTGTGTACCTCATAAATGCTTGTCAGAATAAATGAGTGCATGAACAAATAGGCGAAATTGCATAGTGTGTGCTAATTGTGACAGAATAATGAAGCTCCCCCCACCCCGCAAAGATGGCCACATCCTAATCCCTGGGACCTGTGAAAATGTGACCTCACATGACTGTGCACATGTGATTACATTGAGGATTTTGAGAAGAGGAGATTATCCTGGATTATCTGGGTGGACCCAATGTGATCACAAGTGTCCTTATAAGAGAGAGGCCGGAAGGTCAGTCAGAAAAGGCAATGTGATGATGGAGCAGAAAGAGATAGAAACATGCTACGCTACTGCCTTTGAAGATTTAGGATGGAGCTACCAGCCAATGAATGCAGGAGGCCTGTAGAAGCTGAAAAAGGCAAGGAAACAGATCTCCCCTAGAGTCTCCAAGAGGAACGCAGCCCTGCTGACACCTTGATTCTAGTATCTACCAAACTGTAAAATGATACATTTGTTTAAGTCACTGATTTGTGGCAACGTCTTACAGTAGCAATAGAAAACTAATACAGTAATATTATTATTTGATCAAAGAGCCTTAAGCTATATAAAGCTGGCTCCTGGCTTCCCATCATTCTCACTCTAGCCAGGGCCACCTTTACAACTCAGTGAGTTTTAAGCAGATACGGGGAGGAGTGTGTGTGTGTGTGTGTGTGTGTGTGTGTAGGTAGGGGTGGGTAGTGTCGGGTTGAAGGAGACACGCAGAGCCCCACAAATATCAACATCCATTTTAAAACTCAAGAAAATAGAGGCCGTGGCAGCCCATTAAGAAGGAAAGACATTTTCTGAGGCAGGTCCTTAATTCTGATCTCACTGAAATCTCACCATCACTCTGAGTTAAGAATGATTTCTCGGCATTTTATTGAGAGAAGGGAGCTCACAGAGAATCAGTGACCTGTCCAACGTCTATGGCATCAAGGTTTGTAACTTAACTCCGGTATTAAGGGAAGTGAATTCATCTTCCCATGAACTGTGAGAGACCACATGTGTCTGACCCATCACTCCTATCAAAAACCTTTCGGTGACTTTCTAACACCAAAGGCTCAAGCATACGCACCTAAAGTAAAACACGAGTTCTCTATGGCCTGGCCCCAACCAAGCTCTTCAGCAGCATCTGCCCAGTTCCTCCCAGCTTTCTCTGCTTCTCACCTCTGAGGTTTCACTACTGTTGTCTCCTTGGGTCAATCTCCTCGCATAAGCCCTGGCTAACTCGTCCTCCTCTTCAGTTCATTCCCCTCAAGTTCCCCAGGAAGCGTCTCCTCGATTCCTCAGGTGGGCCAGGTAATTAAGCCCTCTGTACTTACACAGCCCCCATTCCTGTCTCAACCCCTGCACCTTCCGTCTCAGTGGTCTGGTGTCTGTCTTCTCCCTTACACTGCAAGTGCCAACAAAAGAAGGGACGAAGTCTTGTCCACCTCTATCAACAACGTCAGCAACAGAACAAGTTCTCACTACTTAATGTTTATCTGAGGGGAAAGAATGAAGACAAGCCCATGCAATCAAGCTAAGAGAGGCAGTTTGGTGCAGTGATCGTGCATGTAAATTCTAGAACCAGGTTGCTCCGTTTTACTCCCTGCTCTATGGATGGCCAGCTGTGTCTGACCTCAGGCAAATCACTTTACCTTGCTGTATCTTCGTTTCTTCCCCTTTAAAAGAGGCAGAGTAATGGAACCTACCTCGTGGGGTTACGATGAGGGTTAAATGAGTTATGTTACTTAAAGCACCTGGAACACTGCCTGGCACACAGTAAGCTCTCCAAGTGGTAGCTACTACTATTGTTTTCCGAATTCTTTCATCACACGAGTCAACCAACTCAGCCACCCTGAGAAGCACAATGAAATGGGAATTGCGAGGGGAAGGGGAGCCATCCTCATCCATCAGAGGCATCAGAAGTCACTGCCTAAAGCTGCTATGGTCAATAAGGGTAAATGACGGCAGAATTAAAAATAATAAACAAGACTGGAAGGGAGGAATAGATCTAGTTCCTCATCCTTCACAGTGGGGGGGGGGGTCAGCAGATAGTCATTGGGGTTAATAGGCCAAGAAATGGAGGTGAGAGCACATTGTCTGAACATAAAGAGACGTCTATGTGGAGTCCTAAAACCAAGCCATAGAAGATGGTTACTCCTGGAGAAAGATGGAGGGTAGGATGGCACAAACTTTGCTCCTCATTTTATACACTCCTGTACTGTTCACATTTTTACAATCGTGTCCTAGGTTCCCTGCCCCTCCAAGTTAAATACAAAACAAAAACCAGAGCAATGACACAGAAATGGCTCTGTGCTCTTACGCTTTCTAAGGAGAGAGACTCCCAAGGGGTAGGTAGGGTCGAGAATACAGACGATCTCTCACACCATCCAAATGGCACATTTTATATGTTGCGAATGAGCTTATTAGCCGCACCAGCGGGGTGGGGGCTCTCCATGCGTGAAAAGTTACAGGGAAATAGGGAAGGATGCCCCACGCCAGCAGATTGCACCCAATCGGCTAAGACCACACACGTTCCCCTATTTCTTCACTCGATTATCGGGCATGTGTTTCTTAAGTACCCACCACGTGCCAGGTTCTGGGGGGGACACTAGAGAGAAACAGAGACAAGTCTGACTGGGTCACGGCCGGCCGCTTACTGGATAAATGGCGTAAAGCCCCTTCACCCCCACCCCGTCGTCCCAACCCAATGGGACCCGCCCTGCTGGAACTGGAACGCACGTGGGGAGCCCATCACGCCCCGTCGTGTCCCCAACAGTCGGCTGCGTGGGAAAGGGCTGTGCGCCAGCCCGTCAGGAGCCGACACCGAAACGTGACCGGACGAGAGGGGCTGCGGGAGCGAGGCATTCGGTCCAAGGTGGGGACGGGCGTCTCCCTGGGATGGGTGGTCGGACTGGGTGTCAGGTACCCACAGGCCGCCTGGGAAATCTGGGGCAGTCACTATGCCCTCCCTCTCAACTGTCAGATGGGGACAAGCCGAGGATCCGAGCCCTTCTGGTTAGGAGTGCCACCTGGCCTCCGGCCCCAGAACGATCACCCATCAATTCTCCCCAGCCCGCTCCCTCCCAACCCCGGGCCCCTGACTGGTCCCCATTTCAGATTCCCACGGCCAGGCTCTGCACTCACCCCATTCGGGAGGTTCTTAACGATCAGTCGTGACATGGTGCACGGTTCCGCTGGGTTGATTCCAGCACGAACGGACAGCGTCTTCCATACACCACTTTCACGCTACAGTTGTGGGCGCCGCCATCTTTAGCGAGCCGGAAGAGTCACGTGCTCCGGACCTAGGCCGGCCCCCCTCCGGAAGTGGGCGTGGCCAAGTCGGAGCTGCCCAAGGAAGTCACATACACCGGGGGCGTGCCTGAGGCTTGCATTCTGCGCAGGCGCAAACGGTTCGGCGCCGCCTGCAGAGACGCAGCAACATCGACAGGGGGCGCTGGTTCCTAACATTGGCGGAGGATGGCAGGCGGCCGGCTTAGGGTTTCAGCGCTGAGTAGATGAGGACATTGTTTGAACCTCCTTCTCTATTTTATTTTATTGAATCCTAAAACGACCCTAAGAATGGGGACAGGATGTGGGATTCTTGCATCCCTTTTAGACATGGGGAAAAGGAGGCTCAGAGAGGCTGCCAGGTGCTCTGAATCAATTACTGAGCATCCCCTGGAAACATTGGCACGTGTACATTGCAACTAAACATTTTTCCTCTTTTTGTCTGTGCGTAAACTGGGAACCAGTCAAGTGAAGCAGCTTGCTCAAAGTCGTGTAGCTATTAAGTATGACATAGTATTACGGTTTAAATAATAGGATTATGGGGTGTATTGGTTTCCTAGGGTTGCTGTAACAAATTACCAGAAATGTAGTGGCTTTAAAACAACAGACATCTATTCTGTCACAATTCTGGAGGCCAGAACTCCAAAATGAAGGTGTCAGCAAGGCTGTGCTCCCTTGGAAGCCTCTATGGGAGAATCCTTCCGTGCCCCTTCCAGTTTCTGGTGACTTCAGATGTTCCTTGGTTTGTAATTTAGGTCACTCCAATCTCTAGCTCCATCTTCACATGGCCATGCTCTACTTTAACACCTGCACCAAATCTGTCCTCGTTTTTCTCTTATCCGGATACTGCTATTGGGCTTAGAGCCCATCTTACATCCACAATGATCTCATCTCAAAACCCTTAACTTAATGATACGAGTATATGCAAATAAGATCACCTTCGTAGGTCCTGGGGATTGGAGCATGGCCATACCTTCTTTTTCAAGTAGTGGCCTTCAGCCCACGACTGGAGGATTTACTTCCTTTGCAACATGTTACTCGGAAGATCAAATTTCACCTTCTCTCTGTCTGACGTTGACTGTCTATTCAATGAAAACACACATACACACGTAAAAATATACCCTCGAGCCTAGAGTCGATGACTTAAGGTCACGGTGTTTCAAAGTCATTTGTTTGTTCAACAGATATTTATTGATACGTATGAAAGTGCTCTTTCGTTAAATGACAATTAGGGGGCTGTTTTCTGCACACCATGACCCTGGTCAGCACCAGCTGGAGCAGGCTTTATGAAGCAGTTCCGAGATCTTAGCCTTTTATGAGAGGGCAAGTGCGGGTTGCCCAGCCAGTCCGGGCCTCATGTTCTTTTATTATTTTCATGAACTGCCTTTATTAAAATGTGCAACTACATGTAGCCTTCCCTGAAGAAATTCACAAATCAGAGGGTCTTTCAAAGGTATTAAAAGAAAATGGAATGCTCTTTGCCAATCCTGATGTTTCAATGCTGGGCCAAGAAAATATGGTTGCCACATGTTGGAGGAAGGAGAGACTGTTCCTGGGCTGTATATCCCCGTGCATTTAATAAACAGCCACGTTGTAATGTTATTATTAGTCTCCTTGCTCTCCTGCCTTCCTGTTTTGTCTCCTGCCTCCATTTCTCTCCCAGCAAATGTTCCGGGGGCACCTGGACCCCACCGGGCTGTCCTCTCTGATTCCACCTGGAGATGAAAAAACAAACCAGGCAGGTCTAAACTAGCTCCGCCCACAGCTGCCTTCAGGAGAAGGGCTGTGTCTGGACCCTGAGAGAATGAACTTCCCACCAGGGAAAGGCCCGCAGTGGGGAGAGAGCTTGGAAGGGGTTGGAAGAGGCTGGATGGAAAGAGGAGAGGGTACTGAACTCTTGATTTCCTCTGTGTGAGGAGTATAATTATGAGGAAAACATCAGACAACTCCCAATTGAGGGACATCCTACAAAATCCCTGACCAGAACTCTTCAAACCTGTCAAGGTCATCAAAAACAAAAAAAAGTCTGAGAAACTGTCCCAGCCAGGAGGAGCCTAAGGAGGGAAACCTAATGCCTAAATGTGATAAGGGATCTTGGAACATAAAACAGGTCATGGGGGGCGGGGGGGAACTGGGGAAATCCAAACAAAGCATGGACTTTAGTTAGTAACAGTGTGTCACTATTGGTTCATTAGTTATGACAAGTGTACCACAGTGATGTTAAGAATAGGGGAAGCTGGGTGCAGGGTATATGAAAACTAATAGTCTCACAACCTGTCGTGATTCTAAAAAATCTAAAGTGATTCTAAACTAAAGAGTTTATTAAATATTTTTAAATATATATTTTGAAAATTAAAAAGTTGTAGGAGGTCAGTATTTCTAGAGGTGGAATAATCACCAACGTACCCTATTAAGGGCAAAGTGAGATGCAGAGGCATGCTTCCTTTGGTGGAGGAAAAAAAGACTCTGAATGCTTGCTTCTAAATGTAGGTCAGCAAATGATACACATATCCCAAGTCAAATGCTGCCCCCCGCCCATTTTCGTATGGCCTCACAGCTCAGAACGATTTTCACATGTTTAAACGGTTGGAAAAATATATCAAAAGAAGAAGAATGTTTTGTGACTCAAAAATTCTATGACATTCAAATTTCAGTGTCTGTCAATAAAGTTTTATTGGCACACAACCACACCCGTGCATTTGTCTTACCTTTGGGGACATTTGTTGTTGTTGCAACAGCTGAGTTGGGTAGTTGCGACAAACCATATACCTGCAAAGCTGAATACATTTACTACCTGGTCCTTTCTAAGCAAATAGAAAATGTTTGCTGATCTCCAAACTTGGCTATCTCTGGAAGAATAAATGAAAAATTGGTAACAGGGTTTCCTCTAGGAAGGAGCACAGGACCTCTGGGGTAAGAGAGGTAATTGTTGCTGGATATGTGTTTGATTTTTTTTTTTTTAAATCTAATTCATTTACCAAAAGAGACATTGAGGAGGAATCTGGACTCTTGTGGCATCTGGAATGGGGCTTGAGACATTTTAAGTAGAAAGGATAATGCCCGAAAACATTTTAGGCATCAGTTATTAATATTTTACTGTTCAGAAGTGCTTCCCAAAGGGAGGTCTGATTATGGTGGGCCAGAGTGCTGTCAGGGAAGGCTTCCTGGAAGCAGTGAGCCTTGAAAGCTGGAAATTGACAAGTATGGAGGGTTACATGGAGAAGAGGGTTGAGGACATGTAAAGAGCTGGAACTCCACCTTTTCTTGTACCTGATCACTGATCCATGTGACAACAATGTTGTAAGGTAGGAATTTTTACCCTTTTTTGTTTGAAAGTAAAGTGTAAAGGTCACAGCGCAGAAGGCATGCAGCCGCAATTCCAGCTGTATTAGACTGAAGGCAAAAATGACCTCCGTTATCTCCACCATCGCTCATCTATCCACATCCTCGGCATTGAGGCTTTACAGCTCTTCCCATCGGGAGACAGCCTATTTCCCCACCTTTTGCATAAGGACTGACCCTGTGACCTCTTTTCATCTACAGGATGAGGCAGACACAGCAGTACCACACCTGAGCCTAGGTAACCAGGGGCCCTGCCACTCTCTCTGGGAGTCCTGTGCACCCTGACAACAAGCCCAGCTTAACCCTGTGGGTGAGGAGAGACACATGGCCTGGTTACTTCCATCGCCCCCAGTGACAGCTAGCTGACCACCAACCATGTGGGTGAGCCCATCCTAGACCAGCCAGCTCCCCGCTCATCTGCCCACTGCCCACGGACATCTCAGGAGCCCCGATCAGCTGAGCCTACCCCAAAGGAATTGAGCCAACTAGTTGACCATGATGGTGAATTTTATGAGTCAACTTGACAGGGCCATGGGGGCCCAGATACTTGGTTAACAGTTATGCTCGGGGTGTTTCTGGGTGAGGTGGACACTTGAATTGGTGGTCTGATATAGCAGATTCCCCTCCCCAATGTGGATGGGCCTGAGCTAATCCATTGGGGGCCTGAAGGAATAGAACAGAAGGTGGAGTAAGGGAGAATTCTTTCTGCTTGTCTTTGAGCTGGAAGATGGATCTGCTTCTGCCTTCGAACTCAGACTTGGGCTAGAACTTACACCATCAGCTCCTGAGCTCCAGCTTGTCAACTGCAGATTTTTGGACCTCTCGGCCTCTATATCTACATAAGCCAATTCCTTACAATCTCTCTCTCTCTCTCTCTCCCCCGCCCCCAACCCCTTATATGTCCTATTGGTTCTGTTTCTCTAGGGGACCCTGACTAATTCACTGACCTACAGACGCATGAGTCATCATAGATGCTAATTGTTTTAAGCCTCTGGGTTTGGGGTAGTTCACTACATAGCACTAGCTAACTGGTACACTATTTCTGCCTGTCTAGAAACCCTGTAATCTTGCAGGTGTCCCATTGCCATCCGTTCTCTGTTGACCTAATCCTCCCAGGGCAGGCATTCTTCTGTTTCTTCAAACAGCAGCTCTTCTTGAAATGCTGACACCTTTTAATTTAATCCAATCCCACGAATATTACAGTGACTTGTGCCAGGTCCTGGGGCTATGGCCGTAAAGAATACAGGCACTGTTCCTGTGCTGACAAAACTTTCTGCTCATGGGAGAGCTAACATTAGACCAAGAATGACAAACGTAGTGAGCATTATGAAAAGTGGGGTACAGGCCCTAGGGGACCTGATGGAGGCTGGGGAATCTGAGAAGCCTCCTGGAGAAGGTGACTTGAAAGGTGTGGGAGGGTGTAGGAAGGAGAGGCGCTTTCCAGTGGAGGGAACAGCAAGTGAGAAGCCTGGAGGCAAGAAACAGCATGTCCTGTCTGGGGGGAAGAAGGCTGGGCATGGCAGGTGGTACAGGACTTAGTCAGAGGATGGCCCTGGGGGCAAACCCTGGCTCACCACATATTGGCTGGGTGATCCCTGCCAAACTGCTTATCTCTGAGCTTGTTTACTTTTTATTTTATTTTATAAAATTGGGTAATGGTACTACCCAGCTCCTAGGCTTGTGGCGAAAATAAAACATGATAATGTGTGTAAAAAGCAGCCTTCAGGAATCCCTGACCATATATTTTCACTATAATTAAAAAAAACACATTTTATTGAAGTAAGTGCCATCAACACTCATGTACCCTCACCCAGGTTCACCAAATACGTTCAGAATTGTGTTTTGTGGGACAACGTCCAGCAAGATGTCTCTAATTCTTCTATGGAGGGAGGAAGGGAAGGGTGTCCAAGTAGGTTGGGAAAATGCTGTATATCATACATAACTCAGCCCTACAAACTCTCAATGCCCCTCAAGACGTGAAAGTCTTGAAAAAGCCCTTCAGTCAACATCCCTGTTTTTCACAGCGTGTCCCACATTTATCGGAGCCCTAAGTTCTTCTATTGTGGACTATCTATGAGTGGGAATTACAGCCCTATGAGAGTGATGACATTGGGTTTATCTAGACAGGTGTGGTTCTGCTGTAAGGAAGAAAACATGTTCATTCACTCACTCACTCATTCATTCATTCAAATACGTAATGGGCACTTGCTCTGTGCCAGGCACTGAAACACAGCAGTGATCAAAACCGACATGTTCTCTGCTCTCGTGGGGCTCATAGTCTAGTGAGAGAGACCAATATTAAAAGGCATGTGTGCATGATCACTGTTCCCTGAATGTGACACTCATTGTGAGGCAAGCTTTTTACCATCACTGGCACCATCTGGGAGGAGAAGGAGGCTGTATTTCTCCAGGGTCAAAGGCCTAAGTCGGATTGCTGTACTTCTGGGTAAGCAGCGAGTTCCCAGCCAAACCAAAATGCTGTGCCTGCCCACCCCTCCTGGCTTTCCTCTTGGAGTAAACGGTGTCACCATCGACCTAGCTGTCCTCGTCCCTTCTACTGCTGAGCTGAGCCCTGGAAAATCACAGCATGAAGCAGCCCATCCTGAGATAATGGCAGAGACCCTTGGGAAGAGCCAGGATATAGGAGGGTTCCAATTTCATCTCTGACGCTCCCTGCTGTGTGAGCGTGGGGAAGTCAATATTCCTCTCTGAACCTCATCTTTTAGTTATAAAACAGGACCAGTAATGCCCACCTCCAGGGTGGTGGCAAAGATTTGAAACAATATATTTGTACTGTGTTATGTGGTGCCAATAATAACAAAATGATATTTTGACGTGCCAGACACTGGTTAAGGGGATTCGATGGAATAGCTCACATAAATCTCACACTCACCCAGCGAGGTAAGTACAATTATTAACCCCACCTTTCAGGTGAAGAAACTAAAGCACAGAGAGGTGAAGTGACTCCATTGAGCTCACTCAGCCAGGAAGTAGCATGTGAGAACTCAGAGCCTATGTTCTGTCCACTGATTTCGAATTTCTGTCTCCTAGTGCTCTTGCTAAACGCCCATCATGTCCCCAAACCCTCCATCCCCTCATTGTTTTCTCAGCTGATCTTTGTGTGGCTTAGAATGGCTCCCTGCAATTCTACAGATCTGCCAGCAGGTAGCGCCAGAGGATCACGTATAAACACATGCAGAGCGGTGGGATGGGGGTGGGGGGGACCCTTGTGAACCCGAATCCGCAGAGCAGGAAGTTTCGAGAGCACTGCCCACAAGCCTGCGCCAACGCCAGAGACTAATGTCCAAATTGGCTTGGTGCACAATAGATGGGGCTCATTCCTGATTCCGCCCCTTTCGGGAGACAGACCCTGCCTCCTTGCCCGCAGAACCCTGTTCAGCATAGCGCCGGATGATAGTGGGTCAATAAATATTTCTAGATAAGTGGATTCGAACCTGGAGAAAGTTAAAGAAAGCCAGAGGAATCTGCACGCAGACAGCCAGAGGGAGAGCTCTGTCTGGGAAAGAAGGCAGGGACCTGGGCTGGGCAGGGGACCAAGCAGAGGAAAGGCTACTGAGGTCTGGAAGATATTTCCGTGGAAGGAGGATGTGCAGAGTCAGGGGCAGGGTAGGCAGACATCCAGGATCCTAGGACGCCAGGACCTGAGACAGTGGGAACCCACACCTTAATCCCTGCAACCTGAGGATGTCACCTCATATGGCAAAGAGAAATAGTACATAAAAGTGTCTTTGCAGGTGTGATTTTTAAAAAAAATTTATTGGGGTGACAATTGTTAATGAAATTACATAGAGTTCAGGTGTACAATTCTGTATTACGTCATCTATAAATCCCATCGTGTGTTCACCACCCAGAGTCAGTTCTCCTTCCATCACCATATATTTGGTCCCCCTTACCCTCATCTCCCTCCCCCCACCCCCCTTACCCTCTGGTAACCACTAAACTATTGTCTGTGTCTATGACTTTTTGTTTCTCATTTGTGTGTCTTGTTCTTTTGCAGGTGTGATTTTAAGTTAAGTTTTTTGAGATGAGATTATCTCGAATTATCCGGGTGGACCCTAAATACAGTTGCATGTGTCCTTACAAGAGGGAGGCAGAGGGGGGGAGATCTGACACCCAGAGAGGAAAAGGTGGTGTGAAACGGAGCAGAGAGATTTCGAGACTCCAGCCTTGAAGACCAGAGTGGTGCAGCCACAAGCCAGGAATGCTAAAAGAGGGAAGGAATGGATTCTCCCTCAGAGCCTCAAGCTTCTTGACGAGGTCACCGCTCTCTGGGGTTGCTAGGGTCCTGGTACTTTATCAGTAAAACCTACCACGGGCTGCTCGCAGCCCAGCAGGCTCTTATTAGAAGCTGGAAAATACAAAAAGTAACCCTCTGGCCCTTCCGGCCTGTCCTGCCACTTCCTATCTCACACATTACAGGAACAAGGTTATGGCGGTGAGAGCTTCCCACACAACGTCAAGGCTTTGCTTATGCGGGATTTCTCCCTAGATGCCATAACTGCTTTTCTTTAAATCTGGATATCTCCAGGCAGAGAAGTGTGGTGGCCAAGAGAACAAAGTCTGGAGCCAGGCCCCCGGGGACCTTAGCAACAGTGGGCAGCTATTACCTCTTTTAAGTGTGAAAAGGTAAGGGGGAGGGTGACGTAGCAGCCACGCAGGTGAACCTCTCAGCTCCTTCCACAAGAGCCCGCCGCAAGGACTATCCTTGTGTGACAGCCTGCAGGTGTGCCACCTTAGGGTCTGTGGCAGTGCCCGTGCCAAGGCTACACTCCCTTTAGGCCGCTCCCCACCAGTCACCGGGCATGGTGGGGTCTTAGAGCCAGGCCATTTCTACCCACTGTTGCACTCCTCTAATGGACAGTCTTTGCTCTGAGCCCCCCAGTGAACGGGCCAAAACTTTCTCAGAGCTGTGCTACAGCCTGAGACTCCTCCTACCTGATCCTCTTTCCTTCCCTCTCTCCCTTCCCAAGTGTCAGGCCTGTATCCCGATCGGAAGGGTCTCCTTGACCCCTCCTGCTCCCTTCCCTTTATCCTTGCCAGCGGAATCAGATACTCTTAAAGGTCTTCCCAGCAGAGGTCCTTCCCCACAGCTTCCACCTACCTACCATTAGCCAGAACTCAGGCACATGGCTCTCTCGCGCTGCAGGGAATGCTGGGTAATGTAGTCTTTCAGGTGGACATGTTGCCACTCCTGACAAACTCCAGTCCTATGAGTGAAGGAGACAAGGATGGGTGTTGGGTCTTTTCTGTACAAGGAGACCATGGAGGAGGCTGCCAAAGTTGTCCAGCGGGAGGTGACGGTAGCTGGGATTGGGATGGTAGCCGTGCGGATGGAGAGGAACATGGTGATGTCTTCCTTGTGTCCATCTCTGAGTCATCTGGGGAGACCTCCCCTGGCTTGCTGCTCCTGATGCTGAAGGGAGCAGGACAGGAATCAAAACCTCCCTGCCCTCCTGCCATCTCACATGGTCATGATGGAGTACCCTACTCCATGAAATGGGGACATGCTCAATGAGACACGTCTCAGAAAGACGTGGCTTTTCCCACCTGCCACGTAGAGGGCCACATGTGATGCCATGTCTGAATCACTGGATGGGGAAAGCTTCCTGTGTTCCAGGTTGGGGAAACTGAGGAAAAGTTAAGCTAAATGACCCCATGACCCATCACATCATCAGTCCTCGGGATGGTCAGTATGCAAGGCTCTTCCCCAGGCGGTCTCCCTTAGTGCCCTCCCCAACTCTGTGAGTTCATTATCATTATTGTTGTTATTTTATCATGGGAATCTGCTTAGAGAGATGGGGCAATCCTACTGCTGCAGATCATGATGAAGACGGTCATATTTATTGAGTGTGTACAATGTGCTGACTACTGCTCTAAGCACTTGAAGTTCTACCCTAGTGAAGTTTCGTAAATTCGCCTCTCAGGGAAGTACTATTATGATTTCCATTTTATAGATGAGGAGACTGAGGCTCAAGTAGGGACTTTCTCAAGGTCACACAGTTGGACAGCAGTGGCACCATCTGGTAACTGACCCTGTGCTTTTACTGATAGTATGGTGATGCCTTTCTTGCAAATTGAACCCAAATATTTGCTCACTCAAATAATTCAGTTCCTACCTTATCCCAAGTGCTTTTTGTGCACAATCTTATTTACTCCTATGCCAACTACTGGCTTCAACAACTCATCTTATGCCCTTTTAACAGATGAGGAAAGTGATGCCTAGAAAGGTTGAGTGACTTTCTCAAGGTCACACAGCTCGAAAGTGAGACAGTCAGATTTGAACCCAGGACTCTGTGACTTTGGAGCTTGGGCTTTTGCTCTTGATTCTTTCTCCAAGGGCAGCATGCTGGGGTGGGGCTTGGCGGGTAAAGGGCCAAGCCCAGAGGACATGAGAGGCAAGTCCAGCCTGCATCCTTCCCAGGCTCTGTCTGCCCCTGGGACTCTGTCTCACTCACACGTACACAGCTGCCAGGGATCAAAGTCCTCTCCAAGATGTATTTGCTGTGAGTTCTAAACAAACGGGTGTTAGCATGCAGCTAAGAGAAACATTGGGAGGACACGATGTATGAAAGCCGACTGGCCTTTAAAGTCCTGGTGATTGATCAGTCCCCTCTTTGGTCTCATGCTCTTAGGGGGCCAGGATGGAGAGGCAGGGAGACTCCAGTTCTGGGAACACCGAGGCAGAGCAGTGGCTACCTAGCTGCCACCTCCACAAGGCCCAATTCGTCGCAACTTCCGCCCTGGGGAGAACTTCCCTTTCAACCAAAAAGCCCATAAAACCCACCCACACAAAATAATGACCACCAACTACCATTTATTGAATGCTTACACTAACCATGCTGAGCATTTCACATGCTTTGCTCCCTTTAAGCCAAACCACAAGGCAGGTATCTCCACGGACCCATTTTATAGATGAGCTTAAGAGCACAGAGCCAGTCACCAGTGAAGCTGGATTCTATTTGGCAGTCAGCAAATCCTCATTGATCAAGAGCGTGGGACACCATTCCTACCCTCTAGTTGCTCACATCTTTAAGGAGGAGACAGAGAAAGAGACCCTTGGGATCCAGCGTGATGAGAACTAAGCAGAGAGGATGCCCAGCCATTGCTCGGCAGTATGGGTAGACCGGTTGTTTCCTCGACATAATCCCTTCTATTTGAGTCAAAGCCAACTTTGCTTTATGCCAGCCGTACTGCTTGTTAGATATGTTGCATATCACTCACTCTGGCAGTTTCTATGAGAGCCTGAAGGCCCCAGAGGAGGCCCTTGCCTGTCTGGGTTGGTCAGTGAAGAGAAACCAAGAGGAAGTGAAAGGGCGGGGGGGAACCAGAGTTGAGCCAGGAAGGAAAAAAAGGGGCCAGCGAGAGGGTGATTCTAGAACGAAGAGCAACTTGTGTGTGTGTTGGGGGGAGGGCTTGGCAATCGAGGGTCTAAGATGCTCGGTGAGCTGGGGTCATAAAGGACAATAGAAGGCACCACGAGAGATTAAACTGGAGCAGTAAATGTGGGTCCAGTCATATTGGACCTTGACCTTGGTCAGGAGTTTGGGTTGCCACATCGAGATTCTGGGCAGGGGCGTGATATGGTTGACTACCTTCAAACCCCTTCACCGTGCCCAGTTCCCAGGACCGTGAGAAGTCAGCTCCCAGCACCAGGATATGGCTCTTGAGTCCCAAACTATTTGCCAGTGACTTCTCTATCACTGCTCTCATGTCTCAGGAAATAGCATATTTGGGGACTGAGGACAGATACTACACCAGGTGACTAGAAGCAATTGCGGGACCCATGAATTGTGCTTCCGTTGACCCTTTAGTTCTCTGGGCTAATGATACATGTAGTGTTTGGGCCTTGACCAGGGGAGACAGAAAAATGAAGTGAATGGGTTTTTCCTAAACATATTCGAATGCGCAAACATCTGTTGTGGGAAACAGATGAGATAATTTCCTGAAAGGGCTCTGCACACACCCCGACATAGAGAAAGTGCTCAATAAAGACCCAGGATCCTTATTCACAGCGTGTAGGTCTCAGCTATGTGTTGGTGAAGCCTCTGTCCATCTCGCAGTCAAGGCTGCAGTGAGGAGCGGACCTTTACATAAAGCTTGTAGGATAAGTAGAATGGGATTCAAGCTGTGTGGTTTTTATTGCCCATAGGATGACTTATTCCTGCTTACGTGAAACTTGCACTTTATTTCTTTATATAAAATGCCTGGAAGACTTGGTACCTTGGCTCTGAGGCATTTGCCCATTTCCATGGTGTAAATACTCCCACCAAGGCTGATTTCCATAAACATGATGTCACTGAATGCAGAGTTGGGAAGAGACACACAGGAGCACCCCATTATGTAACATTTCTACCAGCCAGAAGCAACCTCAGGAGCATGGAGTAAAATGTAGTAAGGCAACTAGAAAGTGGTGAGGTTGGAGCATTGCCTCGGTTTTTAATTTAATTGTAAGTTTACGTAATTGTTAATCGTGACTCTGCTTAACTGATTCACAAAATTCCTGAAAATTTAACAGCTCCAGTGCACCTCTGTCTCCGGCCCTTCTCTGTCTCAGTTGCCACAGCCCGGAAAACCAGGATGATAGTATTTCCTACAATGATTGTTGGGAAGGTTTGAGAAGATGTGTGCAAAGTGCTCAGCACAGGTCACATACTCGAAAAAGGGAGCTGCCACCATCCCAGGTTCAGTTAGACTTTGTGACCTTGAGGTTTCTGAGGGTGGAAACCCAAACCCTTCCAGCACCTCATTCATTTCTATTTCTCCCACGGGAAATGGAAACTGGGACATTGGAGAGAGCTGACATGTGCTACCTGCCAATCACATTGCAGGTGCAGTGGCTTCTTGTGTATTTCAGCTCGTTTTTTAAAGCCTTATATCTTGTCTGTCCCCTGTCTTTATCTATGGATCATCTATCTATTGTTTATATAGTTACAGTATGTCTTAAATTGATATGCAATATATACACCATTTTACATTTTGCTTAAATGTTAAAATCCTTATTACAAACATAGCACAGAGATAGTAAGCCTGTTGCTGGAACAGCAAATGTTTAATAAATCTTAGGTACTCTTATTTGAGAATATGCCCATAACTGTTGTTGAATCAACGAACGAAGACAAAAAGTAAAAGGAAACACCTTCCCTCAGCTCAGATCTGACCACTGTAGATTTTCTGGTGTGTGCCCTTCCAGTACTCCCCGCCACCCCGTTCTTATCACTATATTTAAAAAACAAAACTCACAAGATTGTCTTGTACATGCTGTTTCATGCTCTGATTTTTTAAATGAATGGTAAATATAAAATTCAACTCTTGACGACCTACAAGAAAAAAGGGAGTCGATGGCCTGAGCCATGGCCATTGCTCAAATTACTAGCAACTTCGAAAATTAATCAGTGAGATTTCGCTCCTGATCTGGTTTTGAGGCTAGGGTCCCTGTAGCCTTTGCAAAGTTAAGCCCATGGCATATCCGTCCCCAGCATCTGCTCTTCTGCCCAGCCCTGGTGGGCCCTGGTCCTTCGCGACCTGCAGAGACAGGGCCAGGGGCCGGCACGGCGGGCTCCCCCCTCGCCCAGCCTAGCCCCGCCCCTCCGGCTGAGCGGCTCCATCCGTCACGTGTCTGTCCCTCCCACCCTCCCGCCTCTCTCCTACATCCTATAATCGTGTGCTCTGGGGAGGGTCCGGGCAACAGCTGCCTTTGATCAGCCCAACATCTGGGAGACTCGGCACTTCAAGAACGCTGACTGGTGATCAAAGGTGGGAACGCTGTGACAGCTGAGACTTGGCAAGGACCCAGCCCGGCTAAATGCTCGGTGGGGGAGGGGAAAGAGGATTGGGAGGGTGGGGAGCAAGGAGCAACCCACCCAACCACAGGAGCCTGGCGCTAAGGGCAGTTAGGAGCATGAGCTCTGCTCCAGTGACGTTGACTCTGCGCCTCAGTTTCCTCCTCTGCAAAATGGGGATAATAACATGGGGAGCAAATGAGCTAAGACCTGAAAAGTGCCTAGAACAGTGCCTGGTTCCCAGGGAGAGCTCATATATGCCTGCGGGTGTCACTGCCCTTCTTGTTCCTAGAACCAGGTCTGGGAGAGAACAACAAAGTCTGCATGTTTCCAAAAGCTTTAGTACCTGCTTACTCACTTGCAATGAACTGTTTCAGGCCTCAGTTTCCCCATCAGTAAAATGGCGAACCATAAGATGTTGAAATTAGGCAACGGTATGATTTCTTTCCATTTGACCCACGGAGAAACTGAGCTCTGGATACGGGAAGTCACGCAACAAGGAACCAGCCTGCTATTTACCCACCTGGGAGGTACCCCAAGCCCCAAATTGGAGGGTTGCCCTACTGCTGCTTACTGGGTTTTTCCTTGAAGCCAAGAGTTCTCCCACGCCCTCCTATAGGTTGGGTTTCAATAATACCACCACCCCCAGCAGCAACAGGCAACTTAATTTTTCTGACTTTACATTTCTTATTAAAGTATAATATCTAGGAGAAGGCGCGTATCAGCATACTAAATTGTCACAAACTGAACACAGCCTGGGAACCAGCAGCCAGATGGAGAAGATTCCCAGTGCCCCGGAAATGCCATCACACTCCCTTCCGGTCATTGCCCCTGGCATGGAAACTGCTTGCTTTCATTGTGATTTGTTGCATGCTCACTAAAAACCAGGCAAAGCAGAAAACCGCCTCGCAGGCATTGGCCTCACATAAACCTGGCAACAACACTCTGAGGCTGGCACTGTTATGGTCCCCATTATACAGATAAGAAAACAGAGGCGCAGAACGTCTAAGTAACTTGCCCACAGTCACTCACTTGTAGGTGAGGCTTGGGCCCTGGCCCCAAGACTGTGAGCTTTTACTGTTTTAGGAACGATGTTTGGGAGTGGCTCAGTAGGGAGAGCATTTTAATTTTGGGAAGGAAGGGGGTTTAGGGAAGCAAGCTTACAAATACTAATGTGTCACACCTCAGGGCTTTTAGGAAAAAGAGCTGTTTAGGGGTCCGGGGGCTTCTACTGGTGTCCCCAGCTGCTGCCACGCAGTGGCTAATGGTTTGCCCTCAAGGACTGGATACTACACTCCCTATACTTCTCTTCTCTCACCTCCCGATTCTCTCCTCCAAGAGCTTTCTCAGTCCATACAGAGGACGTACTGATGGCACCAGGGAGAAGGGCACCTACTGTCCCTGTTGTGTTAGCCAGCAGGACATCTTAGCCTCGGTCTGAAAGCAGAGCTGGAGGCAAGGTTTGTGTGCAGTCAGTTGACTGGGGAGGAAATCCAGGGTCAGAAAGGAGGGGCAAGGAAGGAGAGAGAGCCAACAAAGGCATGTGTTACTCTCTGAGCCATGGCTACAGGCAGCCGGTATGGATCCTGCCGGACGTAGGAAGCCTCATGAAATGTATCTCAGAAGCGTCTGCTCAGGGCATAAGACAGGGAAGCCATCAGGTCCTAGCCCCCAGGGTCAAGGTGACCTCATGGCTGTCAACTCCCACCCACTTCTAGGTTGTGTGTTGGTGAACTGGTCCCTACAAAAGTGGCAGGGGTAAGAGGTGAGCTTGAGTAGATAGAAGAGGTCTACGAAAGGGCCTGAGACACTGGCGGCCACTAGGTATGCTTCTCAGAGTCCGTGGGCTGGGACTGGCTCATCCCCCCCATGGCCAACTGGCCACCGCCCACCATTCCCAATCCTTCCGCTGCTCCCAGCCCCCTACCCCGTTGAACACTGTCCTTCCCTCTTTTGCTCTGACACCATCCCTGACAGCACAAGATGCTACCTGCCCTACTTGAAGACATCCTTAAATTGTGTTTCCCACACATTCTTAGGCTGATGTGCTAACCACTCATGCCCCAGCCTGTGACCTTATTTGGAAATGGAGTCATTGCAGTTGTAATTAGTTAAGATAAGGTCATACTGGAGTTGGGTGGGCCCTTAATCCAATACAACGGGTGTCCTTTAAAAAAGGGGAAATTTGGATACAGAATTGCATATAGGGCAAGCACGGATACCATATGACGTTGAAGGCAGAGATCAACACTAAAGATTGCCAGCTAAGGAGAGGCAAGAAACAGATTCCCCTCCCTCTCCAATCCCGGCCTCAGGAGGAACCATCCCTGCTGACACCTTGACCGTGGACCTTCAGCCTCCAGAACTGGGAGAATAAATTTCTGTTATGTAAGCCACCCACTTTATGGTAATTTGTTATGGCAGCCTGAGCAAATGAATCAACATCCTCAAATAGAAATTTCAACACTGCAAAAAGAAGAACTTCTGTCTTGGGATGTGTTTTGGGTCATGGGCCATGTGGATAACAACAGATCCTCTCTATGAACATTCACATCCACAGCGTATTTTGGAAACAACTTTCGGAAGTTCTCGGCTCTCCCCAACCCCGTCCACGGCTTCAGAGGCATTCTGGAGATGGTTAAGGACTCAAAGAGGCAGCGCAATTTCACGCGGGAGTGAAGAAGCCTCTCTGGGCTGATTAAGTCAAGTGGATTTGACATACAGATGTTCTTTTTATGAGCAACCTTTGTAGAAACATAAATCAGGAGAAGGGAGCAAAGTCTATAACCTTTTATGATGGGTGGGAGGGGCATGAGCAGCAAAAACCTGGGCAAGGATTCGGTACCAACAGTATCTCTGATGTCATGGCAGCTTCCGGCTCACAGGAGGTGCTCGCCCATGCTTGTCCCCTTCCGCTGGCCCCTGGGAAGGAGGGACAGATCCACAGAATCCAGCACTTTGCAGACCAGAAAAAGTCACACGGAGCTATTCATTTTAAATGGATTTCCCAGGTTTTCTGCAGATTTGCGTGGTCAGTGCTCCATTCGGAGTCTCCGGATGGATCTGTGCGAACACCCTCTGGCTCCTGGGAGCTTTGGCTCCTTGCAGCTGCACCTGTGGCTGCCTTGGCAGTCTGCTCCCAGGCTCCCTGGCCACTCTGCCTGCAAGCCCAGAGGGCTGAGGGTGCCAGGAGACAGAACACATCCAGGCACTGCTCTGGAAGGACCAGTCCAGGGGTGTAAAAGCTGAACTGCTTTGCCTCAAGTGAGTTGGGAGAAGCACAGAGGTTTAATTTACACTCCTGAGCTCCCCACAGGATCAGGCTAAGCTGACGCTTTGCTGAAACCTCCCCCTGCCTCGGAGCTCCCTTTCCCCTCCTTTGCTTCATTTCATCACCTATTGGCTTCTGCGAGCACGTCCTTAATAAATCACTTGCATAAGACGCTAGGTGTCAGTTCCTGCTTCTGCGAACCTGACGTAAGCGGGGGCGATTTAGTCCGTTCTGAGGATCCCCAGCATCTTCTCAAATACCCTGGGATGTGTGCTGTGGGCCTGGTCCAAACCGGGCTTAAGAGATACGAGGAGAGACTAGGAAGGGAAACCTTCAAGCCAACATGGTGATCACGGCAGGCATGCTGAAATTAAGCCCGAGTTTCTTCATGGCAGCGCTATTGACATCGGGAGCTGGATAATTCTTTGTGGCGGGGGCCGTCCTGGGCATTGTAGGACGCTGAGGAGGGAACACAGGGCTCAGTGTGACGCTAGCAGGCCAAAAGGAATGTGGGACTAGTAATTATAATTGAGCCACGAATATCCCTGAAAAGATCGGGTAGAGGGCTGTGTGTGTGTGTGTGTGTGTGTGTGTGTGTGTGTGTGTGTGTGATGACTAACCAACCAAATCGCTATTCCTAGGACTCAGGGGTTCCCAGATGTGGGACTTTCGGTGCTACACCCAGGGGAGTCCCAGGCAATGGTCACCCTAATAGTGGAAGGTGACTGAAGCCACCTGATACATAAAGATCCTAAATAAATAAGCTTTACCTGCAGCCTGCAGGCGACGCCGTCACCAAGGCTATTTCTAGTATTTACGTGGTAATACACTGACCAGCAGGAAGCGTTCTCCAGACATGACCTCATTTTCCTCCTCCCGATATCAGAAGATGGTAGCTTGGTGGTGGTTGATCCATCCAAGCCCTGGTTTTGAAGACAGGGCCATTGTTACCAAGCTTAGCTCTTCTGTGCCCAGGTCACATGGCCCTCGAGTGTAAGGACCTATCCTCCTGGACCTGCTTTCTCACGCTCTCTGGAAGTGAGAGGGACCCTTGTTGCTATCTCCCATCTCCCATCTTTTTATCCCACAATCGCCCTCTCTCTAAAAAGAGAGACTGACCAGCTGAGATCCTGAAGGTTCCAAGTGTCCGATCCACCAGCAGCTCCAGCCCTCTCGGCACTCACTTTGAATCAGCTCCTTCTCCGAGGAGGATGGGAGGTGCAAATGCCCTTCTTGTGTGACGTGACTATCTCCCAGACCCCCTTCTCTGCTGTGCCAAGATACACAGTTTCCACCTTCCTGCCCAAGCCTGGTGCCCAGCTGTCTCGGACAGAATGAACTACTTATGAGTCCTGCCAGCAGCCCTGCCCGGGGTGGTCCCACTGGCCTCTCCACGAGCGTGGCCTTCACTGCCCTGGCCTCAGGCAGCCCCGGCCAGCTGGCCAGACTCCCCCAGGCTCCCGGGCGGCTCATGCCCTGGGAAGGCCACACCGCCTCCCACGCTGGTCAGAGGTCTGAGTTGTTTTGGGAGCATCTGATGATGATTTTTCAAAACCTTATTTTACTTCTTTTCCAAAAACATCCCATAAAATAATCTGACGGCCAGAGGAAATGCGTCTTGGTCAGGGACCGCCCATGCACCGGCAAGCTCATGAAGAGAGACTCCTCGCACCCCTGCACCCTTCTGCCTAGTGCTTTACGAAATGGATGGCCACTTCATGTGTTCTCCCCTGTCAGGGAAGAGTGTTTTCAAATGTGTCACTCCAGGTCTGACACATAGTAACCTCCAGGTCTCTAGGTGCCAGTTTACCCCCTCTCCTCCAGAAGACTCTCTGTACATGGGCACGCTCTTTGGAAGGGAATTTAGTAGGAATCTGTTCCACAAAACGTAGCAAGTGAAGGATGGGCCAGGTGAGAAGTGTCAAGGCTGTGAGCGTGTACTGAGCTCAGACCCAGGCAGCTCTGCCCTGGGTCCTGTGACGCCAGGAATTACAGGTGCTTTGCCTGTTTGAGACGAGACAGGAGCAATGGCGACTGCCTTCAGCCACAGAGGAACGTTGCAATTCTGGGCAGCTCAGGATGCAACCTGGGCAACCGTCCTCTCCTAATATTAGCTGCGGTGGCCGAGGCAAACCTAGCCAAGCATATCACACACATGAAAACAACCTCAGCCCGTAGTCAGGGGTCACGGTAGATCAAAGACTCAGATCCCTGGGTTGGGAGGTGTCGTGGGCTGGACTGCCCCAGAGGCAGACACTGAGCCAAGGAATTGCGTGAAAGTAGCTTGTTTGGGGGATGATGCCGGAAAGCACTGGGCTGAGGCGGGGAGGTTCTGAGACAGGAAGATCAACGGGTCAGAGGTGGAACCCAGCGTGAGGTTCTAGAACCCCTGTGTTTTATCCTTTTCCCAGCACGGAAAGCCTTGATTCGGTGACTGGGCAACCTTGCATTACAAAGGAAAACTATTGTGGAATGCAGCATTTTTTGATGTGTATGATATTGTATTTATCTAGAAGGAGAGGGAT